>NC_069659.1:217762500-218065530 GCF_027244095.1 Hemicordylus capensis | reverse complement strand
GATTTCCTTTTAGAGAAAAATTGCCTTGCATGTGAGCTGCAGGGGTGTATCTAGGGTGGGGCAGGCAGGGCACGTGCCCCAGGTGCCACTTGAAGGGGGGCGCCATTTTTAAAAATTAAAAATTAATAATAAATGGCCACCAAAACAAAATGGCCACCATGCATGCTCTAATGGCCTCTGTGAGACCCTAGGCCATGCCAGGCCTCACAGAGGCCATTTGAGCATGCACAGTGGCCATTTTGTTTTCAGCAGCCATTTAAAAATATATTTTAAAAAATGGCCACTGCACATGCTCAAATGGTCCCTATGAGACTCTAGAGGCCAGCAGGGGGAGGGGGAACTTTTGCAGACCCCCCCCCCCAGCCTTTAGGAAGCCCCCTGAATGGGCTACAGATTAAAAAAAAATTAAATTAATATAATTTAAGTCACTGTACACATATTTAGTTTGGCACGATGTACAGAGAATCAGGGTTTGTGAATACTGAGCTGAAGCTTATGAGCTAGGATTGTATTCATTTGCTCTACTTTGCTTCATGTGATAAGTGAGTTAAATGTGATGTCTTAATAATATGACTATTAATGGTGAGTTAGTCTTTGAATCAGTGTGAAATCCTTAGTATTAAGGCCCACTGGGAGTTTCTTGCTCTCTTTCTCTCATTTTAACTGTCTTTCTGAAATATTAGAATATATTCCAAGCAGTGACACAGTTTACTCTGCATATCCTTTAATGATTTTCAGAGTATCTGGGAAAAGTCAAATTCTCCATTTATTTTTAAAACTTATGTAATAGTGATGCTACAATGCATAGTAGAGCATTAAACAGGCACTTCTGTTTAGTTTTCCAAGTACACCTCCACATAGTATTTGGGTATTTCATGAGCCCCAGCATACTGAAATTTGTCATTTTCTGGCATTTTTTGGTCTGGCTATGTCCACTGCTAAATATTTTTTTAAATATTAAAAGATTAAGGAGCTTGACTTGTATTTTTCAGCTGATATTATGGTAAAGTTATCTGAAAGATGGGTGTCAGATGTTTGGATAGGGGGTGCCATTTCAGTGCTTGCCCTAGGCGCTATTTTCCCTAGATACGCCTCTGGTGACCTGCCATTCCACCATGAATGGCAGGCCAAAATAGCTGCCCTCACTAAATAGTTAGAGGAACAGGTGTCACTGCCGCCCCCTCCTTTTCCCCTCCTTAACCTCCAGTTCTCCCTCCTCCTCCTTGGGAGAGCTTGAAGAAGGAATCCCCCAGCAAAACAGCCCTTCAGCCCTCTCCCTCTTGTGCTAGGCATGTGTCTGCTTGTTGTGGTAGCCAGTGTGGCACCCTGAAACTTGCACCCCATGTGGGGCAGAGACCAGAGCACGTGAAGGAAGATGCCGCAGGGCACCATGCTGAACCAAGGGAGCACTGCCCGTGGAAGCAGTGGAGATGGACGGCCGAGGAAGAGAGCCTCTCTTGTCACCCTTAGAGCCCATGGTGTTTACATGCACTGAAGCCTCTATATTATTATTATTATTATAAACGGAGTGTCCTGCCTTAGAAATATAGCCGCCATCAGGCCATGGACACTAGTTGAAGCCCAAGGAGTTGCAGCTGAGATAGGCCCACGCAGCTATGAGAATGCAGTATCCTGGATGGCTACCTTCCTTACAGCTTACCTCCAGCTTTCCAGTTCAGACATGGACCATGCAGCTTCAATTGCTGCACAGTAACCTCAGTTCATGCACATCCCTACCTCACACTCTCTACCTCCTCGAAGGCTGAATACAAGAATAATATTGTCACAAAAAGTAATGGCTCACCTGCTTCCCATAGTGCAGGGAAGCGCCAAGATTTATTTATTTATTTATAGTATCATGGCTGAATGTGGATTTGAACTCGGGTCTCCACAGTCCTAGTCCAGCACTCTAACCACTACACCACGCTGGCTCTCTTTAGTCTCTGGGCAGTTAAAAATAACATAAGACAAGTTTAAAACATACACAAATCTTAAAACAATTTAAACAATTTAAAAGTCAAAAACAGATTAAAACCTACCAATTTAAAAAGCTGAAAAAGTTTGGGTGAAGAGGTGGGTTTTTTAATGCTTTTTTTAAAATGTCAGAGATGGGGAGGATCATATTTCAGTAGGGAGCACATTCCATAATCTCAGGGCAGCAACCTCTCCAGACAACCTCAATGGGCAGTGGGGGTCATAATGAAGAAGACATTCTCTTAAATACCCAGGGCCCAAGCCATTTAGGGATTTATAGGTTACAAGTGTTTTTTAGCCCGTTGAAATAATGGGCACTAGTAGGGAAGAGTTCCGCCGCCGCCGCCTCCAAGAGTCCCGCCTGCCCCCGCCATCTGTACCATCTGCCTCTGTGCTTCTGCGGAGCCGCCAGGCCTTGGCCGCGGCTCCGCCACCGCCTCGGCCGGCTTCCCCCGCCGCCTCCCCTCCAGCCGTCTTCGGCGTTGCGGCCAGGCGTCGGCTTCCCCCACAGCCTCTTCCCCCCGCCCGGCTTCGCGGCAGCCGCTTCTCCTCGGCCACCGCTTCTTCTCCTGGCCATCATGGCCGCCTGGTCTCCGCGGTCGTGTCTCCCTCGGCGTGTTCTGGGCATGCGCTCCGCGCATGCCCAGAACAGCCGAGGGAGACACGGACGCACGCCAGGCATTTGACACGGGCGCACACTTAGGCTTTTATTATAGAGGATAACCAGCATTTTTAATTTTGCCCAGAAACCTATTGGCAGCCAGTGTAGCTCTATCAGCAAAGGAGTAATATGGTCTCTCCATGATGACTCAGAGACCAACCTGGCCACCACATTCTGTACCACCTGGAGCTTCCAGACAACATAAAAAGGCAGCCCCACATAGAGCACATTGCAGAAGTCATGCCTGGAGGTTACTATCATATGTACCACTGATTTGAGGTTGCTCATCTCAAGAAACGGACACAGGTGGCGTTTCAGCCGAAGTTGATAGAAAGCCCCTCTGGCCAGCACCTCAACCTGAGATACCAAGGAGAGGTGTGAATCCAGAAGTACTCTCAGACTGCGTACCTGTTCCTTTTGGAGAAGTGTGACCCCATCTAGAACAGATAGATCAAAATCTTTTCTGGAGTTCTGACCCTGCACAACAAATACCTCCATCTTATCTGGATTCGGTCTCAGTTTATTTTCCTTCATCCAGCCCATTACTGCTTCCAAGCAAGCATTTAGGGAGGTTATGCCATCTCCTGATGATGTTGACATGGAGAATCAGATCTGGGTGTCATCATCACGCTGATAACACCTCGCACCAAATCCCGTGATGATCTCTTCCAGCAGTTTCATTTAGATGTTAAATAGCATTGGTGACAGTATGGAGCCCTCAGGGATGCAATACATAAGCTCAGATTTTGAAGAGCAACAATCTCTAATCAACACCATCTGGAATCTGTCTGAGAGGTAAGAGTGGAACCACTGCAAAACAGTGCCTCCCACCCCCAATGCTCTCAGACATTCCAGAAGGATACTGTGGTAGATAGCATTAAAAGCCACTGAGAGATCCAAAAGGACCAACAGAGTCATACTTCCTCTGTCAATTCCCAATAGGAGATCATCCATCAGGCCGACAAAGGCCGTCTCCACCCCATAGCCCACCCAAAAGCCAGTTTGAAATGGGTCTGGATAATCAGTTTCCTCCAAGACCATCTGGAGCTGAGAGGCCACCACCCTCTCAATTACCTTGCCCAGCCATGGGAGGTTGGAGACAGGCCTATCATTGCTCAACTCAAGATTGCTGTTGAATGGGTTCCATTTCCTTGGAATGATTGATAACAGTGGAGATATAACATGTTTTTGTAATATCTGGGTTAGTTTGAACAATACTTCATCTGTTCAGCCCTCTACATGTGATAAAGATGCGCACACACCATGAGTGTGCACATCTTTCTTCCTTGCTCAGTATTGTTCAAACCAGTCCTTTTTAAATTTATATATTGCAGAGCATGTTAGAATGCATCAGACTCCTAAAGTAGGGATGTGCAAAAAATTTCGGGCACAGAACGATCTGTGCCCGAAACGAACAATTTCGGGTGATTCGGGGCTGAACTGAATCACCCCCGATGCCCCCCGAATTTTTTCGGGCACGAGCCGAATCACCCGAATTTCGGGCACAAAAAATTCGGGTGATTCGGTTCATGGTTGATTTTTGGCGATTTTTTAAAGTTTTAGTGACTTTGGGGCAGTTCGGGGGCATAGCATGGGATTTGGGCAAAAGGAGTGGGGTGGGGTGGTAGTGCCTAATGGGTGCAGGCTACCACCCCAATTTCAGGGGGATTGGGCAAAGGGCTTATTTTTGGTAAATTTCTGAAAATTTCATGTCTTTGGGGCAGATTGGGGCATATTGGGGCAGAAAGTGGGGGCTGGGGCAGAATAGTGGGGTGGGGTGGTAGTGCCTCATGGGTGCAGGCTACCACCCCATTTTCAGGGGGTTTGGACAAAGGGGTGATTTTTTGAGAATTTTTGAAGTTTTGGTGACTTTGGGGCAGTTTGGGGGCAGAAAGTGGATCTGCCCCAAAAGAGTGGGGTGGGGTGGTAGTGCCTCATGGGTGGAGGCTACCACACCAATTTCAGGGGGATTGGGCAGAGGGCTGATTTTTTGAGAATTTTTGAAGTTTGGGTGTCTTTGGGGCAGATTGGGGGCAGAAAGTGGATCTGCCCCAAAGGAGTGGGGTGGGCTGGTAGATAGTGCCTGATGGCTGGAGGCTACCACCCATCCCCAATTTAAGAGTGATTGGGCAGAGGGGTGAATTATGGTGAATTTATTTGTATGAGGTTTGTCTTCATAAGGTGAAGTGTGCTAAATTGATTACTTCCTCATATTATTCATAGTAAAGGAAAGTGTGAAAAAGTGAAAGTGGGGTCATGAGAGTTGTTTAATTGAAAAAAATCTCATTTGCTATGATAGACAAACCTTATGAAGACAAACCTCATACAAATAAATTCACCATAATTCACCCCTCTGCCCAATCACTCTTAAATTGGGGATGGGTGGTAGCCTCCAGCCATCAGGCACTATCTACCAGCCCACCCCACTTCTTTGGGGCAGATCCACTTTCTGCCCCCAATCTGCCCCAAAGACACCCAAACTTCAAAAATTCTCAAAAAATCAGCCCTCTGCCCAATCCCCCTGAAATTGGTGTGGTAGCCTCCACCCATGAGGCACTACCACCCCACCCCACTATTTTGGGGCAGATCCACTTTCTGCCCCCAAACTGCCCCAAAGTCACCAAAACTTCAAAAATTCTCAAAAAATCACCCCTTTGTCCAAACCCCCTGAAATTGGGGTGGTAGCCTGCACCCATGAGGCACTACCACCCCACCCCACTATTCTGCCCCAGCCCCCACTTTCTGCCCCAATATGCCCCAATCTGCCCCAAAGACATGAAATTTTCAGAAATTTACCAAAAATCAGCCCTTTGCCCAATCCCCCTGAAATTGGGGTGGTAGCCTGCACCCATTAGGCACTACCACCCCACCCCACTCCTTTTGCCCAAATCCCATGCTATGCCCCCGAACTGCCCCAAAGTCACTAAAACTTTAAAAATTCACAAAAAATCAGGACTTTGCCCAATCCCCCTGAAATTGGGGTGGTAGACTCTACCCATTGGGCACTACCACCCCACCCCAAAATTTTGCCCCTGGGCCCCTTTTTACCCCCCCAAATCGATTCGGATTCGGATTCAGATTAAATCCAAATCCGAACTGAATCAAGGGTGATTCGGGTGACCCAGATTCGGGCACAAAACAGAATGGGGGTGATTCAGCTCGGGTCCGAGCCGAATCACCCGAAAATCCGAATTGCACACCCCTATCCTAAAGCAGGCAGCACGACAGCTAATCCTGCATCACATTCTGAAAGATCAATAATGCAATACCACTTTCAAGGCTATTTCCAGTTTTAGTTAATTTACACCATCAGAAATTCCTGGATCTCTCTCTGTCTCTGTAAGTTGTTGTCCAAATTCAAACTGCCCCTCCCAGTTGCTGAAAAGCTGTGATATTCCAGTTGCTTGAGAGAGATTTCCAGCCATTGCAGAATATGTAACCTTTTTGTTATGCTCTTGTCACCCATCAAGTGCCAGTTAGGGCAAAACCATAATGATTTCCTGTCTAGATGATTGTGAATGGGCATAGTTTATAACTACATGTAAATGGAATACATCATGGAGAACTTTCTCCTACCAGATTTTAACTTTATTAAAGCTAGGAACTTCTGTAGACAATAGAATGTAGCCAACATCATAGATTTTTTAATTTTTTTAGGTGAATTGTCCTATTCCATTACCTTGCTGAAGCACTGTCCCTGAACAGCTTTTCTCTGTCTTTTATTCGCTATTGTATTTCTCGGGAACAACAAATCCAACAAGCTGCACCTGGCTATGATTAATTATTTAGCCCAGGGATGTGGCAGATGAACAAGATAACTAATTCATTTCAAGGGAGGCACCAGAGGTGTTTATTTAGGTTTTAAATAAAGAGGAAAAAATGAGTTTCCTAGTTTTAAAAAAAATCCTGTAGAAGCATTTCTAGAGTCATTGTCTTTGTTTCCTAAAAAAAAATTTAAAAAAAATTCTCAAGGTAAAGTCACAGCACTAGCTGGCTGGATTAAAAGGAAGCTTTCTGAAAGGGCAAGGCTAGAAAAAAACACTCCTTTATTTCTGATGGTGGCTGATTCAAAGTTCTCCATGACCCTGAACAGGAAAAGAATGTATTATATGGTCTTCCAGGTTATTTGACAGAACTTGACATTAACTGATCTTTTTAGAATAATAGGCATCTGGAAGGGCCTTTTTTCTTTTCTCAGCTAGGAAGGGTGCTAAAATGAGTGTTGTTATTTTTAAATGTCTCAAAAGAAGGTATGGTTAGGTGGGTAGAAAAATGGAACATTATCATGTTTCTTACATGCTCTTTCCTTGCCCTCTGCCCACCTCATGCCGCACCAAAGCTTTCTACATTTCATTATCACCCTTGTCTTGAAAGACTATATTATGCAAATACATATTTGCATATTTGCATATCTGGCAGCAAAGAATAAAAATTGTGCAAGCTTGGGGAAAAATAAGTCTGTCAGCTACATTGACCAAGTTTCTTAGGCTGGAACGGGACATAACAGGAGATGTCTGGCTGCTGCCAAAACTGCATCCCCATATCTCCTCCTCCTGGTCTCTCCTCTGAAAAAAGCTTAGTAATACAAAATGTGTGATGGAATGCCACTGCCAATTTCCCCCACCTCCACACCACTGGCTTTCAGAGGGGAGGAAATGCATGTTGCTGTGATGTCAACCCCTGCTAATTGGGCAAAGAGGCACCTTTTACCGTGGTGATTCTCTTTATTTAGCAGGGGGAGAGTAACTGGCCCTATCCACCCCCAGCACAGTACCTCCAGTGACTGTTGCTGGTGTCTAACTGTTGTTGCTTTTTAGATTGTGAGCCCTTTGGGGACAGGGAGCCATCTTATTTATTTGTTGTTTCTCTTTGTAAACCAGCCTGAGCTATTTTTGGAAGGGCGGTATAGAAATTGAAATAATAATAATAATAATGATGATGATGATGATGATGATGATGATGATGATGATGATGTCGTCACAGCCTCCACTCTGCATTACCAGATGTTACGGGAAGAGAGAGGGAGGAGGAAGAAGTGGCAATATGAGCCACTTCGGAAGGGCGGTATAAAAATCGAATAAATAAATAAATAAAATAATAAATATAGAATGCTAGGGATGTGCCCAAACGGGCTCAGGCAGCCGTAGGAGGGGCAGGGAACAGTTCCCTTTAAAAGCAGGTAAACAGATCCTTACCTTCTCCTGAGCCGCTCCACTGCTTTTCTGGGTGTGGTGCTTGCTCTACAAAAGGACGTACATGGCTGTGGCACAGTGCCCTGCAGCCTGCGTGTGGTGCCAGCATGCACATGGCTGATGCATTTGTGCATCAACACGCAAGCTGCAGGGAGTGGCACTGCAGCAGCACACAGCCTTTTGTAGAGCAAACGCCACACCCAGAAAAGTAGTGGGGCAGTGAAGGAGCAGGTAAGGACCTGCTTACCTGCTTTTTAAGGAAACCACTCCCTGCCCCGCCGAACTGGTTCAGCTGTGGGCACCCAAGCCAGTTCAGCACTTCCTTAAGGAGGCTCCGGATTGGTTCATGCACAAACTGGCTCATGCCCTACAGTATGCTGTGCTCAGCAGCAGCCTCATATCTTCTGTAATGCTACTTCCATGCTTAGGTGGTGGAAGTTGGTTTCAATGATGAAACCAATTTTGCAAAAGAAGGAAGGCTAATGACCACAATGCAGATGCAGTCATGGGCAAAACTCTTGCTCCTAGATGCACATGCCTGTTTTGATAAAATGGCTTCTCAGATGAGTGGCATAAGATTGCCAAGAGGGACATGCATCCAAACTTAAAGCAATATGTATCAGCAATGTATGCAGAAGGCTACTTACACATGTGGATTTTCCTGGCTGGATTAGGCAGGTTTGTGTGGGAAAAGGAAGCTCTTCAGGTAATTTGGTCAGTCTTGTCATTTAGAGTTATCCAGCACTTCTAACTGGGCTTAGAGAGGAATCAGGAAACAATGCAATTGTAAAAAGGAATTGCATGTTCCCTATCACCAGACCCCCTCAGCTCTCTAGCTGAAGCATTCTGCACTATTTGCAGTTTTCAGACACCTCTCAAGGGCAGCCCTTGTACAGTCTGTTACAGTTGTCCACCAGGGTTACAGGACAGTTGCGTCCTGGTCAATTGCATCCTGGTCAATTGTGTCCCGGTCATTGGCATCCCTGGACATTTGTGTCCAGGTTTTTTTTGCGTCCCAGGCATTTGAGTCACTAACCCACAGTATAACTAATATTTCCATATTAGATTTCATTAAAAATAATTCTATTAATTAAAAAAAGAGATTGTAGCATGCATCAAAATTAATTTGTAAGGCCTTAAAAAGTGTGCATGTTGTGGGCAACCCCTCATAAGAAACTTATTTTGTCCTCAGGATTATAATGTGCAAGTAATAATTGAAGGTGCTTATTGAGATTCTTATTTCTTGGTTGGACAATAATCCCTCTTTGGTAGTCAATTTTCTTCTTCCCCCTTTCTTCAACTCAACAATTAATTTCCAAACAGAGGAGTGTTGACATGTGATTGAATTTTGGATAGAATTATGCCACCCCTCTAAACTATTGTTAGATCTAGGTAAGTCATTCATTGTCCGATCATGAACATTCCAAGATTCAATGGAAAAGGTCACTGCAATCCTGTGCCCACTTCTACCTCTTGCTTGGCCAATGTACGTAACTTCAAAGTATGTGATGAATTCAGGAGGTACGTCATGATCTTCACTCAGATCCAAAAATCCTACTACCACATCATTTACTAGAAGGAAAGCTAATGCAGAGAAACATCTAATTTTTATACTGAATTATTGATCTTCATTATACCATCATCTTAAACCGAGGTTGCATATTTTCTTAAAGATGGATTTTGACAAATGGAAAATACACGAGCTTATTGCTGCATTAGGAAATGTTTCTGCTATACTCTTTCTTTCTCCTAGTTCAAAATCCATCAGCACTGATTTAGGATTAAGTTGTTGGCGAATCTGCAACAAAAGAGTGAACAGGCGGTCATATGTCTCCTTAGTCTTATTGGATAGAAGAGCAAATACACGGGGAATACTGAATGCACCATCTTGGACATGGATGCAATACAGCTGATAGTATATATGTGGGCAAATTTTGAAAGTGCCATCTGCTGCCCAATTCTGAAATCGTGGCAAGGCATCCAAACCCTCTTCTGAAGCAAAGATGAGCATTCTATTTTCATCATTTATGCCCGTATCAATTGCAAGAAACTTTTGTCCTGTTGGGAGAATACAATATTCTTCTGGTATTTCATAATTACATCTTTGGTTTAGTATAGCAGAGCATTTTGTGCTTTCTGTCTCCAACAACGAACATCTCTCCCCATTGCTGAGACAGAGGACATTTCTGCCATTGAAAATTCATCATGTTATGACAAAGTTGTTCCAGTGAGATGTCTGGTTGGTTCTTGTGAGGATATCGCAGTTCCTTTCAACTCTGAAATCGATTCTTTTGCTCTAATTGCAGCAGCAGAAGAACCATGGTTATGCTCATTAATTCGTTTTGTTACTACATCGCTCTCGGTATGCTTGCTTTGCAGGATCATACCACACATCTCCAGTAAGTTTTTGTGCCCGCAGCATTTTTCTTTTTACAGTGATAGCTATAATTTCTGTCATCAAGAAATATGTTTCCACCTATGCTTGATTTCACGAGCTGTGACATAGCTTAGTTTCTTTTAAAAATTACACAATAGGGAATGCTTAACATATATAAATCTCGACTGATCAGAACAATGCTGAACTCACAAGGAGAATGAAGTTGGTTGGTTGAGACAGCCCCACCCTTTGTTTTATAATCATACCAAACACATGCAGGGATTTGTTTATAAGTAGTTCAGTCACAAATGAGGCGCCCCTCATGTGCCTACAATTACGCTAATTGATTAGATGGGATAAGAGGCGTAACATATATAACATGGGGTTTACTTATAGTTGGGTTAGGGATGCAAATGTCCAGGATGCATCCCCCCCCTCAAAAAAACCCAGACACAAACGTCCAGGGACGTCAATGACCGGGATGCAATTGACTGGGACGCAATTGACCAGGATGCAAATGCCCTAGTACTGTCCAATAGAGAGGTAACAAGAGCACGAGTCACCATGACCAGATCTGCAGTCTTCAGGAATGCTCACAGCTGGCACATCAAACCCTCTTGTGCAAAGGCACTCCTGGCCCTGACTGTCATTTGATCATCCAGTTTGAGAACAGGTCTAGGAGCACCCTTAGCCTGCAAACCTGAGTCTTCAAGGTGAGTGCAACCCCATCCAACACAGGCTGTACTCCAATTTCCAAACAAACACTAAGGGTATTCACATGACCTACCAGGCAGGGAGACGGGCAGGAAGGCAGGGTTCCACCTACCTCCCCCCCCACCCCGAAAATATGACAAATATAGCCTAGAGTGCAGACCATGCTCCCAGATGATCCATGCTGCACCAAGCAGAGTGGATCTCCTGAGACCGAGATGATGTGTCCTGGCCTCTGGGAATCACACAATGCGCCATGTGACAAGTGCGGTTCATTGGGGGATTCCCATCAGGTGGGCACTTTAGGCACCCACCTCTGTGTGTGCTTGGGCTGCAAGCCCATCAGCTGGATTAAGCATGTGCTCGTGCCCTTAACCTCAGCTAAGAGACGGGCTAAAGAGCCGGGTCTGGTGGCACGGCAGTGCCAGGGTCTGTATGGATCCCGGCAGTTCTCATCCCAAGTGTACCCAAGCCTGGGCTTGGCTGCTTGTGAGAACAGCCTTGCTTACTGACCAGGAGCAGCTCTTGTCTTGCCTGGATTAAACTGCCATTTGTTCACCCACAAGTCAGTCCATTACTGGCCACAGGCACTGATTCAAAACATTCTGCACTGAGCAAGAGACTGGACTAGAAGACCTCCGAGGTCCCTTCCAACTTTATTGGAACATAAAGAACAGAACAAAACATTCTATTCTATTCTTTTCCAGGAATGGAACATTCAAGAGCGGCCAGCAATTTTCCCTTACAGTCAGATTCAGGAAAGGCTTTTTCAATAAAAGTCTAACTACCACCTCTTTCTGAGCAGATAGAAGAGATGCCTCCCAATGTGAGGGATTTTGCTTTCCTTATCCTCTTGGCCAGACATTCCCATCCCCGTGTAAATGAGCATATTTTCAAAATCATGTTACTCATCCACATTCTTTACAGTAATTACACATACACATCTTACAGAAGCTATATGATTTGACTGCCGAACACATTTTTTAAAAATTATTTTCTATGATTCTACTAATGAAACTGCAGGTGACATAACTGACAACATGAAAACTTCCAGAAGTTACAGATCAACAATAACTTTTTCTTTTTGTGCTCATTTTCAAGTTAGTAGAATCTTCTGTGATAATTTCTCACATGTCTCTTCTTATTCTGTCCAAACCTCTTTGCCAGCCTTGGTAGAGATATGTCATTGGAAGCTGAGAGCAAGGGACATGTGAGAGACAAGTTGTGATTAGGGTTGTGCATGAATCGATTTTTTTGATTCAGCTTTGTACTCAAATTGAATCACCCTGATGCAATTTGGGCCCAAATCTGACCACCTCCTTGGAATCACCCTGATTTGATTTGGATCAGAATTAATCCAAATCCAAATTGATTTGTGTGGGGGGGGGAGGGTTCCAGGGGAACAGAGTGCGTGGGGTGGTAGTGCCCAATGGGTGGAAGCTAGCACCCAAATTTCAAAGAAATTTGGGAAAGGGGTGATTTTTTTTTTTACAAACACTTTGGGCACTACCATCCACCATAACCCACTCTGGGCCACCCTGGCACCACTCACATGGAGTTATGGGGCTGCTGAAATCTCCATTATTTCCTATGGGGTAAGCTTAAAGATGCACAAACTTCAAAAATTTGTAAAAAAAAATCACGCCTTTGCCCAATTTCTTTGAAATTTGGGTGCTAGCTTCTACCCACTGGGCACTACAGCCCCACCCACTGTGGCACTCCTAGGAGGCACCCACAGGCAGAAATGGGCACTCATGTTCCCATTGTCCCCTATGGGTGGATGCAGCACACATCATCATCATCATAATCAACAACAACAAATATTTATATGCTGCTTTTCAACAAAGGTTTTCCAAAGATCACACACCACATCCACTGTGTCACATGCACCCCAACAGAAATAGTAATTAATGTAATGTAAAATGTAATTAATCTACACAACAGTGCAAAACAATGAAATGCACTGCCCACGGTGCCCTCACAAATGCAAGATAACAGCAGCAGCAGCCAGCAAGCAAGTGTGATTGCTTGCTTGGACCAACATCACAACTAGGACCACAATCAAATGCATTTCAACACCACTACACATACGAAAGCTGAGATCTGTGTGTGCTACTTTGGATCAGCACACGAAGTTCAGATCCCTTGATGCAAAGCAGGGCTGGCAGTGGCACAGCAAGGTTACCTACCCATACCCACACCACCTCCCACCCATACAAGTAAATATCCTGCAATGGAACGGAGCATGGGGCAACAACAGAACCCAACCTGTTGTAATGCAAACAATCTAATTTGAATAAAATAATGATGCTTCTTGAACACATCACAATATGACCCAATCTTCATTGCAAAGATGTCACAAACACAGAACCTGTCTTGGGCCATCCATGAGGGTTACCAAAATACAACAGCCAATCAATGCATTTGAATTAACTATAATACATATACTGCTACTAGTGCTGTGGAGAAAAAGCAACATATACCTGTTCAGTTCAGTCTTCAATCTTCTTCTCTTCAGATGGGGGCGGGGAGGTGGGCAGGAGAGCCAAAGGGGCAAATGCCTGGGGAATTAAAAGAGGTGGGGTGGGGACTGGCCAGTGGCCACTGTGAGGGACCCTCTCTCTCCACAGACATCAGGCAGTGATTCTCTCTCAGTAGCAGAAAGGGGGTGAAAAAAATTAAAAAGAAGGATCTTCAATCGTCAAGGGTGAAAAGAAGCAGTGAGCAGCAGCAGAATGAATCCAAGGAAGGCAAGGCAGGCAGTGGCACAGGACAACAGCTCTACCTCTACCTCTACCTCTACCTCTACTTGCCTCTGCCTCTGCCTCTATCTCTTCTCTCACAAGGCAGAATGGTGGCTGCAGTCCTCTCTTTTGAAAATCCCTCCATCTGAATCCCCCCACTCTTGTGCCTTCCCCCGATTCTGGCACTGTTACCCCTGGTAATACAAGAACTGAACAGAAACAAGCCAATCTTGAAGCAAGAGGGATTCATCAGCTAGTCATTCACACTTTAAAGTAGCCAATCTGAAGCTTGAATGGTGGGGTTTTCATGGAAATCAAAATGGAGAGCAAGAGAAACCGCATGAACATCACCATAAAATAGAGGTCTGAATCTCTGAAATTTTTCGGGTCCAAATCCAGGCAATTTGTTTTGGACCTGAATCTGAGCAATTGAGCACAGGGTGATTTGTTCTGTTGACAAATAACCTGAAACAGCTAGATTCTGGTACAAATTGTTTTGTACCCAAATTGATTCACACATCCCTAGTTGTGATTTCTCTGAGTCTCTTTGAAGAGCTGTTATACTAGCACCCCAGGGAGCCACAAGTTAAGCTGAATTAAATGGGTGTTTTAACTTTACTATTGAGAGTGGATCTACCCCTGAACACCTAAAGAGTCAGTAGCTACTCCCAGCTGCTAGATTAAAGCAATGGGGATCCTTTGAGAGATTTGAACAATACTTTACCAAACTGGCCTGTCCTACATGATAAAGATGTGCACAATTCCTTGACTCAGTGGGGTGTTAATTCACCTACCACCCCCATGGTCCATATTTGACTTTAAAGGAGTATTTGGATCACATGCAGAGGGGCAGCTCAGACAAGCCAGTGGGGCTGTGCATTGAATCAAAATGAGAATCCGATCCAATTTGATGTGGGGCATATCACAACCTTTTGCATCAGAACGGATGCATCAGTGGGGTTAATGGGACTAATAAAATGCAAAATTATAATGCAGTCTCATTGGATTATATTGAATCAGCATATCAGAAGGTTGTTATCACCCGTGAGTGCAGCAGAGAAGATTTGGGGGAAAGACAGGGTCGACCTTACCTTCCCTCCATACAGTCTTAGCTCTTCAGTGGGCCATGCTGCTACCAGCAGCACAGTGTCCTGGAGGCCAGGGGAATGGAATCCATCATCCAAATATCCCTCAATGCATCGCATGAGGAGCATGGTGCATTGGGGGATTCCGCTACAAGCTGGGTGTCTAGGCACATGGCTCTGTGTCTGCTTGGGCTGCAGGCAGCCTGAACAGACACATGGCCAGGATCCTAGGTAGAAGGGTATATTTGTGCCCTTCTACCCAGTTAATAGCCCGTGGGCAAAGCTTGGACGACCCAGCGAAGCAATGCCTGGATCAGCCCCAATCCCTGAGTTCCACACGAGCACCCCTACCTATGCAAGGCTGTGTAAGCCTGGGTAGGGCTGCTTGTGTGAACAGCCTCCAAATGTTTTCCCCTCCTGTTTGTGTGTAGTCCAAATGTTGTAGCTTTTGACAACTGTCTGGGAATTAGTGCACAATCATACTAGTGTAATTTAATTTACAGTATTCCTCCAAACAATTTTTTAACCATTTGAAAGCTGATCTAAGCATTTATATGCTTGGCACTAGTATTCCATGTAGCTGAAATCAGGAAAGACTTCTCCTATTAATAATGTTAATGTTGCCCATGTTTGGCTGGAGTGCCTTGGAAGTACATCTTGAGGTGCTGGCAATTTTATAAAAAACAAAGTTGAGAGATATGCGAGACCATGATTTCCAGAGAGCAAGTGCCTGTATGGGTGTCATGGAACTCACAGGTCTAGGAGAGCAAAAATTCATGGTTTTATCACTGGTGCAACCATGCAATAGATTATCTGCCAAGACTAGCAACAAACGGAAACCCACTTCATTTTCTCATTTCATTAATTCAGAAGGAACTGAAGTGCAACCTTCGAGAAAGTGAATGGAGCTGCATGGCAACAGGAATGAATCTCAGCAGACCGACAATCCAGGATGTTTATTCCAATTGCAAGACCTGAAAAAATCCTATGAAAATCTTAATATGTTTGGGAGGGTGGGTGGAGAGCCTAAAGGAAGGAGGAAATTAATTTTGTTGAATCTCTTTCAATTAGATCAGACGGCTCCCCAAAGAATGTAAAAAAGAAAAAGACAACAGTAGATGTTAAAAGGCTTCATTTTGCTTTCATGTATCCTTATATTAAGAGTTTCACAAATACATAATGGAAAAATAGATTGCCATTATATAACAGCCAATATTCTTGAAAAGCAAAACAAGGCAGAAGTTTCATTAGCAGATTTTAAAAGAGGAAAACCATCTCTGTGGTTAATGTGACCCAAGATGCATGAAACCAAACCACCCAAGTCAAGCAGATGATGATCTGGTTCAGTAGTTTTCTAACTGAGTTTCTGTAGTGCTGGCCCACAAATGCCCCCTCATTTTTGCTGTGTAATTTTCAGGTAGTGAAAACAGAGGAGGGCATTTTCCAGGGTGGGACAACCAATTTTGACAAGATTTGTGGGGTGGGGGGGGGCTTACTAAAGGTGGTAGCAGCAACATGGGAATCCATTGTCATTTTTCTTTAATGTTCAGGCTGCAGTAGCAACGGCATAGCAAGGGCTTGGCAAGGACCCAGGGACAAGTCATCTGTGAGAGCCACTATTTTACTACCCCAGAATACACGGGGGATGATGTGGCATCATGATGCTACACCATGCCAGTGCATCCTGCACTATGCATATAGTGCATATAGGGTGAAATATGTGGCTGGCAGGAACTGGCCGCTGTAAGAACTCCACCATTTCCAGCGCTGCTATCATGCTGCCTTCAAAGGTACGTCATTTAAGAAATTACAAAGGCCATTCTTGCTCCACTACCAAACTTTGTGAAAGAAATTGTATGATCCCAATTTCCCCAAAATAGATTTAAGCAAAAGTGTTTGGACAGCACTCATTTTGAAGGGGCCCCAGGGCTCCTCAGTGGGAAGGAGTTCCTCCAAGTTCCTCAGGAAATGGCAACAACCTGTCTAAAATAGAGTTTGTCCACCATGACTGAATTTCCAATGCAAAACATAACCAAAGGGAGTGTTAGGTACATTTATGGATGCACACCCTACACAGGCAGCAAAATGAGATTGAAGAACTGACTGCCTTATTTCAGAATGCAGGTGGGGGGCTGGAATCTTAGAAGTGGAAAACAAGCACTACAGGGAAAAGGCTGTGCTAAAACCATCCGTACTGACAGAATATTAAGACCGCTTTAATGTGTAAGTAAAATAATTTAAAAACAAAGAACTTACCAAACTTGAGCCAATGCGTTTCAGTGTTTAAAAACATCATTCTCAATGCTCTGAGAATGATGTTTTAACATTGAAACATTTGCTCGAGTGTGGTAAGATCTTTGTTTTTAAGTTATTTTACTTACTCATAAAGGTGGTCTTAATATCTTGTCTGGAGTAAAGGAGAATGCGTATATCATCGCCACTATATGGTCTTATTCTCACTGATGTGTTAGTTTTCTGTTTGAATGGAGAGGGGGTTATGGGCTGTAGCATTCAAAAGAGATACTCCTCACCTGTAGGCTTAGTGCAAGTCTTTTCACTGAGTTCATTCACAAAATCAAGAACTGTGTTCTACCCAGGTTTGGGAGCTGTGTGTGCTCCCAATTTTTGGTTGTGTGGAAGCAAGGTTAAAGGAAAACCTGGGTAGCTTATCCTCCTACCTTGCTTCCACACAACCACCTCTACCCATGTTTCACTCTTACTTTGCTTCTACGCAACCAAAAATTGGGAGCACACATTTGCTCCCAAACCATTACATTACATTGGGAGCATTACATTTGCTCCCAAACCCAGGTAGAACACGTTTTTAGATTGTGTGAATGACTTCACTGTTCAATTCTGCTGCATGTATAGATCCAGACTGTTTGCAGAGATTAATAGCTGGGAGCAACAGGCCTGGCCAGCATCCAAGAGTGCAGGACAGACTCTTCGGCAGTTCACAGGGTATCTATAGATGATGTGTGGAGCGGCTCCTCAGCAGGCACATTGATATGGAAAGGATACCCCGAGGGAAAGAAGTTTGAAAAGAACTGCTCTAGGAGTTGCTCACCATAGAGTTATTTTCAAATAGTACATTATTTAGTTCTCTTCCCATGTTATGAAGTTGTAAGAACAAATACATGCACCCCAAAGCAACTAATTCATGTAACATTTACTGACTTATGTGAATCCTCCTGGTTATTATATTGAAGTATGGGCTTGTGTGAATCAGGAGTTAATAGGTTTTGGCAAATGTAATGTCCAAGATCTCAAAGGCCTGAAGATAAGTTTTCAAGATCAGAGAAACTGTGATGGCTTAGGTTCATCCAATCAAGAGTGTTGATACAAGTGAAAAAACACAACATGAAATGTCCCATTAACATACAATGCTCACTGGAATAATGAGGAAGCCTCTTCTGTAGCTGTGCCATGAAAAGCATCGTCTTTATATTTATTTTTCTCATAGGCCATTATTTCTGGGATTACATTTGGTTGCTCCACCCTATTGCAATTCTGATCTATAGTGCAATGTAGATACTTGGTGTGCCAGGAGGCAGAGTTGGGCTGATAAAGCAGGGCATTGGAGCAGCACAGCCAAAATTCCCATTTCTTCTGGGCTGGAATACCAACATATGATAACACAAAGCAATAACTATCACCTCAGTAAAAGTGATGGAATCAAGGTAAATACCTACCTCCTGGGCAGGATGTTCTCTCTACCAGTGAGCTAAAAGGTATGGATGTCTTGAAAGAAGAAAAAACCTCCATCAGTGTCAAAAGTTCCCCTCTGTCAGTGCTTCTGGGGAGTTACGGGGGGGGGGGGGGAAGTATACTGGAAAATTGTTTTTTTTCAAGTGTGTGCTTGTAAAAGTGCAAGTGTGTTTGATCGTTAGCTCTGATTGGCTAGGATCACCCATGAGATCAGTACAGGAAGCTAATGCAGCTGGTTTCTCCACAGTTCCTTCTTTGGTCAGAGCAGGGTAGAGGTGTACAAGTTGATGGCAGAGGCGTAACTATAGGGGGGGCAGGGGGGGCACGTGCCCCGGGCGCCATCTTTTCTGGTCACGTGGGGGGCGCCGCCATGACAAAAAATATTTTTTTATTATTTTTTATTTTTTGTTAATACAAATGTTTCCTGCTCAGTGCAGCAGCGCTGCAGCAGTCAAGGGAGCGTGTCGGCGCCCCCTCCCCCACGAGCGGTCCCTTCTGCTCTGCCCGCGCCCCCCCCATTGCTTTGCTGGCGCCTGGCGGCCAGTCAGTGGCCTGGCTTGGCGGCGTCGGCGGGTGCTTGTGAGGAAAAACCTAAGTATAATGTAGTATGTGGGGGGGGTGGGGGGGGCGCGGGGGGCGCCATTTCAGTGCTTGCCCCGGGCGCCGTTTTCCCTAGTTACGCCTCTGGTTGATGGATCTCTTCCTGGAATCCCTCAGGTCACCAGCGATTAGGTTCTGATATGCTAGAAGCATACATTTGCATACTGTAAAAAGTGAAAGTGCTATCAAAACAAAAGGATTTAGAATTGTTGGGTTGGGGTTTTTTTTAAGCCTGGCTCTGATGGATAAGTGTTATTGAAGCAGAAAGAAATAATGAGGCACAGGTAGCAAGGCAAAATGAAAGGATTAAGGATGAACACTCAGGAAAAAAGTGACACATCCAATAATGTGCTTTCTTCCCCTCCGCCATTAATGCAATGGGCATTTATAGGAAAGGACATGGAGCATGTGCATTTCAAAAGAAATGTGAAGTAAACAGGAATGTGAGAGACTTGATCTAATCAACCAACTGACAGAACTGCTTAACTCCCAGGGCACAAAGCTTGCTGCAAGGACAGATTCTAGCATGAAAATATACCGCAGGAGAAAAAAGAGTCTATGGCAGAAAGGAAGAAACAAGGTATGCAAGCTGACTTCAATAACCAAGCCAATCTGTAGTGAAGTGAAAGATATATGGTTAGAAATATTACAGGAAATTACAGCAGTACTTGAGGGCATGATAAGGCAGCGGGTCAGGGAAGCTTTGAGAGAACTGAGGTTTTTAAAAACATTTTTTAAAAACCCACCCTAGAATAGCAATCAAGGTGTATTTGAATTACCTTTATACTGACTGGAATAAAAAATTATCCAATGACATAGAAAGAACACATTTTCTGGAGGTATTTGGGCAACTATTTTTGTAGCCACTAGTTTGTTCAAAGCTGTGCAAAATGAATTGGAATGATATAAGCACCAGGGGGAAAAGGGGCTGATTGATCAAAATATGATCAAACTTGATGTCTTTCTTAAAGGTGGGTTAAATGGAACTCCTGCAAAAAAATGTTGGACTCGCCAACAGCAACTGCTGAAACAGCGTAGAAGGAGGGGAACAACAAACAGAACTTGATTGTAGTAAATGATGGTACAGAGGTATTTTCAGCATAAGAAAGAAAAAGTAGTTACAATTCAATCTAGCCCAGCCTTCAGTGGCATAAAAAAAAGCAAAGCCAGAGTATTTTACTAAAATGAAGTATGGAACGGTCCATGCAATAAAAAACAAGGCAAAGAAAATGAAAAGAGAGAACTTAGGAAAACTCAAGTTTGATTCAGAACGGATTGCTAGACCGCTAGATATCAGAACCATTAAACAAGATCAAAGTGTTTGATCTTTTCTTTAAAAAGCTGTATAATAGATTTGCTGCCAGGGTGACCCCCCACCCCAAAGAATTTGTGTAAAATTTCAGTTCCATTTACTTCAAATTCTAGCTGGAATTATGGCAGCCATTCTAAAAACTGACATGCTTTTGGTGAATCCATTGGATCCTTTCAGAATAAACTGAATTATTTCCCCAATAATCTGGAAAAGGCTTGGCTTGCTACCAAGCCAATCTGATTTCCAAGACTCCCAAGCAGCATCAACCCCCCACTTCATGCCCAGGATCCTCTATCCCGCCCCCCGACCCCTTAATTGGGTGCAGCTGCTCTTTCCTCCAAGCAAAAAGAAAAGGAGAAGGAAAGGAGGGAGGGAGGATCCCTCATCCTTCCTGTAGGACCTGGCATGGCACTATGAAATAAGACAGGCAAAGTTAAATCCTAAGAGATATAAACTGACATCCTAAGGTGTGTACTATGTACTATGTACTATGTACACATCCATAGTGTGTACTATGTGAAATGTACCTGTTCAGCAGGTACTAACTCAGCTACAGCTATAGTGCATTTTGGGGGTGGGAATGAGTTTTGCTGAGTCTGTTCGCTGGAAGTGCCCTATGCAACCCCAAAATATGTCCCTGATCACTATGCAGCCCATAAATATGTCCCTGAAGGTAATGCAGTCCTCATGGACATATTTTTGGGTGGCGTAGGGCACTTATCTAACTATCTATTGTATTTTTATTGACTGACTGACTGATTGATTGATTGATTGATTGATTAAGTGCCATCAAGTCGGTGTCGACTCTTTTTTCTTATACCACCCTATAAAAAATTTCAGGGCCGTTTACAATTTAAACCAAACAAATAAAACCTAAGAGCCATGTAAAAGCAAATTAAAATTACCATCAACAAAACTTTTAATCACCATTATTTATTTATCATATTTTTAGGATAAATATTTATACTTCTAGGAGAGGAAGAGATCAGCAAATTTTGCCTCCCCCTCCACATGAGTATTAATGCAGTACTTGGGAAGTCTGTTGCAGCAAAGATGCTTATTCCTGCAGCACACATGCAGCCTTAGTCAAGACATTGGCCATAGTTTCCTCAAGGGTTATTGGCACCTGGTGTGCTGCATAGCAGCATGCCAGAGTGCAGAAAGATCTTACTCCCTCCCTTTCTACCTTCTACTTGCCACAACCAGTGGAGTAGCAACAATATTCAGATAAGTGACTAGAAGTGAAGGGGACCGAAGTTTGGGGCATGGACAGGCAGTCAGGAATTCTGCAAAGAGGCAATTATTCTCTACCTTGCATTAAAATCTGAGCTTGAGAAAAATTAGGGGCTTTTCTCATATTTGAAATGAGCATTACAAGCCTCCAAGAACTGAATTTCCCAAGCCTAGAAATACAGGTCTCAGCTCTCTAGAATATAAATGTATGGTACTGATAAATTCATTCTTGTGATATTTCAGACCTTTTCATGTCAAGCCATCTACATTTTCTTGAGTGAAACATCTACACAACAACAAACAAATGGGTAGTCTGAGACCTAAAAGTCCATTTTGCGGTGGCTGCCCTTGGACGTAATGCAGAACCATGGGAAGAGCTTCCTCCCTCTACTCCGGTTGCAGAAGGGAGAGACTGCAGTGCAGCGCTTTCTATCTTTCTTTCTCACTGTCATTTGACCTTTTTGACCAGCTGTCTGTCTCCTCTACTCCTGGATCTATGTCCCCTTCTGGTTTATCTGAAACATTTCCACCTTAGGGGATTTTGCTTGATGAACAAGATACCACCCAGTTCTTGTCAGCAATTCCCCAGGTCCCATTTTAAAAGCTGCTCTCTGACCTTTTTGATTTTAAGCACCAGCAGTCTGGTTCCATCTTGGTTCAAGTGGAGCCCATCCCTTCTGTACAGGCTTTGCTTCCCCCCCCAATGTATCCCAGTGCCTAACAAATCTAAACCCCTCCTCTCAGCACCACCATCCCATCCACATATTGAGATCCCTCAGCTCTGCCTGTCTTGCTGGCCCTGTGCAGGGAGCAGGGAACACTTCAGAGAACGCTGCCCTGGGGGTCCTGGACTTCAATCTACTACCTAGGAGCCTAAATTTGGCTCCCAACTACACTATGACAGCTGACTCCTCCCCAGCACTGCCTAATAGCCTATCTAGACAGTGTGTGACATATGCAACCTGCGCATCAGGCAGGCAAGTCAGCATGTGGTCTACACATGGGTCACAAACCAATTGTTCTATGCATCTAACAATCAAATCACCCACTACTAGGAGGCCCCCAACCCCCGGAGGAGTATCCTCTCTATGACAGGATATGGGCGCATCACTCAAGGAAGGGGTCCCTTCTAAGGGAGCATGCCTCACTTCCTCAGACTGATGTTCTCCTTCCCTGAGACCTTAGTTCTCCATGACAGCACAGGAGATGTCAGCCTGTGAGTGGGATGTCCCTATGATGATGGTCTCACCCAAGCAAAAAGAGTGTTGATAAGACTAGTACTGTATAATCTTGGGGGAGGGGGGGTGGAATAGTCCACATGTTTCCAAGTTGCCATTGGATGTTGCTTAAACATTGAACAAACAGAAGTCCCTGCTTAAGTTAAACATCCTAGAAATGTTGAAGGACAGTCTTGGTAAGACCAGCAACATTTCTTGTGAGTGGGGTCCTCACATCCCTCTTCTCAAGTTCAACACTCCAGATGCTCAATCTATTACATGTATACACCTTGCCTTTCTTTCATTATGGAACTCAGGGTGGCATACGTGGAGTTCCCAGACAGTCTCCTGTCCAGGTATCAACTGGGCTCAGACTTGTTTGGCTTTGGCAAATTTTCTGTAATGTCCCTTCAGAACATGTTCTGGGATCAATTCTCAGTAACCGCCCACCCACCCCCAGAAAAAAAAACCCAGCATCAAAGAGCTGCTTCATGATATACATAACACAATCTCACTGTGCTTTTCATCTGAGCTTCCTACTGTTTGAAAATGTCCTTCAACTGTGACAAAGCCAAAAGAATAGGAAATAATCAAACGTATTTTTAAGGTGAACAAGGAGCAGAGGAATTCAAAGAAACCATCAGCTGGCTATTGATTGGTTCACTTTTAAAGCTGGACCATTCCAGCCAGCACTTTCTTTCTCTCACTTGACTTTTCTATGTAGCTATTAACTGGTTTTGATCTGCTATAGCTCACCTTATGGTACTGGGCATTTCCCATAAGGCATATATTTCAAAGGATTTTTCATTCAAAAAACCAAAATCGATAGCAATAGCTCAGCCTATCATGAACAACTCTAAAATAACCAGCAAGTCTGCAAACCCAATAAAGGGGGGAAAGTTCGACAAGGAAACAAATTTCAATTTGAAAATCTTTACAATTATAAAATGACTACAGCCAATAGGCCAGTAAAATGGCTCGGCTGCAGCTGTTGTGGAATGTTTATATAATCCTAAACAACAATAGCCAGGAACAAAGGCAAACTTAGTAGATTTTAAAATATCCAGTGTTGTAAAGGGAGTCATTGAAAATGCATACATTTTGCTGGATGCTTAAGGACTAGGGGAAAAGATAAGACTGCATTTTAAATCACTGTGCCATTGGAAAATTGTGGTAGGTTTGGGATTTTTTTTTTTTTAAGTATTTGCTGTAATGTCATAGCACATGGTTAGTCTATGGCACAGCTGCTGGAGGACTGTGTGGTGTGTGTGCATGTGTGTGTGTTACGGATGTGCAAAACATTTCAAAACATTGTTTGTGAGATAGTGTTGTTTTGAGAAATGGACAGTGGCAGGTGTGTGTGTGTGTGTGTGTGTGTGTGTGTGTGTGTGTGTGTGTAATATTTCTTGGTGATTGCTGTGATGAGCTCCATGTCTGGTGTTAAGACTAATTTGTGCTTCACTCATGGTCTGTTCTGCAATCTGCATTGCAAGGTATACTCAGTCAAAATGTGGTTGAAGTTGCTGTACTTGAGTTTCTGGCTATGTTTGCTGCTAAGGGTGCTGCTATGGCAACTGTTGCAATGCTAGGAAATAACTTAAGGAGTCATAATTGTGTGTGAAAGATGAACTTGTGCCAATGATATTACTGCAGCACAATAATCTTACTGCAGTGATATTACTGTGGCTGGCAGTGGATTCTGGGTCAGTGATTCCTTTTTGGCCATTTTGGACTGTTTTTGATATGTATGTTCTCTGTTTGGAGGGACAGATTCACTTTTACTCTGTGCTTCTCTAGTGTTTTTGCAACCCTGCCTTGAAAATGCATTGCAACTTGCAATGCAAAACTTGTGTGCATTGTAAGTGAAATTTTAACCTTCCCCCCCAAACCCCCATAGGATCCTTTGGGGGTTTGGGGGAAAGGTTAAAAATTTGTTAAATATCACCTGCTTGCCCATTTCTTTTGTGGGTTGGATAGTAGGTAGCATCCATCATGCCCTACCACCCAACCCAGTTTGGTGTCCCTAGGAGCTACCTTTGCAGAATAATGGGGTGTTTCGAGTTTCCCTGTTGTTCCCTATGGCTGAAGCACTCAAAACGTTTAGAGGTTTTTTCCATCAAAACAACTAGGTTGACCGCTGTTTTAATGAAACATTTTGGCCATTTGTGTTTCATTTCAAGCTCGAAATGAAACACAATATCAGTTTCATGTGTGTGTGTTTGTGGAGGGTGGGTGCCTGTGGCATGCTTGGCTAGCAGCAGGAGAATCCGTGGTCCTGGCCATGCTATGGAGTGCAGGTCTTTCCTGCACTCCACTTCTGCCTGTTTTGCTGCTGCCTTTTCTCCAGTTTAGGAGCCTAGAGGCAAAACTACTCCAAGGTAGAGAGGGGTTGCATAGCTACTATAGTGTGCACTTCAGTGGCACTAACTCAATCAAAAATCAAATAAATAAATAATAATAATAATTACAAGGCCCAAGTAACTTTTGCAGCTATAAAGTAGATAACTGTAGGCGGGCACACAGGTATTAAGATCATTTGTATATTAACAGCAAATCTAACAACTAAATTTTCCCAAGCTCTTGAATTCCCAAGCCCTCTCAGATTCAGTAGTCAGGAAGGCAACTGTTTAAATCTTAATCTGTTTGTAATAATCTCATAAGTATGAAATGCTGCTGTCTCCTTTTTTCCTATGTATTTTTAGTAGTGTTGGTATGTCCACTTTCAGTAACTTGATCTATGTTCAGAAGGACTTTTTAAAGTCTATTTGGTTTTATTATTTTTAGTAGAAGTTTGACTATTTTATCTTCTACATTTGTCTTAACCTTATGCTGGTTGCTGACTGAAATAAAGAGATTTGATTTGATTTGGAGTAATAAATAAGCTTTGGCTTTCCTTGTGGCACACAAAAGATTGGCTACTACCGCTGTTGCCTCTAGTCCCAACAGCACTCAACCCACACAACTGCACTCAACCTTTGTTATATATTTATTTACATATTTACTTATTCCCAGGTATTTGTATTTTGCAATTCCACTCTGGAATCTTCAAAGCAACTCACAGTAAAACCAATAAAAAAATAAATCCAAGTTAAAATCCATAACAAGGAGCAACATGGGCACTGAAAATTTTGAACCACCTGGGAACATGCCCTGGATCCATTCTTTAGTGCCCTGGCCCTCTGTGTTGCCTAGGAATGTGCACAGAATGGGTTTGCCAGTTTGGTTCAAATTCAAACCGGCCTGGGCATGTTAGGTTTTCCCCACTTGAATGGTGGGGGCGGGGACTCAAATTTGAGCCAGTTTGGGCACAGTTCGAGGGTAGTGGGGAGCATTAAAATAGTACAAAATAAGCCGGTGACAGACACGGGGTGTGTGTGGTGCAGCGGCTGGGGGGTCTCTGGTGGCTTCCCCTAACCCCATGGCCTTCCCCCCAAGTCTCCTGGGTCCAGTTCAGACCATTTCAAAGCCATTTCAGCCTTCTGCATGTGCACGGTCATGCAAATAGCCCACGTGCATGCATGGCAGCCCACAAAAAGGCTGCCTTGTAGAGAGGGCCCAAATGTCCCTGAAATGGGCCAAACCAGCCCCGGAAGACTCATGGGGGGGAGGCGGGAGGAGGGCCCTTGGAGACCCTCTTGTGGCTGTTGCAGCACCCCCCAAAGCCATCACAGCACCACCCAAGGCTGTTACAGCTGTCGGGGGTGGTAATTCCTTATTTTACACTATTTTAACACCCCCTTTCCACCCTTGAACAGGGCCAAAACCAGCCCAAGATGTTCAGTTCAAGGTTGAACATCTGAAACTGCCCAGTTCAAGTGTGAACCACTTCTATATTGATCCAGTTTGCACATCCCTAGTGTTGCCTGGCATTGGTGGATGAATTGGTGATTAATAGCTTAAAGATCTTGAAGAGATCATTGGATTCCTCTAGAGAGTATGAAAAGTTTTAAATATCAAAATTGGGGGACTGAGTTGTAGGCCTGAGCCAGACTTTTCCAGATTGTTGAAGGCCATAGTAATGCCCTTGACATGCAATAACCAAAACCACAGCAAAAGAAAAGTCAGGCACAGAGCCAATATGCAAAATATGCTGTCAATAAAACAATAGAGTTGGGGCCAATAAACCAGCAAAACAGAGTTAAGATGGTAAAGATAAAATAGCAGGGCCATAAAATATTAAAGTATCATAAAGAGCCAGAGACCAATTATTAAAAGCCCCAAAGAATAGAAAAGTCTTAACTAGGTGGCTAAATGCTTCATGGGGAAGGTATTCCATGGGCAGTTTGCCACCTCTTAGAAAACTTCTCCCTGGTCATTGCCCACCTAATTTCAGGGAGTGGGGACATGTTTAGAAGCATCAGTGGTCCTTAGATACCCTAGTCCCGAGTACTTTAGGGGCTCTATAGCTAGAAACCACTATCTTGAATTGTGTCCAGAAACAAACTGGTACCCAGTGCAGATCTCTAAGCATTGCTGCAATAAGATCAAACTGGTACATCTCAAAAGGGATATGTATGCTAGCCACGGTGATGCAGATGGCTTCTGCGTATGTGCCGAGGTCCCTCCAATGGCCTCTGCACGCACGCAGAAGCCTGAATTGGACTTCAGACAACCTGAGCTGTAATTTGGGAGCCCAGTGGGAGGGTTGCCAATGTCGCAGCTGCAGCCATCTGAAAATTAAATTTACAATGTAGCCTTTCTCCCACTCACCCCCCCACCCCGCATCACTAGGGAGTTCCCTTTACTTGTAAAGGAGAATCCTCGCCGGATTCCCCTTTATATGTATACCTGACCCAGTCCATGAACTGGTTCCAACTTGGACCGGCATCCCCTTTGGGGTGGTTTGAACTGGGTCTGCCTGAACCAGGCTGTCTTGAAGCAAGCCGGCTCACAAATCCTACATCCCAATTCACACTCTAAACGGTATATTCTGAACTAGCTAAAGTTTCCAAACAAAGGCAGCCCATGATACAGTACACTAACCTAACCTAGATGGTTAGTGGATACCAGTGGGTAGGTTTTTGTTGTCCAGTAAGGACTGGACCTGGTGGACTAGCCTAAACTGGTGGAAGGTACCTTGTAGTATGGACACTACTTGAGCATCCAACAAAGCTTAGAATTCCACCAAGCTGTGACCCTGTTATTTAAGAGGGAGTCCAGGACAGGCTAATACAGGAGGACAAGCTAAATGCCACCACACTGAGCCATCAACACACTTTCCAATGACACCTCCATCTTAGCTGGATTGTGTTTCAGTTTTTGGCCCTCATCCAACCCATTACTGATACTAGGCACCTGTTCAATGTGTCTACTGCCACTCCTGGAACCAATGAAAAAGAAAAATAGGGTTGAGTGTGCCATCATCATATAGATGTCACTTCACTCCTGATTTCCAGCTGCTACTCCACCCAGTGGTCATGTAGTGGTTAAACAACAAAATGGAATCCCGAGGAGCACCAGTGACAAGAAGCTGAGCTACTGCCTCTAATGCCTCAAACCAGTGACGGAGCAGCCTGTGAACAATCTGCTCTGGGTAACCCAGCACATGTCAAGAAGGTCGAGACTCTCATATCTAGCAGCCAATGTAATTCTCATAGTTCTGCCTCCAGTCCACAGATCTTGATTGAAGTGGGAAACTGCAGTGTTCACATGCTTCTGCACTGAGAGGAAACATAGTTTGTAAATCCTCCTTACTACCAAAACTGTTTGGCAGCAGGAGGGGTCTTACAAATCTTATTCCCAAATCTCTTAAATTAAAGCATTGGGCTGGATGCCCTTGGGCATGTCACTGTTCTCCGAGCCGTTTCTCTGTAGAATGTGAAAAATATTGACTTGCTTCATCTAGTTATAATGACAGCAAAAGATGCAGAAGACTGCAAAGCAATTAAATGAAAAGTACAATATGAAAGTAATAAAGGTAGATTTCAGTTGCACTACGGAAAATTGTACTGAATCTGTAAAGGGTCAGTATATCATACCTACATTTCTTGGTGATTTTTCAAAAGAAGGAAGAGAGAGAGAGAGAGAGAGAGAGAGTGTGTGTGTGTGTGTGTTCAGGATCTAATCCATATTCCCTTTGTTGCTTTCAGATGCACAGGCATGGGGGGATGCTCATAGGACTCAGTTGAGCCCTTTATCTACCTTCTGCCACCAGCCCTCAGCTGGTGGTGCATTATGCCAAGTGCACTGAACTGTGTCCAGTTGTTATTTGGAATGCAAGTAAACCCATGGTGGTATCTACTAGTGGCATGCTCTGTGAGTGCAAATTACTTGTGCTTTGATCAAGTGTTCCCTTGGTGCACTGAGCAAGATATGTGGATGCCTTTATAAGAAGCATACATGGTGGGCTTCCCATTCCAGGGAAGGGATCATAACCGTAGATTGTAAATTCTTTGATAAAGAGATCTGGTTTGTTGGTTTGTTGGTTTGTTTTGCTTATTCTATTCTGCAATGTGCTATACAAATAATAAATAACTTTTGCATTGGTTTTGATATAATTGGTACTAAAGAAAGTTTTAGCTTGTAAAGATCTGGTGATCATGGGCTGGGCTGAAACTGAACCCCTCCCCCACTCGTCCCGCTCTATTTTTGCTGACATTATTGTAGGCACCAAAATTGGGGGAGGGATTTGCAACACTTCTTATCCATAACGGATAGAAATGGAAATAAATACATGAATTATTATTTCTAAAATGGAAATAAAATTTTAGAAGTCCAAAACACAAACAGTTAAAATCCAACTGATAAAATCAATCATCCAGGACAGGAAAAGAAGGAACCAAGAAAAAATCCAAACTCCAGAGAGGAACTCACACAAGGAGCTGCTTTCTTGTTGAATGTACAGCCAACATAAATGAATTTAGAATTGATCCAGGATGGAGGAGATCAGCTCCCTATGCTGACCAACTATTATTGTGTCTCACACACAATCACTTCCTGATCCTCCATCCAACATTTTCTCCACTCAGATGACTATCAGGAGCCACATGCACCTTCTCTTCCCTCCTCCACCTGAATTTTGGCGGCTTTGAATGTGATAGTACAAATATATGAAATTCAAAATGGTATCGTATCCAGCAATACAAATAAGAATGTTTTTTAACAATCTACTGTCTAAACCCAACGTCAATGATATAATATGCTATAGTTTCACATTAAACAAGCAGGTTCAGTACACATTGTTTGAATATTAAGCAGGACCCTATGCCGGATATTTCATACTACAGTTCTTGGATTTCCATCCCCATCCCAATTGTCACCTGAACACGTTTCTTATATAAAGCAAATCAATTAAGAAACAAACATGCATTTATCTACCTCACATCCTAACAGAACGGTCTTAATAAAAGCAGAACCTCAGCAAGTACTAAACACGTGGTCTGTAAACTTTGCCCCGAGACTGTAAAGCCTTTGATCAGCAATGAAAAAGGACCTCTGGGTGTTTAATTAGCCTTAAAGAAGGAACACATATATCACTCCAGGCATGGAGACTGACAAAGGTAAATTAATTTGTATTTCACAAAGGGCTGCTGAACTGAGAAAGAGTTATTCTTCAACCCCTATCAGTCTCGGCAGGCATGCTAAATTTCATCAAAATCTGGCTTAATGTAATGCATTTCACAGCTATTAAGAATAATATCAAATAAAGGGAGTATTTTCACTGAAAGAAGGGAAAACTTCTACACTATGCTAATAGAATACGCTATTGAATTGTTTGTATTCTTTCACTGTGGATTCCATGGGGAGTGTGATATCTGGTGAAGAAATGCTATTTTTGTAAACATGTGATCATTATCTTCCTCCCCTGCAGTGGAGAGGAGTGCACATTTGGGGTGGACGATATGGGAATATTACAACCTTCTCCCTCCTTTGCCAGGTTGCTCTTGTCTTGGAGTACTGCTGCGTGCTGAAGGAGCGCAGTGCAACATACCTGTGCTCAACATTTGTGAGTAGCACAATTGGGCAGCTCTTGGTCCAGCTTCCCTGCAATGTCCACTGTTGACAATTGCCTTCCCACTTCCTGAAAGGACTGACTCCATCTGTAATTTGGCTAGTGGTATCCATTTCCCGCCACAATGCTTCCCAGCACAACATTCTTCCAGACATTGCATGGGAAACATGGAAGCCACCAGGGGGCGTTTCCCACAATGCTCTGAAATGACCCTGTCTAAGGGCATTGTGTGTGCCGGTGGGGGATGGAGATGCCATATAAATTACAGCCACTACGAAGGGTTTGCCACTGCCAACATCAAGGTAAACCCCTCATAAATCTTAGGGGGATCACCCACATAGGATGGGGCCTAGGGAGACAAGGGCCAAGTAGGCTTAGGGAGATGGAGCCAAGTAGGAACCAAAAATTCATCTCAACATTTTGCTTCAGGCAGGATTTGGGGCAACTCCAGACTCTGTATTTCAAAGATGAGAAGAGCTGTAGCTGGCATAAGCTTTAGATTAATACATATCAGGCCAACAAGTGTTTAAACATGTTTCTTTAATGCTTTATTACTATAGGCTATTGCAAGGTAATCCTCACTGCTGAAAGCAAAAGAACTTAAGAACATAAGAGCGTAACAGCCCTGCTGGATAAGGCCCAAAGCCCATCTAGTCCAGCATCCTGTTTCACACAGGGGCCCACCAGATGCCACTGGAAGCTTACAGGCAGGAGTTGAGGGCAAGGGCATGCCCTCTCTCTCGCTGTTACTCCCCTGCAACAGGTACTCAGAGGGATCTTGCTTCTGAGACTGGAGGTGACCTATAGCCATCCAACTAGTAGCCACTGATAAACCTCTCCTCCATGAAGTTATCCAAACCCCTCTTAAAGCCATCCAAACTAGTAGCCAACTCCACATCTTGTGGCAGAGAAATCCACAAGTTGATTATGCCTTGTGTGAAAAAGTACTTCCGTTTGTTGGTCCTAGATTTCCTGGCAATCAATTTCATGGGATGCCCCCTGGTTCTAGTGTTATGTGAGAAGAAGAAGAATTTATCTCTATCCACTTTCTCCACACCATGCATGATTTCATAGACCTCTATCATGTCTCCCTGCAGTTGTCTTTTTTCTAAACTAAATAGTCCCAGGTGTTGTAGCCTTGCCTCATAAGAAAGGTGCTCTAGTCGACACTTTCAAAGGGCTGTCCACCACAACTCCAAGATCCCTCCCCTGGTCAGTCACCGACAGCTCAGATCCGTGCCTTTTTCACAGCTGCCGCATGTTGAGTCGACACTTTCAAAGAGCTGTTCACCACGACCCCAAGATCTCTCTCCTGGTCAGTCACCGACAGCTCAGATCCCATCAGTGTATACTTGAAGTTGGGGTTTTTAATCCTAGTGTGCATCACTTTAAACTTGCCAACATTGAACCGCATTTGCCACTTTGTCATCCACTCACCCAGTTTGGAGAAATCCTTTTGGAGCTCCTCACAATCTGTTTTGGATTTCACTACCTGGAAGAGTTTGGTATCATCTGCAAATCTGGCCACCTCGCTGCTTACCCCTGCTTCTAGATCATTTATGAATAAATTAAAAAGCACCAGTCCCAGTATATATCCCTGGGGGACCCCACTTCTTACTTCCCTCCATTGTGAAAACTCTCCATTTCTACCTACCCTTTGTTTCCTGTCCTTCAACCAGTTAGCAATCCACACATGTACTTGTCCCCTTATCCCATGACTGCTAAGTCTTCTCAAGAATCTACCTCTGCTAACTAGGCAAAGAGGCACCTTTTAAACATTGTGATTCTCTTTATTTAGCAGGGGGAGAGCAACTGGCCCTCCCTAGGGAGGAGGGGGGAAGAAAGTGGTGGCAGTGGCAGCGGGCGGGCGGGTGGGCAGGGAGAAAAGCGGCGGCAAGTGGGCAGGGGGGAGAGAAAAGCAGTGGCAGGCAGGCATGGTGGGGGGAGAAAAACACCAGCAGCAGGTAGGGGGGAGAGAAAAGCAGCGGTGGGCAGGGGGAGAAAAAAGTGGCGGGCGGGCAGAGAAAAGCAGCAGTGGGCAGGCAAAGAAAAGTGGCAGCAGGCGGGCAGAGGAGGGAGAGAAAAGCAGCAGTGGGCGGGCAGAGGGGGGGAGAGAGAAGTGGCGGTGGGTGAAGGGGGGAAAGAAAAGCCGTGGTGGCGACCAGGCAGGCAGATGGTGGGGGCGAGAGAGATAAATATCCACAAATAAATAATCAGTAAAATTTTAAAATTAATCAAAGACAAGCTCACTGCCGTAGCAATACTGCAACAGAACAGAATTTGGCCACCTTAAAGGTGACATCTAAAGTTCTATCTGCTAGGAGACAGGAAACGTAAAAATCTCCTGAGCAATCTGGGAAAGGTGTCAGAAGAGGAGTTAGTAAGGAACATCTTAAATCTCTATATAATGGACAGTGCAACAAAACAGAGCTAGCGTGGCGTAGTGGTTAGAGTGCTGGACTAGGACCGGGGAGACCCGAGTTCAAATCCCCATTCAGCCATGATACTAGCTGGGTGACTCTGGGCCAGTCACTTCTCTCTCAGCCTAACCTACTTCACAGGGTTGTTGTGAGGAGAAACCTAAGTATGTAGTACACCGCTCTGGGCTCCTTGGAGGAAGAGCGGGATATAAATGTTAAAATACAAATAAAATAAAAACGTGTTGGATGGATTCAACTTCCCCCATACCGCATGGGCTTAATCTATCTTCCCTAGGAGTCCCCAGAAACCTCCCCGAGAGCACCACTGAAGGTAACATATCATGTCTTGCTCTGAAAATGCTCAAGGCATTCAAATAAGCAGCAGGGCCCCAATTAGAACTGCTCTAACCCTGGAGGGAAGGGGAAGAGAGGAGAGGGATAGGAAGGGGAGGGGAAAACAGCCGGCTCCAAAGCGCCGCACACAGATGCTCTGTGCGGGGTCGGCTAGTACTAAATATTCAGTGTGCATTATGGCTGTGCAAAGCAGCCCCAATTCCATCTGAGGCTTTGAAGGGAGGTCTCACTTTGCTTCAGGCGAATTCAGAGCCAAAGTTTCAATTTGGTGCTGAAGCTTTGGCCCCCTCTTCTCCTTAGGAGAGGAGACAGGCTGATTCTATTTTTATTCAATAGGGGCAAAATTGCTGCAAAATAGTGGCAAAATGACTCTCCATGAGGTCATTTTAAAATGAGTCCTGTAAGTGGTTTACTTTTACTTCATCCCCTGAAGTGCTGGAAAAGGCACAGGGTTTCCTGGGAAATGTAGTCTTTTTCTGGGGTTGCAGCAATAGCTGATTACAATTCCCAGAAAAAATTATTAGAACTGCAAGGGGGAAAAACCACTTCTGGAAATAATCTAAAAATGACACCACAAATGCTGCTGCTAACTTGCTGTACTTGGATCAAAATAAAAATAGAGCCACCCTGTCTCCTGCCTATGCTTCAGAAGGATCTACAGAGGTCAGAGGAAGATGGCTGTATTGGGGTGTGGCAGGAAACAGCTGAATCACTTTAGAGGAGTTTTGGTCAAAGTTGTTTTAATTGCAACATTAATCCCAAATTGGGCCGACTCTCCTTTGAATTGCATCAGCCACCAAAGCTTCACTCAGCCCTAGTGTGTAGTGTTTCTTAGAGGCATAATTGCTATGGAGTGTAAGATTAACTATTCAGCATGGCCCAACTCTCCTGTTAGCACAGAGTAAACTCCAACAACCACCTTAAGTGGCACAGCAGGGAAATGCTTGACTAACAAGCAGAAGGTTGCCGGTTCGAATCCCCACTGGTATGTTTCCCAGACTATGGGAAACACCTATATCGGGCAGCAGTGTATAGGAAGATGCTGAAAGGCATCATCTCACATTGCGAGGGAGGAGGCAATGGTAATGCCCTCCTGTATTCTACCAAAGAAAACCACAGGGCTCTGCGGGAGCCAGGAGTCGAAATCAACTCAACAGCACACTTTACTAAACTCCAACAGGCTTCTTCATTAACTCCAAAAATGAGAAAGCACTAGCTCCTGAAGAATTCCATTACATGTGCTGAGAGGCAGAGACTCTAACTAACCCTATCCACACCTTATGTTAAACGCACATGAAATCTGTGTACAGTGTATGTACACACACACACACACACACACACACACACACACACAATTAATAATTATTAATTATTAATAATTATTCATTGATAATTATGTTCAATGCACATACAGAGTACACTTCCTGTCTGAACCCTACATTTGAGGGGACCTGTACCCCCTCAGATTCACTTTTAAGGTGAATGCATCCATAATCATTCACATGAAACACACATACGCTGTACATGTATACAGAGATCTGTATGTTTATCTACATTTTTTTTTTAATTTTTACATTTATATCCCACTTTTCCTCTGAGGAGCTCAGTAAAGCTCTGTAGAAAGAAAGAGAGATCCAGTACAAAGAGTGAGAGATCTTTCTCCACAGGCCTCGCGGGTACCCTAACTCTTGTGATCTTACTTAACACTTTACTTACACACACCCCACAAAGTGGAAAATCCAGATCTGGGTTACCCTAAAGGACCACTTAATTGCAATAGGACTACTAAGAAGTAATTTAGTTTATAAGTCAGCCACTGATTTAGCTGCATCAGGACCATTAATAATCATTTGTAGTATGTGTTCAAGGTTGATTCTGTCCCTGTTATAGAGGTCTAATAACAACATCTGGGTAAGTAAATTTTAAACATCTTCCCAAGGGCTATTCCCTTAGAGACTGCCACTATATTTCTTTATTATTGGATTGGTATGTGATTAGATAGGATTGAGCAATGTAATAATGATGCTAGTCTGATAGATAAGGGTTTTAATTAGAATGTGTTCCCTGCCAGGTAAAGGTCTCAGTAATAACCTCTTTCTGAAAAGATTACGAATTCTTATATTTTTGAATTTTTTAAATTGGACCAGTTTCATAGGAATGTGATTAGAATGTACTGAAACAACTGTTCTGTGAGATATCTGATCCTGGCAAGTTTTGGAAGGTTACATCTCAGGTCCTGCATTCCTTTTGTCATCTTTTAATGGGCTGCACTTGGGAATGGTTTCATACACAGCTTTGGTATAATATAGAGGTGTGCACAAATTGATTTTTTAAATTGATTTGTGCCCAAAACTAATAACCCAGGATTTGTTTTGTATTCAAATCTATCCCCTTCAAATCACCCCAGATTTGATTTGGATTTGCTTTGATTCAATTTGGATTTGGAGCAGTTTGGACCACTTAGCAAGGTCCTAGGGGCTCCAAATTTGGGTGGTGGGTAGGTCCCCATGGGTGCCACCTACCAACAAAACTTCAAGGCAGTGGAAAACGTGGTTGATTTTTAATTTTTTTAAAAAGTTTTTACTGATTTTGAACATTTCCACCACAGGAAACAATGGGGATTTGAAGTTGCCATATCCTAACCCTAAAATGGATCCCCAGCTTTCTTAAAAAAAAAAAAGCAAATCTCTAGCCCTTGTAGAAGTGGAGTTATGGAGCAAAATGTGCAGTCATTTTTCAAGTGTTTGGATTCTTTGGTGTATAATAACTTTTCTTCATAATTAATCCCTATGAGGATTCATGGCACACCTTCATTTCTTCTGTTCATTTTGACTGTCACTGGAAAGTGCCAACTGTCAACTGCCATGTGCCAAATACACACACACACCTCCACCTGCAAGGCAGTGGGATACTCATTTTAATTTCTAGGAATATTGAAATGTTTAGATTCTGTGGTGTCTAATAACTTTTCCTCATAATGAATCCCTGTGAGGATTCATTATATGCCTTCATTTCTTCTGTTCATTTTGGCTATCATTGGACATGCTAACTGTCAACTGCCATGTGTTAACTACACCCCCACACCCCACACACCCCATACACTGGGGTTACTCAGTTTATTTTCTTGGTATTTTTGAAGTGTTTGGATTCTTTGGTGTCTTCATTACACACCTTCACTTCCTCTGTTCATTTTGACCCAACTGCTTTGCAGGTGGGGGTGGGGAATTAGTGGTATCCCCTTTTCCAACTACTCCACAACCCACAAACCACTGGGTACTCAGTTTATATTTTAGGAATTTTTGAGGTGTTCAGACTCTTTGGTGTGTAATGAATCCTCATAGGGATTCATTATGAGGAAAGGTTATTAGACACCAAAGAGCCCAATCACTTGGGTGGGTGGGTGGGAATCCTAGAACATAAACTGTGTAGTATCCCACTGCCTTGCGGGTGGGAGTGGGGCGTAGTTGGCACATGGCAGTTGACAGCTGGCACTGTCGAAAAGACAGTCAAGATGAATAGAAGAAATGAAAGTGCACCCTTAACCCACTCGCACGCTTAACCCAGCTACCAGATATTGTGTTTCCTTGGGCTGAATTCAGCTTGAGGAGACACAGAGATTGGCACATAGAGCACCCATCTGATGGGGGAATCCCCAGTGTGGGATGCCCAGAGGCCAGAACAATATGTTCCGGCCCCAGATCCCTCTGCTCTGCTCCATGCAGCTCCAAGCAGGGCTACCTGTGTGAGCATGCAGGGTGTGTGCCAAAGATGACCTGCTTGGACATCTGAGGGAAAGGTAAATTGAAAGCAGGCTTCCCCCCACTCTCTCCCCACCCAGGGCGATCATGAAGATCGCCCTATAGACTTTGCTATAATATAGATGTTCAAGAGAAGGGGAGCTAAGGAAAAAACAGAGAGATCCAATCAAGAAGGAGAAATTGGAGAGCTGGTCTTGTGGTAGCAAGCATGACTTGTCCCCATAGCTAAGCAGGGTCTGCCCTAGTTGCATATGAATGGGAGACTTGATGTGTGAGCACTGCAAGATATTCCCTTCAGGGGTTGAAGCTGCTCTGGGAAGAGCAGAAGGTTCCAAGTTCCCTCCTTTGCTTTTCCAAGATAGGACAAGGTTTTTATTTTATTTTATAGGACAAGATTTTTTTATTGAACCAACAAACTACCAAAGCATACAGTACGTTGCCAAAGCACAATTATATACAAAGTGGATGTTTGTACATGATATATCTACAAAGATTTACACACAATGATTTGGAAACCCACAAGGTTATGAAGTATATGCAGGTAGTACTGTAACTCAGGGGGTGGGGGATTTCAAGGCACTTCAGGTAATGGGGGGAGGGGTTTACATCCGATGTCCATTTCCACAATTTGTCCCACTGCTGTTTAGAAGAGATACTCTTGTCTTTTTGCATATAACCATACAAACTTTTCCAGAAGAGATTTACTGTCTCATCCACGTGAACCTTTTGGTCACGTCTTCCCTCCCTATTCCTATGCAGGAGCATTGCATAAATGTAAATGACATACAGGTTTACTAACCTGATTACGAGAAGGGGAACGTTCCAATTCTCTAGTATGAGGGCACCTGTTCCGTCCCGTTTCCTTGAAGGTTTCTTTCTGGGACCTTGAAAAGAGGTTCTATCGCTCAAGCCCAAGGTTAGTTCTTCCCAAGTCTGTTTTTCTAAATCAGGCCACTCTAACAGCTTGCTTACTCCCTGCCACACTCTTTTGGCTACCACACACTCTTTTAAGAAATGTGAGTGGGTTTCCCTGAATGTTTTACCTAGCTCACTAGCTTTCTGTTTGCAGGTGATTTTAGGGCACTCTTGCTGGTCCTCTGGGAGCCATGGCTTAGCCACATTAAGTGGTAGTACTTGATGGTATAAGCTCCACCTTTTTTTCCATAAATGGAAAGGGACTTTTTTCTCCTTAAAGAGAGTGATAGGGTTGAGAGAGATTCTTGCCTGCAACATTGGAGAAGCTGCTGCCAGTCTGTGAAGACAATACTGAGCTAGATAGACCAATGGTCTGACTCAGTATATGGCAGCTTCCTATGTTCCTATGAGATGGAACAAGAAGTGAGATGCTCAAGGAGAATCACTAAAGAAAGGCCTGCATAGACACTTGTGGACAGATATAAAGAAAGTGGGTGTGTCATCACAGCCTCCAGAGCTGCTCGCTGCAGGCATGCAGCACTGTTCATCCAGGAGTACAGTCTGCGCTCCCAGAGAGAAGCCATCGCTCATTGGGGGTGGGAGGTAAATTTAACCTGCCTTCCCCCACACCCTTCCCACCTGATCATGTGAACGATCTCATTGTCTCCATTGCTTGTATGGAGCTTGCTTCTCTGTTTAAATGTATCTTACGTATTGGCTTGGGGGTGGTGTCACAGTGTGTTTGTCTGTTTCTCACTTGTTGCCTTGAATTCAAACTGAGTGGTTCTCCCTCTTTCTGCATTAGAGACTGTTTATTGTTTTATTAGCCTATGTTTAGTTAGTAATAAATATCAAACTCTTGTTTCTTAGTTAAAGTTGGCTTCTTGTTCAATTACTTATGGAGGATAAGTAATTATTCTGCAACAGAACATAATGGATGAATGGCCCTCATATTAATAGCAAATTAAGCAGGGGTCAACGAGCAGGGACTTTTTGGTTATAATTCCATTATTCTTTCATCCTTTCTCCAGGAAAGCACAAATGCAGATCCCTACTTGTTTTCAGAAAGCAGATCAAATTATTTTTATTTTAACAAATGTTTGGTTTCTTATAGGACTGATGTTTCGCTCTTTTTCTGCTGGCTTCACAGGTGGTACACATAAATTCTTTCAAGGTTCTTTGTTTTCCTTAACATTTCAAAATAGTCCCACCGGCTAAATATGACTAAGAAAGAAGCACACATTTAATGTGACACCTGAATGGACTATGAAATCACTAGTACTAAGGAGTTGTGCCTAAAGAAAGAAAACCCCTTTGAGGTTTCAACATGCAGGGAGAATGCAATGATTTATTTCACCTTCTTGGCAAGTAAATGTCATGCCCCTTGCAGATATTTCAGATAAATGGGTAGGTCACAAAGTGGCAGGATAATTTACCTCAGCACTGTCGATTAATGTTCCATACTGAAGTTTGGTCCCCTTAGAACACTTCTGTGTGGCATTTCCACCCCCCTGAATGTCTCTCTCTATTATTGCATATTTGTGTTAACTGCAGTCCCTCTCTGCTGTTTGGGCAAAGTGCAACACCACATCAACACGCAAAGTACAAGTGCCAAGAGAAGCATACCTTCCATGCAGGTCTGTCTCCAGTTGCCGCCAACTCTTTTGGTGGCTACGCAGAGATGGGCCTTCTCGGCTGCTGCCCCGAGATTGTGGAATGCGCTCCCTGCTGGGATACTATCCTCCGCATCTCTGGCAGTTTTAAAAAAAACTTCTGAAAACACATGTCTTCAACCAGGCTTTCTCGGCTTTTAAAAACTTGTTTTTAAATTGTTCTGATTATTTAATTGCTGTTCTACTATGTTTTTAATTGTTAATCATTGTTTTATGCTTTTATAATTTTTCTTTTAATTATTAACTGATTTTAATGGTGTTTTAATGTAAACCACCCTGAGCCTTTTGGAAGGGCGGTATCAAAGTCTAAACAAACAAACAAACAAACAAACACATACATACATACATACATACATACATACATACATACTGTCACTTCTATGAAATGACCATATTATCCAAGTTCTAGTCATAATATTAACTAGGGCTGCACTGATTTATCGGAAGGTTCATTTTTCAATGTGAAAGGTATCATTTTAGCGACCTCAGACTATTCCCTCAAAGATTACAGATTCTTTAAGGGGATAGGGCTTTTTTTATTGTGAAATAATTGTTTTTCTTTTTTAATTGATTATTATGGAAAATTACAAAAGGCGTAAGGACAGCAAATGCATCCATATAAGAATCAAATAACCCTTATGAAATCATTTCAACTGAGAAAAGAATATATACGGCAGGATAAACACATTTTTGACAGTTAAGCAATGTGTTTTTGATCTAACTAGTGCTTCCAGAGAGTTGGCAGGCTGTATTTGCACCCTTGCAGAAATATCAGGGCTTTACAGTGGGGAAATGACTTGACTAGCAAGCCAGAGGTTGCCGGATCAAATCCCCGTTGGTATGTTTCCCAGACTATGAGAAACACCTATATCAGGCAACAGGGATAGAGGAAGATGCTGAAAGACATCATCTCATACTATGTGGAAGGAGGCAATGGTAATAAACCCCTCCTGTATTCTACCAAAGACAACCACAGGGCTTGTGGTCACCAGAAGTTGACACCAACTCAACGGCACACTTTACCTTTACTGCAAGCCTGCAGCAGCACAGATGGATCCACCAAGAGGATTTGCTCTGCCCTCCTAACTTTTACCCATTATGTGCATTTGGGTTCATGCTAGCTTTTAAACTTTGATAGCAGTCTTTCTTTGTTTAAAGCTTTGATATTTGGAGCTGAAGCTTCCAGAACCTTAACAGTCCCTTCTGGGGAGGAAGCCTCTACCACCACTGACTCCATTTTTTGGCAAAGCTTGCTTCTGTAAATTGAAGAACAGCTCATTGAAGAGCTGTTGTTATGGTATGCAATACGCATACACCATTTGAATCTCATGGGCATAAACATGCATTGAACTTATAACTGCATGATTAATTACTACATAGTTCTGACATAGATGGACATCTCATGTAGAGGGGGGAAAGAAGGTCACAGAAAGGAGGCAATTTTTCAGGAGTAGCAAAAGTTGTAGTCTATTTTGGCCGAGTCCTAGTTCACTATCAGAAGTGGTTGTCGGAGATGACTTCAGATAGATAAAGCAAAATTGCACATAATATTTCTAAGATTACCTTGGGTGTTGAGAAAGCAGTATGTTTCTCCACAGCGACTAGTAATTGTTTTTAAAAATCGATAGTAAATTGTATGGCAGACATTTGTATGGTGGCACCAAGCTTTGTATTCACAATCAGAATCAAACTGTACAGTCATTAATAAAGTTGGTAGGGAAACCACTGACTGAAAATAACTGGAGAAGAATACCAAGATGTCCCTTTAGCATATTCTTTTCAGTGTCAGCTACCACACATGAAAGCAGAAGGCTAGGTGACAAGTATTTTTGTTACTTCAGTTAATACCATTACTACTCTCCTCCTCCTCCTCCTCCTCTTCCTCCTCCAGGAGGGGCCAGAAGATTTCAGACAGTGACAGCCACTTGGTTTCTATGGCCAGAAACATAAAATATTATTTTCATCCAGATGTATTCTAGTATTCATATTCATAATATGTATATGTTTTCAGGAGAAAAGCGTAAATGAGGGAACTCAATTCATCGTGTTTATATTCTACATATAATTTTTGAATTACCTCTCTCTTTTCCCACTTTCTCTGATTTAGGAACATATGGGTCCAGACCGGTCCGGAGGCCATTGTAAAGGCCTCCAGACCGTCTGGACCGGTTCGGACCTGGCTGGTCCGGTCTGGGTGGAAGGGGTTCCTTTAAGGGCGGGGAGGGTTTACTTACCCCTCCCGCCGCTTTGGCCCCTCCAGCTCTCGTAATTACTGTAGAAATTGGGGTGGCAGGATACCTCTCTGCCACCCCTTCTTGCTGCTCAATGTAAAAGGCTCCGACAAGCCTTCTGCGCACGCCGCGCGCGGGCTTCACGTCTCCCGGAGGCCTGGTCTACCTGGCCTCGGCCCCTGCCAGCGGGTAGACCGGGCCTCCGGCGGCCGGAGGCCCGGTCTACCCACCAGGACGAGGCCGGGTAGATCGGGTCTCTGGGAGACATGAAGCTCGCGCGTGGCGTGCGTGTGCGCAGAAGGCTTGTCGGAGCCTTTTACATTGAGCAGCAAGAAGGGGCGGCAGGGAGGTATCCTGCTGCCCCAATTTCTACAGTAATTACGAGAGCTGTAGGGGGCAAGGTGGTGGGAGGGGTAAGTAAACCCTCCCCGCCCTTAAAGGAACCCCCTCCACAGTGCCGGACCGCAGCTGTGTGGTTCTGTGCACACCCCTATCTACACATTTAGAGAAATCACTTGATACAGTCATCCCGACACCATTTCACTTCTGACTAGGAGCTGGGGACAGCATGCTTGAATGCTATTCCACATTAAAACTTCCTCCAGTTGGGCACTGGCTTGGAGCATTAAAAAATCCCATGGCTGACTTCTGAGGTCCATATACCCAGTGAAGCAGTGTAAATCTCTCAACTGACAGAATCATTTTTGCCTCTGTGATGATGCAGTGGGCTCTGAAGAAAACAAGAAGAAATGACAGAATGAATCACTTGGCCAAGTCACTTTTCCCACTCAGTCCAGGCACTGTCTCCATTTATATGCAAGTGCTCTAGAGACATGGTGCATGCACCCACCCCCTTGGAGATTTAATTTCTAGAGACTCTGGGGAGGCAGCTGAATCCCAAAGAACAGCAACTCTAGTAACTTCTGTGAGGTGGGGGGGGGGGCGACGACACAACGAACGAACAAGGCACCCTCAAAAGGCAAAAATAGGGGCACTAATTTACCAGGGATATATTTCTATACCTGGAAATTCTGAGTCTACTTTTAAATGTACCAAGTTCAATTTCATGTCACACCTGTGTCTTACCAATTTGTATGCTCTGTTTGCTTGGTACACAGATGCCTCCATGACTTGCTAGGTCTCACAGATGAGGTTGTCAGACAAGCATCTGTCCCCTAGTGCTGGTGCAATACTGGGTAGATTAGGACATTAAATGTGGTAGTAAGGAGGCAGAGTTCAGATAGTTACCATTATGATCTGGCTTAGACTTAATCTTACCCCAACAGGACTGACACCTTTAATTCTGAAGGACAATTTTCAATCTGCTGGTCAGGGGCCTAGAGCACCTTTCTTATGAGGTCAAGATGGTCAAGGGCCTAGAGCACCTTTCTTATGAGGCAAGGCTACAACACCTGGGACTATTTAGTTTAGAAAAAAGACGACTGCAGGGAGACATGATAGAGGTCTATGAAATCATGCATGGTGTGGAGAAAGTGGATAGAGAGAAATTCTTCTTCTTCTCCTCACATAACACTAGAACCAGAGGGCATCCCATGAAATTGATTGCCAGGAAATCTAGGACCAACAAACGGAAGTACTTTTTCACACAACACAGAATCAGCTTGTGGATTTCTCTGCCACAAGATGTGGAGTTGGCTACTAGTTTGGATGGTTTTAAGAGGGGTTTGGATAACTTCATGGAGGAGAGGTCTATCAGTGGCTACTAGTTGGATGGCTATAGGTCACCTCTAGCCTCAGAAGCAGGATGCCTCTGAGTACCTGTTGCTGGGGAGTAACAGCAGGAGAGAGGGCATGCCCTCAATTCCTGCCTGTGGCTTCCGGCGGCATCTGGTGGGCCACTGTGTGAAACAGGAAGCTGGTCTAGATGGGCCTTGGGCCTGATCCTTCAGGGCTGTTCTTATGTTCTTATTATCCTGCAGCGTATAATTGATATTGAACTGCAGAATGATTTAAGCTTGTTTTCTAGGCCCTTTAGGGCATTGAAGGAATTTTCTAGACTGGCACCAGCGTTTTATCTAGCAACACTTATTCAAAATATTGCTGGGCTTTTTCCAGGGCCTGTTTTAATGCCCTTCCCTTGGCAATATTGGAATGTAGATTCCATCATATTCCTATTTCGCAATGCCAATATCCATGTGGTTCAGGCAAGATTGAGTCAATACCTCATGCCCTTCTTCAATGTTTTTATTGTGACTTGAGTGATTTGACTTGATGGACTTGAGTGATTTGACTTGATTGACTTGACTGATTTTACCAGTAGTAATGAAATTTCCAGGATTTGCAGATGGTTTTTATGTTAGTTTTCTTTTAAAATGGGCTTTAACCATAATAAAGACTGACATGGTCGTAAGACCCTACACACAAGGAATGGGTCTTTATCTCAATCTGGGTGTTCCTTTCACCTTGAAAATTAGGTCATTTGCAAGCCAGGCCTTTCACAAATATGATTATATGTACCATTTACTTTATATCTATGATTCTTCCCCTTCCCAAAGAGAGCTGAAGTATTATAAATATTGGGGAAATTATGCAGGCATTTATACTTGTACACATTATTCATGTGATGGATGGTGCATGAATTTCCAAGGCTCAGTGCTGCTCTCTACCATATATAGGATCTTACTAATCAGAGGAATGTCTGAACTGTGCAGAAACATTCTGTAACAAGGGAGTAGTATTATGAACAAGACTTATAGGGTTAAATATGAAAAAAACATTCAGCATATGGAAAGGAGCTAAAGACTCCACCATTTAGATTGTTCTGGTGGTTACTTTCTTTTTCCAATTCAGTCTATGTTTGCTTTTTCTTTAATGAACAGCCTAACTCTTGGGAGTGCGGCGGGGGGTGGGGGGGGGCTACAAAACGTGTCTGGACTTTGCATTTCTTTTAAGAGCAAGAACTTTAAAAAGGTAGGATTGTAGGCAAGCCGTGCAAAGATTCAAGACTGGCCCCAGTTTAATAACACTGGATGCCATCTTGTCTGCAGAAGTGCAAAGTTTTGCTTCCCCACTACAGCCAGCGTGGAGTAGGGAATAGACTGATTGTCAGCCAGATACTCTCATATACAATGTCATATTTTATCAGATCGTATGTCCACAGAAGCCTTTCTCAGATTTCACAACCCTTTATTAAGATGAATTGGTTTTGCTTGTTTGCAAGATGCAGTTGCCAGTTTTCAAGGCATCACAAACCAATGAGAATTTCTAATGTGCATTCCTAAAAGCAAATAATAAACCACAAGCTTGAACATCATTCAAACAAGCTGAATTGCACTTAACAGTAGCTACTCATTACCAGGGGGAAAAGGCTTTCTAAAGAAAGGCGTATATTAAATGAAAAAGAAAGGTTATCATACCAGTTCTTTGGCAAGGATAACTCAAGCTGTGTTAAGACTTGATTCCTGCAGGCTTTCAGATGCTGCAACTTGTTACCAGTTCTTATTTACATTTCTGCTGATGAACTGCACTTCCAAACACATCAAAATACCAAACTTAGCATACAGTGTGATTTGGGTCCATTTTCTATCAAAAACCCTTGGTATTGGTAATGCTTCTATGCACCAATCAGGAAAGCATGCACCTCATCTCAAGATAACGTCAGGGTCATCTGCAGTAAATCCTAGGCATGTTTACTTGGAAGGAAGCTGCAGTCAGTGCAATAGTACTTACCCCAAGTGCATGACTTGAATCAAGATGTGTGCATGGCTCCTCTTCATCTGTTGTGGGAATTTGCAGTACTTCAAAGACCTTGCAGTTCATATGTTATTAGGCCTTTTCATAGTGGAGTGGTTGTATGGTCCCATTCTTCCACCAGGCACAACACAACATTCAAGCCAGGACCTCTGTATAATTGGCTTTTCATGGAGGTCCAATATGCATAATTTCTTTCCCTTTGTTTTATTGTGAGGTTTTAATATACTTTCTTGTTAGTTGCCCTGTGGGAATCTGATTCCCTCAGGGCACAGGTCATCTGATGATGATGACGACGACAATGAATATTTATATACCGCTTTCCAACCCGAATTCCCAAAATGGTTTATGTAGATATAAATACATACATACATACATACATACATACATACATACATAAAATGGCTCCCTGTCCCCAAAGGTGTCACAATCTAAAAAGAAAAAGAAAATAAACATAAGATAGACACCAGCAACAGCCACTGGAGGGATGCTGTGCTGGGGATGGATAGGGCCAGTTGCTCTCCCCCTGCTCAATAAAGATAATCACTACTTTTAAAAGGCACCTCTCTGCTTATAAGGCAGGGGTTTGATTCTTTGAGGGCACAGGTTATACATTTATAAACAACTATATTTAATTAATTAATTAAAAGAGAGGAAGATGCGGTCAAAAAGGAAAGCTTGCTAAAAGCAAAGTAGGATACACACGTGCCTCCTACCCCACGCCTCTCCTACCACTGGTTGTGTGGGCAAGCGGGCTGCCAGCAGCCATTAAAATAATAGAGCTGGGGGAGGAGTGACGTGGCAGCAGGAACTTCCACGTGCACCATGCTGCCCACGGGATGCATTGTGGGATTCCTAGCATTTTTTGAAGTTTGCACATCTTTCAGATTTTCCCTATAGGGTATGATGGAGGTTTCAGGAAAAGTATAGCTTCACACGGGGTGGGGGGAAAGGGTGGCCCAGAGTGGTGTGTGATTGGTGGTAGTGCCAAGTTGGTACAAGGAAGCTACCATAATTTTTTCAGAGGAATTTGGCAAAGGGCTGATCTTTAAAGAATTAATGAACTTACGCGTATTTCAGATTTTCCTCGCAGGGTATAATGGAGGTTTCTGCAGTCCCATAACTCCACTTGAGGGGCACTGGCTGTGCAAGTGGTGGTGTATTGCACATAGGGTGCCAACCACCCACATGGGTTGCCAACCCATGAAGTACAGGGTTTTGTTGTTCTAGAGGTATTCTGAGAGTAGATTCTCTAGTAGCATATGAGAGTGGATTCTTGGTTTTTCAGTAAAAATCTCATTTGCTACCTCAGAAACAACAAAGCCCAGTACCTCAATGGGTTAGCAATCCAGGAGAGTGGTTGGCACCCTCTGTGCACTACACCACCACTCACTTCAGGCCATCCCAGTGTCCCCCAGGTGGAGTTATGGGGCTGCTGAAACCTCCCTTATTCCCTATGGGGGGAAAATCTTAAGACGCATAAACCTCAAAAATTCCTAAGAAATCAGCCCTTGGCCCTATTTGTAATCTGTGTGCACCACCCTTGGGGCACTGCCACCCAACCCACTGATTTGCCCATGAAACCCCTCATAAACAAGTTGAAAAAGTGAAGAGAATGATGAACAACAATGACACTTAATTTTTTGGCACAGTTATTTGAGAATTTTGCAGCGGGTGTGAGCCTGTCCCTGTGGCACTAGCACAGCAGCACAACCCATTTGTGGATTCAAGCAATCTTTCAATAACAACACTCCCTTCTCATGGAACAGTGACCACAGGTCATTTGAGATAGCAAGATAGACCAATGAACTGCCTTGGTACTATAGAAGAGCTTCAAATGTTCACTTAACTGAAGTGGTGTGAGCCATAGCCCAAAAAAATCAGCCTACTGTTCAGAATTGTTGAGATTTATCATCACTGCATTTAAGAAAGTGCAAAACCATGGATCATGGTTACAAGAAAGAGAGAAGCAACTAAGATTCCTGGGGATGTCAATAGATTGACAGGGGTATTCCCCACCCACCCCTCTCATTTTGTCTCCTGTAATCCCATGTGGATGACCTGTCCCTGCAATGGCAAAAGTTGTGAACCACTGGCTTAGACATCATGTTCCACAAAATTACATTGTGGCCTAAATTACATTAGAGTGCTCAACTTGGGCAACAAAACTTAGACACCACTATAACTCATAAAAATCAGAAGAAAAACAAAATAGCTCTTCAAAAGACCCCTGAACAAGTCAAGAGATTCTTTCTAAGCCTTTGGAAAGAAAAACCTGTGTAATTTCAGAACTTTCCTAACCAGCTTCTTGAAAAGCTTCTCCACACAATTTATACCATGGCTTTTAGCAAGAGCTTTGGAATTGCATTGAACTCCCAAAGATATTTGGGTATTTCTGTCTCAAAATGCTGTCTTCCAAATCGCTTTGCAAGGTCAGTTTGCATTTCAATCACACTGAATACAACACATACTTAACTAAACCATTCATACTGAACAGCTTTTTGCATTTCTTATCTTCTGCTAATCACTCAGTGCCTCAGCTGGCATGGAGAGAGTCAGATAAGTCAATTTCAATTGCAATGCTTTCCCAAAGAACAAATCATTCTGTCTGAAACACAGTCATTTCTATTTGGAAACAAAAATCTCTGTTTTTTAATTCTTGATTTTGTTTTGGTTACAAAACCTCCAAAATAGCCATTTTTGGGCACAAAATGTTTTGTACCCAAATCTAAATGCACAAGCCTACTTATGAACATTTGACAGCAGGAATACGTTAAAAATCACAGTTAGTTTTCACAGGCCTCTTCCCATTCCTGCCAAGCAAAACAACAAAACCTTTCATTTTGAGAAGGCAGGGGAATCACCAGTAGCAGAGAAAAAACACAGTCAGGCCCACCTGCCTGATTCCTCACCTTGAGATGATGCTAGACAGCTGTGGGGATTATGTGACTGAAAACTATAATCCAATGATCCAGGCAAGAAATCCTGTTCCTGAGAATGTTGAGAGAAGGGAAGCAAGATGGGAGGAAGGTTTGTACATGGGCCCTTCCTCCCCTTTTGCAAAAATAAGATTGGTCATGGATTGATGGAGAGAAGGGATATGTATATCCCTATACACAGTAGTTTAAATACACACTGCATATAATGTGTGTATTTAAACAATGGGAAAACTGGACAGAAATTAATCAGTGAGAATGACAGAGGGCAGCTTCATGTGACCGTTAGCAAATCCATTCGTGGGAAATGCTAAAATGTTGGCAACCAAGAGCACATGCTTCCAATAAGCATGATGTCCAAACTTGCTCAAGTCTAGTTCCTGAGATTCTCTACCCAACATTTCACCGACTTCAGTAATGAAGATCTGGAAATTGAGCAGAGAATACAAGAATGGAACTTGGGCGTATTTGGATGTCAGACCCACTGAGTGCATACACCCTCAGTTTCCTACATGATACAGACTCCTATATGTAGTATTACTGAGGGAGCAGTTTAAAGGACCACAACCATTGCTTTCAATAGGACAAGTCAGGAGCAACTTAGTCTGGATGTCAGCCTGTGTGCTTAGCTTCTAAATGACTTGAAGTTGTTCTGAACAACTGAAGAGAAATCTGCCTTTTGCTTTATATCTAACTTTAATTGCTAAGGAAATGAATGATTAGGTGCTGTCTTCTAAGGACCGCTGCATTGTACAAATCATTAAGAAGCATCAGAACAGAATCACTGTTTACCTGCCATCAGTTTGGAATGCAGCCAGAAAACCAGTGCCAAAATACGATTGGCTCTTATTAATAGGAATCTTAAATAGTGCTATTAATTTATGCATTCATTTATAACACCCATTTACGATGGTAGATAACCCTCTTAATTTCACTATTGAGTCCTCCGGCACTAGCCAGGAAGGCTCATGAGACATTTAATAATTTATTTGTAATTAACCTCCAGGATCTATGCAATTACCATAGAGAGCCTCTATGTATATTATTCAGACATTTTCATTAAAAGCTTTATGCCCTAATTTATTAGTACAATATATAGTTTTACTTTCTTATGGTTAAAGGTTGATTGACATAGGATGGACTCTAGTGGTTTTCAGCCGCAATCCTGTGCACAGCTGTATACAGTATATGTAACAGTATAGTAAAGCAACTTTTTTGCAGGATTGTACCTTTCAGGAATAGCACCAGTTCACTATTGCTGACAGAGATGTCACCAAACTCTGTGTGGCATTTTTGGAGTTTATTGCCTGAATAAAACATAGAAGAAATGTCAGGTGTTAGGATCATCTCAGAGTCAAGGTGTGTGTGTGGGGTCTCCTGGTCTACATCCTGGATTCCCTTGTAGTAAGCGCAACAATTGTGTCACCGGGGGTGGGAGAGGGAGGGCACAGAAAGGAAAAGTACATTTCATGTGAGAAAACTTTGTCCTATGTCAGATTTCTGAAAGAGAAATAACATTGCCATCCTAAAAAGAAAAAAAAGGTTGGAAACCACTGTTAATTGATATTGATTGGTGATAATAGATTGATGATAATAAGGCAGGTTGGGAGTACCTTTCCTTCAAGTAATCACAAGGGTCCAGCAACAATAGATGAACTACTTGTCTAGGAAGTGCTTCCTCTCATGCCTCTTTCTGGTGCGCTGAATGGAGCTTTGCCCTCTCAAGACTTGCAGTCTATCTCTCTGTATGCTCAACTGCCTACAGCCCCAGTGCTAATCAAAGGAAGCAAAAGGGGATTTTGATAGAACTAGCAACGAGCAGGACTAGAACCAATGGAATGAAATGACAAGACAGCAGATTTAGGCTAGGCATGAGGAAGAATTTCCTAACTGTAAGGATTGTTCGACTATGGCACAGTCTGCATTTCCTTCTCTCGAAGTTTCCAAACAAAGGCTAGATGGCCATCTGTCAGGCATGCTGGAGCAGTTCCCTGCACTGAGCAAGGAATTGGAATAGAAGACCTCTGAGGTCCCATCCAACTCTAACATTCTATTCTTCTGTTATGTCTCAGAGTCACAAAGCTTAACCTGATGCAAATCTCCAAGGTGAGTTGGGAGATTTCTGTACAGGCAAGAGTTTCTGCAGGAAAAAAGGAGTCTTGATACAACTAGCAATATTTCTCAAGGTGGCTTCACACATCTCTAGTCTCCGACTTTAGTAGATGGCTGCAGCTGTCTTACAAACGTTGTCAGTTGGTTTGCATAATTTTCCATGCATTAATTTTGCTATAGGATTGTGCACACTCAGTGGCAGCACTACAACCCGGCAGCATCTTGTAAACTCACTGCACACATTGCAAATAAAAGTCTACTGAATCTTTACCATATATCAAATATTACATTACTGTACTTGCCCCCTCCATTTTTGCCTTAGCAGCAATCCCCAAGAGAAAACTTCACATCTGTTCCTGACTCTGCCCTTTATGATATTTGTGAAATATTCATAATGTCTTACTTCAGTGAAGGTGAGCAAGTCCTGAATAATTTGTTCATTCCTGCTTGTCTAAGATAAGTTGAATCACCTGGTCTGACTAAACGCACAAAAACCTGCAGAATAAGTGACTATGCAGTATGCTGAAATGGAAAGCTAAAAGGAAAAGAAGTACTAGGACCTCATGTGTGTACATCCACCAATTAGGAGTAGGGCTTTTCGGGTTATTTCATTCATGATTCATGCACTCTTCTCGCGGGTTAACTGTGGTGCTACAAGAGCAGCACATAGGTCTCCTTGACACCTACCTTTATGGCTGTTACCTGCATAAAAGATGTTCTTACACCAGTCCAGGTTTACATAAAGGTTTCCAGTCACATGGTTTGCCTTAATTGCACATAGACCATTTTTTAAAAATGCTAAAAGCCCATCCTTCCCCTTTATTTATTGCTTTAAGTAGCTTTGCCACTTGATTGGAAAGTTCCTGTGATCTAATCTATTCTATCATTGGATATATCACTGGAAATATCAAGCCACGGCTCACAGAGAATAAGTAGAATGAAGGTCATGGCCTACGCAACAGATCATTATGTTCTCAAATGTATTAGACCTCCTACTCCTCATGTACCATCATCTTAATAGTTTCAGAGCTTTGTAGGAAGCAGGTTCAATGAAGAGGCTCTTTTATTTGCTAAAAATCTCTTGTACTTCAATCTCTGTACTATATTGATAGAAGAGAATTATTCGAGAGGGTCTTTTGTTTTTTACAGAGAGATGATAGGTGTTGTAATGAAGAACCCTGAAGAGTAGGAAGATTTGCTGTTTATAAGAAATATTCCTGAAGTGGATGACACTCTTGTGTATGGATCCTACCAGGGGCGTAGCTAGGAGGGAAGGGGCCCATGCGAGCCCTGCTCCCCGGCGGCTCCACAAAATGAAGGAGATAATCAAGAAAATAGGGACGAGTGGAGCTAGGGGCCCCAGGTTCTTTGAACCCATCCACTCAATTATAGCTACACCCAGGGGTGGAGCCACCATTGGGCCAATGGGTTGAAAGAACCCGGGCTACGCCCAATCAGGGGTCGCACCTCGTGCCCCCAACACACACACCCATGTCTGATGTCAGATGCAGGGTTGCTGGTTTAGCTCCTGAGCAGGAGCAGGAGCAGCTCTTCCTGCCTTTAAGGCAGGGAAGAGCTGCTCCTGGCTGTACTGCAAATGCAGCACCAGCCTAAATCTAAGTCCCAAAGGGGTCTCGTGGGAGTTAAATGGCTGGCGCTGCCCCAGACTAGCCCCCAAAGGGGCCATGCGGCACCTTTGGGAGTTAAATGGCCGGCGCTGCAAACACAGTGCCAGCCTGACACACACTCCTGAATGGAGTTGCGGGGCTCCGTTTGGGAGCCAGGCTATGCCCCTGCGTCTGATGTCTGACGCGGGGGCATGGCTTGCCCCCCCCCATGTCTGACGTTAGACATGGGGGACAGGGTGAGTGGGGCCGCTGCCGCTGCACACGGACCACTGGCAGTCAGGCTCCATGCCTGGCTACACCCCTGGATCCTACATGCTATATTTCTCTGGAAAAAAAAAAGCCATGCAGTTCTACATTCTGGTGTGCCTTCATTAGCAGTTCTAGAGTTACAGCTTCCTACCAGGCCCAGATATCTGGACTCTAATGTGTTTGGGCCAGTTCAGAAGAACACCAGTTACAACACACAAACAGGGCAGAGTCACACTGAGAGCGTGGCTTCCCCAGCGTCACCCCAGGACATCCCAACATGTGGTCATGGAGTCCTTTAATCATGTGGGGAGATCATTCATTTGAATTGCCTCTCTATATTTGCTCCTGACCCTGAATTTTGGCCATGTGTAGATGTGCTATTCATATTAATGTGCCCCTTATGCAATTAGGGGATGTCCCAACAGCACATCTAGACATCCTCTGATGAAATCAGGGTATGCAAGCTCTCAGCACAGCCCCTTCCTGATGATGCGTTGTGGCCAGTGTTCATCTGAACTGGCCCTTTGATGAACTGGCCCTATAAACTAGTGCCCAGACTCCATCTGGTGGGGGCAGGCTTCTCTAGGCAGCAAGGCAGGAGTCATGCAAGGTAGCAAGGCAAGGTCTAGGCTGCAAGGAGGCTCAATAGCACAGCCAAGGAGGACAGTTGCACTAACATTGGGTAGTTGACTGAGATGGCTGAGTAGGAACCAGGAGGTCTCCAGCCATCTTCTAGCTCTGCTCAGTCTCATCTCCCACACTGAGACAGGTCATGTCTCCTCCTCATGACATGACCCTTCTTCTTGAGGAGACTTTTCCAAGAACCATCTGCAAGCTTCAGTGCACTTGGCGCTGAAAAGATGAGCACTCCATCATCATTGCTATAGCTTGGTCTAGGCTCTGCAGCAGCAGTCTCAAGGGTCCAGTGGTGATGCTGATGGCCTCACACCTGGGATTTGATCTGGGGTTTAGGGAGTTCAGTCCTCCAGGTCTTGGGGTGGCAAATGGGTCTCTGGTTCTGGATCAGGGAGTTGGTCAGTCATGAGTTCTGGTTCAGGCAGCTGGTTGGTTGCGGGCTCTGGATTTGTCATCTGGCTGGCTATTGGCTCTTCTTCAGAAGACTCACCCCTGAGGACTCTCCAGGGTTGCAGTCAGGCAGTTCTCTGACAACTGAGCCTGAATATCTGGAGAAATGATAGAAGCCTCAAAGAAAAGGATAGAACTTTGAAACTTGGCAGCAGGCCAAGCCAAAGTTCCTGGGGTTAAAAGGTGTGGCAGTGCAGAGAGAGGATCAGACAGACAGCTTATGTAAGGGGTGACAGAGAGACAGCAGGTTGACTAGCAGTATGGCAGCATAGATGGTCAGTCTTCCACAACAGTGCACTGACCAAACTGAGTGAGTGCAGCAGACCTAAATTACCTAGCAGGCAGTAACATGCACTGATTCAAGTGCTGTGAGTATACTGCTGTAACAACATCTTTATTATTTATGGGCATGTATAGGCCACAATCTCCATTGAAAAACATGGCCCCCAGAGCAATGTACAGGTTATAAGATGAAGCTGATAATTATTCATAAAACTACATCAATGAAACAAACATTCAGACAGGCCAGATTAAAAAAAAAAAAACCATAGCCAAAATGAAAAGGAACAGTTGACCCCTCCCAGTTAAGCAGCAAGGAGAGAACACCTACCGGAAAAGCCAGTTTTTTCACTTGAAAGCAATCAAGTGAGGTCCAGCTCTAGGTTTTAGGGGGCTTTTATCAAACAGCTTTCTCATTTTATGTGGGTGGGCCCCAGATAATTTCTTGGTCAGTACCACAGAAAGGTTATGGCCACAGAGGTAGTCTTGGGGATTGACAGTGGGCCCTTTGGAGGGCTTTGGGCAATTGCTCAACAGTGTCAACCCTTGATACCAACTCTGTCATCAATGAGTGGCCAAATGAGCCCTATTAGAGAGAGCATTCCATAGGGTGAATAGTTTCATAGAAAAAGTCTCCTCAGCACCCTCATGGTCCTCATTTCCAGAAGGAGGACATGCAGAATAGTGATAAGGTTTAAGACTGTTTTCTCTAATGGCTTCTAATGTTTTCTGTGCTTCAGGAGAGCTTCATGGAAAGGAACAATGTGATTGTGCGAAAATATAGTCATAGATAAGGTTTGGTGTTCCTTCAGAATGATGATCACAATCGCCTCACACGAAGGTTGCTCCTGCACCATTTTAAAAATGTAACAAAATCTTATAGAAAACATTATGCCTCCACATATTAAGTCAGGAATATTCACTTGGCAGTTAGATTACATTGCTTGCCATGGCACCCATTTGAATGGTGAGTTCATATTCCACAATCCAGCTGTACTGTCATCTTACGGATGTAGAACAATAATACAGCACTGAGCTGGGAAATGACTGCAGGACAAAGAAGACGAGAGTTTTCAAAAGTGGGAGTCTAATATGCATATTATGCAATTTTAAAATCCCCCTTGTAGAGAGCCCCAGAAAACTTTAATAACACTAAAATATTGATAGCAATTTGCATTTCTGTTCACATCTACTCCCGGAAGCAGAATGGTTCAGAGGATTTGCGGCATTATAACCTAGTCTTCAAGGTTGTTATCCAAAATTAACAATTAAGTTTTAGAGGCCTGAAATATAAATCAGTTCAAGCTGAAGCCAGTTGAAATTGTGAGTTGTATTCATAGGAATCTTCTCCCATGCCAGCTCCAGTGAAATCAATGAAAGTTTTCCAAGTGCACATTCATCTCAGTGGGGCTTGTATTGAAGTGCGTAGTACATTGTGCCAAAGGATACATTAGCAGATGTTACAAAGCAGGAACAGAAGACTACAGTATAAATCAGCAAATCCCCAAGCTGTGGATTTTCTGCAAATCGCATATGGGAAGTATTAATTAACTATTATTATTTATGGTTCTGTGTTATTTGCCTTAAACCAGAATTTGAAATGGAACCAATGAATCACACAACTTCTATATTACATTTTATGAGTCAATCCAGAAATATGAGCCCAGCATTCACTTCTCCATTCCATTACAGCTTTTAAGATCAACTGGGAATGCTTTCTTAAATGTATCCACCATTTATGTGCCAAGGCAGGACCTCGCAGGCACTCAGAGAAATGTTATTGGTGACTCCTTAACTTTGGAAGTCTCTTCCCTGGAGACTTGAAAAGTCAGAGTCCATATGTCTTCTAGATGGTGTGGATGACATTTTTATTTGAATGGCTTTTGGTGGCCAGGGTTATGGAAGATCACATTACCACTATTCACCAAACTGTTGATAGTGGGCAGGCTATACTACTAAATAAAGAAAACAGATAAACAAATAAATAAATCTGGTCAGGCAGGTTCTAGAAAAGCCCACTCCCTTAGAGGATCTATGGAAGTATTACTCTAAATGCATTTCTGGATTGGACTGGGATAAACTATGGGTGTACTTTTTGTATCTCTTTTGAAACAAAAATCAAAGCCCCAAAAGTAAAACATAAGAAGAATCCTGTTCATATAAATGACAATTGCTTTCTGTTTTGGGCTCCGGATGTATTTTTCTCTTTTCGGATCTACATATGCTTTGAGAATGCTGTTGCCTCATTTTAAAGGCTGAAGACTGATTTCAAAATGGAAAAGTCCAGTCTTTTTCTCAGTTTTACATAGTGCCTAATAACCTACAGATCTTCATTTCCATAGTGTAGAAGCATGTTAATGAGTGCAATGTATATAATATTTTTGGATCTTTTAAAAACACTTGCCTAAAAAGATGAGTGCAGATATGGCCTTAAACATGTTTGCAAAGACCCCCTGGAGCTTCTCAGTATTCAAACTAAAGGCATAATCCCACTGTTTTCCAGGTATATGGCAGATCTGACCTATGGGATGGAGGCAGAAACCACTTCAGTAAATGGTAATGGTCTATTTTTGGTTTGCGGTCATGTTTGTCACACACAAAACTAAGATCACCCTAATTCACTGAACATGGCTTCTGCTTCTCATTTTTATGTGAGCCTCGTTTTTAACACAATTTCCATTTTCCCTCTGACTTGGTTCGATGCATGAGCATATGCACAATTTGAGAGGAGTTCAGTTTGCCAGCACACACATCTGCATGGGCTCAAAAATATATATATTGAGGAAGGATAAACTGGGTAGATGCTGGGTGAGAGAACGTAGTTTGAAGAAAATACACATCCATTTAAAAGAAACCTCAAGTTATTTGTGGGAACCATAGAAAGCAATGATTTATACAGAACACCAAAATATGTTAATCCTCAGACATCAATAAACAAAGTTCATAGAATAAATTTCCAATTATACTGAATTCCAAGAAGAAAAAAGACTAAGGATTTTCAAGGCTGAATGTTTTCCTTCAGCAGCTTTTCATGACTGATAATTCTTGCAGATTTATTTAGGTCACAATTGTAATTCAGAAGTTGCAAATCCCTAAAGAGAAAGCATGTGATACATTAGCAAAGATTACTGCACTGCTACCATATCTTTGCATTGCCAAGTGCAACTGATCAAGAATCTTTTTGAAAAGTGTCTCCCATATCCTCCTGGTCTTGTCTCTGATTAAGTGGTATTGTTGAGATTATTCAAAGATTACAGTTATCAAGAACTGAGGCCTACTTTGTCGTTGACTGGCTTGTAACATAAATCCAAAATAACATTCATTGTACCACAAAGATAGTAGGATCACACACACACACACACACACACACACACACACACACACACACACACATCATCACTAATCGTCTTGCTTCATTCAAGATGCTTTGGGTGTTTTGTCTAAGCAGAAAACTACAAACTCTCCCCAAAATGTTAGTCAGCAAAATTAAGTGGCATCATTAGTTTTATGTCTTTCCCCCAAAAGAAACATGGAAAGGTGAAAGCTCATTAGATATTCAAAAGGTTTTCATGTTCCACCTTTCATGAGCCAGGTTTATTATGGCGTCAGTTTGTTATGGAGTCAGCAGGAGTGGTCCAAGACATTTTTCTGTCTGAGGTGAAGGACAATCTGATACGCCCCACCTTGTATCTGTGGGTGGTTACTCAGCATTCTCAGGCCATGTTACCAAAGCCGCAGCTGTGGTAACACACAAGCACACTTAGACCGAGCTACCAAGCCAGGCAATGGTGGAAAGGGTGTTCCTAGCTCAAGTTGTGGTGCGGGGGGAGAGGTACACCCCAGCAGAGCAGGGCGGGCAGAATGAATGTTGTGCCCAAGAGGGGCAAGGGAGGGTGTTGGTACTGGATAGTAGGGTGGTGTCTGTGGTGGTGGAGGCCCAGCACATGCCACCTCCAGCACGCCTCCCTCCCTGTGCCTGAGGTGGTAGCTCACCCTACCTCATGGAAGTGTTGTCTCCAGGTGTCAAAGGCCAGACTAAAACCATGAAGCCAGCTGAACCCAAATGTAGACCTGGAGGGTCTCTGGCTCAGGATGGGCTAGAGTTGGAATCTAGAGCCTGAAGTGCAGAAAAAGGAAGGTACTGCTCTGTTTTCCAAAGGCAGAAAGGTATAGTACCAGTATCTATACTAATCCAGATACTTCATGCTTTCTAGCATTAGTGTGGGCTAATGCTGCATATAGCTATTATGAACTGCACCTAAAATGGGCTCTGAGGCCTAAATTCAAATAGCCCATGGAAGCTCACTAAGTGAAGTCCCAAACTCAGAAATTCTCAGTTCGAATGCTGGAATCTCTGACTTGCTTATTCATATGCCGCCTGATATGTGTATCTCTAGGGTCTTAGGGTCAGTCTCTTAATGACTACATCAAGTTGCATTCTGCATTGCCACTTAGCCATCGGATTATAAGAGCAAATATTATTTTTCATAGCATATTATTACTTCTAATGATACTTCCATCTAACCTCTGAAATCAATGGTGTATCTGGCAGTTGTTTTTCTCTTGTGTAATTTTGTTTTGCTTTTGGAAATTTTGATATGTACTAACTATTAAGATTTAGTCTGAAGAAGCAATATATGTGTATTCCAATAACCCCCACCCACCCGCGAATACCTCCAAACTGGCCTAGGTTTTAAGTCATTTCAATGTGCATTAGCATAGGCAAAGGTGCACTTAGCGATGGATCTTGAAGACCAGGTCCATGAGCTCCTGCATCCTGGGGGGCCTCCAAACAATCGGGGGGGGGGCTTGGCAGAGTCCCACCACTGGACCTCCACGGCTGCATGGGGGTGAGCCACTGGGAGATGGGTGCCATGTCACTGGGGGCTGGGGGGAGCCAAGCAGAACAGGCCACCCCCTGTGGTGGAGTGGTGGTGCGTGGTCTTCTCCCCACTTCCTGGCCTACATGCGGGCTTCTCTCCAGTGGGCACGCCAGCATCGTTTGAGTATGGAAAGTGTCTGGGCCATGAATTCTGTCTAGTTGAGGTATGTGTGAGCATTGCTTCCTGTGCTGGAAAGGAGGAAGGATGAGTAATGTCAGCAGTAGCAGCCTGCACTAAAAAGCTGGAGAGGTGAAAAATGAACCTCAGCTACTTGGGTATCCAGCAGTCACTGTCCCGCTGCCTGCTGGCCCTGCCCAGGTTATAACTGAGCCAGGCCGGCTAGCCATACATCCCTACTGGATGAATGACCAGCCCACACAGCTCTGTTACAGCTGGGGTGGGGACAGAAGGCAGTGAGAGAGTGACTGGCAGCCAGGTACCCAAGCAGTTGAAGCTCATTTTCTATCCCTCCAACTTCTTACTACTGTATGGGCTGCTGCGGAATGTCAGCAGCAAATATCACATGCATACAGCCCAATCTTAAGCAGGTTTACTTTCCTAGGTAAGCATGTGAGGATTGCAGCATTAAATATTACTTTCAGCTAGAACTAAAAATAATTTGCTCTCCAAAATTCTCCTATAAGGATTTTGATGTCATTTCTTCTCCAAGTTTTCTACAAATACTCATATATTTGCTGAATTTTCACCAGATATTTTAAATCTGAATATTCAAATACTCAATATTAGACATCCAGTTATATTTGATTTCAAAATTTGACAGTGTTAAAAATCTCTGCAATCCAGTGGGTAGAGTATTGAATCATACTGGTAGACAAATATGCAGTACTATTTATATGACAACCTGGCACAGTTGGGATCCTAAGAGAGTTAATATTTGAAATCTTCTAAAACTCAAAATAAGCACGACACATTCTGAGGCAAAATTTCATACTGAAAAGGCAAATTTGAATTTCAAATCTTAAACATTGCATTCACAATTTGAATGGCAAAACAGGTGCTTTAGCAAGTTTCAAATATTTGCAAGTATCCCTTTCAGCTTTAATCACAACGCTTCTGCCCAAACTAATCTTTCCAATTAGCTGCAGTGGCTATACATATATTCAGAGCATGAATCAACTACCCATCTACAAGCTGACCCTTAGGATGCCTCTTTTTATATAGGCTAGGATTGTTTATGAACTCCCCCCAGCTCTGAAAAATACCTTGCTAATACAGTACATTAAGTCCCCTGGTTCAATAAAAGGTCTAAGCCATTGAAACAGTGCCATGCATACTGATGACAGGAAGAAGATATCTGACAAAATCATATGAAATGAAATTATCGCATGAACAAGAGATTTGAGGAGTAAATCGAGAAAGAGATCATGACATGCTTACCAATAGACTGGATGTCACTCTGTGGAAATATCCGAGTATGAGTTAATCTCTTCTCAACATCATCACACAGAACAATTCTAACAAAAATTGTGCTCAATGTGATGCGTTGGTATCATGAAGAACATAACCGCTCTTTGAAAACAAACTAGCTGTAATCAAGTGATGAGATGCAATAACTTGCACATGAAATGAAATCATTTGCTGTGCTTTATTGGCTCAAAATCAAACAGTTGCCTAATGTAGAAACCTAACAATGGAATACAATCTGTTTGCTTTGCTTAGGAGATCACCAGTGAATCAGAGTAACAACTGACATTAATGTCTTTTTCATAGGTCTAAAACAAATTTACTGTTGTGATTAGCTTCTGAATAGTAGATTTTCAGAGCATTTACATTCTTGCATACATCACAGTAGCATGAGAGAGGAAAGGCTGTATCAATATCCCCTTTTTAGGCAGATAAGTCAGATAAGAGCCATCTATGTAGATATGAATTTTATCACAGAAGTGGTCAACTTGGTCTCTGGGGGTTGTTGAACTACAACTCCCATCACTCCCAAGGGCAAATACAGCTAGAGAGCCTCAAGTTGGACATACCTGCACTGTCATTGTGTACCTCTCTTAGTTAGCTTAGTTAGCCATTGTACACCTGGAGACATTTTAAAAAATAAGAGAGCAGAGATATCACTTCAGTGTTCAATGCATCCTTTTCCATGTGTAGCTTATTCTGAATAACACCTAAAGGGGAACCTCTGAATCTCCTTCCATGGCCACCTGTACAAAATGTCCTTTCATCAGAAGCATGTGCACCTGACCATTGGGCACAGATGTATGGGTTGCCCTTCAGACATAGTGGAGAAACGCTACCAGTCACTGTGTATTAGTGTGGCACCACCTTTCCATGGTGTCCAAAGCAGTTATTATTATTAGATTAATATAGATTATTAATATATCATATAGATTAATTCCAATCCGAATTAATGCTAGCAATTTATAAAGGACTCTGGCTGTCATACAGAACAAGGATGCACTGGCACACTGAGAGAGCAGCCTAACAGAACTTCCCAACAAATTGCACTGGTGCAGCAGGGAAGGTGCAATTTTCTAACACCCTGCCCTTTCCCAGGAATCCTTCTATGTCATCCAAAAATATGTCCCTGAGGGCTGCACAGCCTAGCTGGAAAATTATGTTAGGCTGCTCTCTTGCTGAACTGGTGCATCCTTGCTCTGTATGTAGCCTGAAATGGGTGGTGTGAAAGGCATGTGGATTGAATTTCAGTACGTAGTAAAGTGTTTATGTGGTTTCTTCATCTTCCCTAAGCATTGACTCTTCAGTGCACACAGTTTTACTAAACAGGCTTACATATACAGTTGCTAGATATCAACTCAGAGATGGTGCTACCTCTTTAAAGCTTCACAGTGCCATAGGTATGCAGCCACTGGGCTTACTGCCAGTGGCAGCACCAAAAAAATGAAGGTAAGGGGAAAAACATTAGGGGACACAGAAGGGACAAAGTGTACTCAGGAGAGGGACCAAACGTTGGTCCACATCTCAGATTTCTGAAAGAAAAATTGTGTATTTCACATCAATGTTCCCATCCTAAATTAAAGGGAGCCCACAGGGAAATTTGATCTCAGGTAAGGCAATACATTTATTAGGTTTAATGAAAAAACAAGTTCTAGTAAGAACTAAACGGCCTACTTTCCTTTCACTGTCCCTACAACTGGACTAAATTTGGTTCAAATCGGTTAGGTGGTCCACAAGTTAGACTGCTTGCACCTCAAAGGTTCACGTGTCTGCCATCTTGGATCGGGGCAGATGACATCATTCCAAATGATGCCATTGAGGTGTCCCTGTGTGTCACTAACTACAACTGTACCAAATTTGGTTCAAATTATTTAGATGGTCCACAAGATAGCCCACTTGTACTTCAAACATTTACACATCTGCCATCTTGAATTGGAGTGGATGACATCATTACAGACTATGCCATTGAGGTGTCCCTATTTGTCCCTATAGCTGTAGCAAATTTGGTCCAAATCAGTTAGACAATCCTCAAGCTAGCCCACTTGCACCTCAGACATTCATATGTACACCATCTTGGATTGGGGTGGAAGATATCATCATAAACTACACCATTGGGGCATCCCTATGTTTCCCTTCATCTGTAGCAAATTTGGTTCATATTAGTCCAGGTGTTCCGAAGTTGATGGGACACACACACACACACACACACACACACACAGATGGACACTTGGATACACGCAGAGAATGCTGGGTGGTCTCATAAGCCTACTGGAAAGAAAACTAAAAATCACAAATAGCAAAAAACAACACAAAACAAAACAAGCATTCAGGTTCAATAGACTCCTTTATCACATTGGATTTCAGCTAAATAAGAAGTGGGGGAGGGAATACTGGGTGTGATGGAAAGGAATGTAGGAAGCTTGATGTTTGCTATTTTGTTATCTTTTAGTTGGTCTTAATAAAGATAATGCCCTTCTTTTGCAAAAAAGGAAGATATTATTATTGTTGTTGTTATGCTGCCTCCCACTGCCTCACTTCCTCAAGTGGTAAGAAGTTGCAAGGGCCCACAGAGCACCATGAGTTCCAGTTCTCCTGCAAGGAAAATCACTGTAGGCTGACAGTGGGTCTTTGTAGTAGTTGGTTCCTTTCCACAAAAATACAGGTTGAGTGTTGGATGGAAATAGAAAACAGAAGGTCATTGTTACCATAATTACCTGAATACAAGATAACTCCGAGTTGAAAACAAGCCCCTTAAAAAAACAGAGGTTAAATACAGGTTGTATCTATATTTACCCAAAAAGAACAGGACTCTGAATTTAAAATGACCTCCTGATTTCTAACATTAAAGAACCTGGAAAAAATCTAGTCTTGGTTTCAGGTAAATACAGTACAATTCAGCAATTGGTTACACCAGAGAGGCTAAACTGTGCGTCCTGAGATCTTATAGTTTTGGCCTTGGCTGTTACATTCCAGCCCACTCTCCCTAGAAATCCTTCACTGAGTCTTTCTCTAGCCAGCAGCCTGTAGGGGTGTGCATGGAATTGGCTGGTCTGGTTTGGACTGGGCCAGTTCAGTCTAGCACCCCCTCAAACCTCACCAACCTCAAACTGGTCCGGGAGAATTTGCGAACAATTTTTTGAACATTTTTTTTAAAACCCTATTAAGACAGTATGCAAACAGTAAACTTTAAAGAAAGCAAAACATGAGTAACATTGTCCAATTTTTGAGCTGCAAAAATAATATGGGCGGCAGAATTAATACTGGGAACAAGAGGTCTGATATGAAAAGGGGGAAGAACAATAAATAAGGAATTATAATAATACAGCCCAGACAGAATTAAAATATGAGCTCTGCAACAGAAAGAAAGTGACAGATTTTAAAAATATTCAAAAGCTGGAAACAACCTGTCCTGGCAAAAGATAAATATGTGGGGGGTTTGGGGGGAGAAACCTTCATTTTCTAGAAGATAAAAAATATTTAGAAATGCAACGTAGTAATCAAAAAATAAATAATAGAGGTTTTTTTAAACAAGGAGTAGATAACCAGGAATAAACAAGCACTTAGCAATCCTGGGAGGGATGACCGAAGCACGCCAGGAGGTATACTTCCAGTAGGGTCACTCAAAGCATGAAGGTCATCCCAGCTGCCCAGCTAAAGCAAGCAGGCACCTGTATTGGGCAGCAGCAATACAGGAAGGTGCTGGAGGCAGATGATCACGTCAGTGACAATGACAAAGGCATTATTTCATACTGTGAGGGAGAAGGCAATGGTAAACCACTCCTGTATTTTACCAAGAAAACCACATGGATAGACAAAATGGAATGATTGTCAATGTAGTGCCAGATGATGGGCCCCTCCGGTCAGATGGTACTCAACATGCTACTGAAGAAGAGCTGAGGAGCTCTCAGAGTACCAATGGTGTTTATGAGGCGGTTAGACTAAAGCCTGTTGGACATCTAGCAGCTGATGTTGCCGTGCGGGAAGAGAAAATCCGAAGCTGCAAAGACAGAGTTACAATGCGAACAGGTAATGTAAGAAGCATGAATATGGGAAAGCTCGACACAGTGGAAGATGAAATGAATCGACTACAGATTGACATCTTGGGCATCAGTGAATTAAAATGGACCAGAATGGGACACTTCCAGTCAGAAAACCATACCGTTTACTACTCAGGACACGAAAACCAAAGGAGGAACGGTGTTGCTTTCATAGTCAGGAAGAATATAGCAATGACAGTACTTGGGTACAGTGCGGTCAGTGACCAACTAATATCAATTAGATTTCATGAACAACCCTTTAACATGACAGTTCTTCAAGTCTATGCCCCAAGAACTGATGCAGAAAAAGTGGTAGTTGATGAGTTTTATGCTCAGGTAGAGTCTGAAATTGACAGAACATGCAAGCAAGATGTGATGCTGGTGGTTGGAGAGTGGAATGCCAAAGTTGGAAAAGGTAAGGAGGAAAATACAGTCAGCCTATATGGCCTAGGAAACAGAAACGAAGCAGGAGAACAACGTATTAGTTTCTGCCAAGCCAATGATCTTTCCATTACCAACACATTCTTCAAACCACCCAAGCAGCACCTGTACACATGGACATCACCAGATGGAGTACATAGAAATCAGATTGGTTACATTATTGGCAAGGAGATGGAAGTGCTCAGAACAGCAAAGACATGCCTGGAGGCCGATTGTGGAACAGATCACGAACTGCTCATGTACAAGTTCCAAGTCAATCTAAAGCGGAAAAACAAAGCTATATCCAGCTTTCACAATATGATCTTGAGAATGTTCCCACCACTTCCAAAGAGAACATCAGGAACCGCTTTGAAGTTCTGAACCTCATTGATAGGGAAACAGAGGAACTGTGGAATGAAATCAAAAAAGTTGTTAGGGACAAATGTGAAAAGAGACTTCCAAAGACCAAGAAACAGAAGAAAGCAAAATGGATGTCAGAACAGATGGTGGAAATTGCCAAGAGGAGATAAGCCAGAGTAAAGAAGGATAAAGACCTCACAAATGAATATAATAGGGAATTTCAGAAAGCTGTTAGAAGAGACAAGGAGCAGTACTACCATGACATCTTTAAAGACCTTGAGGATGGAAATACACATGCAAAAACAAGGCTAGCTTCCCAAAGATCTCTAAACTCAGAGGGAGGTTCCAACCTTGAATTGGTATGTTAAGAGATGCCAGAGGACAGATAGTAACTGATTCAGAGAAGATCAGAGATGGAAGGAGTATACTGAAAATCTGTACAGCACTGACGTCAACATCCAAGATACTCTAGAAGATATTCCCTACTTGCAAGGACCTCTAGTACGGGAAGATGAAGATAGATCAGCACTCCAGTCATTACCAAGTCGGAAGACTACAGGAATTGATTAAATAGCTCTAGAAATATGGAAGGCAACAGAAGAAGAATCAGTCAAGGCTCTAACCAAACTATGCCAGAAAATTTGGAGAATGACACAGTGGCCAACAGATTGGAAGAGGTCAGTCTACATACCCATACCAAAGAAAGGAGACTTAACAGATTGTGCAGAACATCACACAATATTCTTAATTTTACATGCTAGCAAAATAATGCTCAGGATCATCCAATGCCAATTAGAGCCCTACATGGAAAGGGAAATGTCGGATGTTCTAGCTGGTTTCAGAAAAGGCCGCAGAACAAGAGACATCATTGTTGATGCATGCTGGATAATTGAGAAAGCCATGTGCTTTATTGACTACAGAAAAGCCTTCGATTGTGTTGAGCATGTCAAGTTATGGAATATCCTTAGGAAAATGGGTGTCCCGGAACATCTCATTGTTCTCATGAGAAATCTATACACAGAACAGGAAGCCACAGTCCAGACAGAACATGGTGAAACAGACTGGTTCCATATCGGCAAAGGACTAAGTCAAGGCTGTATACTTTCTCCTTCTTTATTCAATTTATATGCTGAACATATAGTGAGAGAAGCTGGATTGGAAGATGATGAGCATGGTCTTAACATTGGAGGAAGAAACATCAATAAGATGTGCTATGCTGATGACACCACCCTGATAGCTGAGAATGTGGAAGATCTGGAAACTCTGGTAATGAAAGTCAAGGAGCAAAGTGAAAAAAATAAGACTACAATTAAATGTAAAGAAGACTAAACTAATGACAAGGGTACAGCAACCAGCCTCAGAATTGACAATGAAGACATTGAAGTGGTGGATAGCTTCTGTCTTTTAGGATCGACTGTCTACAGTAAAGGATCCAGCAGTCAAGAAATACGCCGCAGACTAGCACTTGGTAGGGTAGCAACGAAGGCCTTGGAAAGGATATCTAGATGCCATGATGTGTCTACACCTACAAAGATTAAAATCGTTCGGACAATGGTTTTTCCTGTGACACCCTATGGATGCGAAAACTGGACTTTGAAGAAGCAAGATAGAAAAAACCTTGATGCTTTTGGACTTTGGTGCTGGAGAAGACTCTTGAAGATACCATGGACAGCCAGGAAAACAAACAAATGGATTATAGAACAAATCAATCCAGAATTTTCACTTGAGGCACAAATGACCAGGCTCAAACTATCATACTTCAGGCACATTATGCGAAGATCCAGCTCCCTTGAGAAGACCATAATGCTGGAGAAAGTTGAAGGAAAGAGAAGAAGAGGATGACCAGCAGTAAGGTGGATGAACTTGATTACAACAACAATGAATGCACCACTGAGAGACCTTAAAGGCCAAGTTGGAGACAGATCATCCTGGAGATAATCTATCTGTATGGTCGCTAAGAGTCGACGCAGACTTGACAGCACTTAATCAATCAATCAATCAACCAACAATAAACAAGGTTAACAAAAGTAGTTCATCCAAGATATGAAGATTGCTTGAAGGGTTGGTGGTTTTATCTGTCAGTCAACATAGACATCAAGCAGATCCAGTGCGGTCCATAGGTACTACTAGACAAGGGTCCAGTAACACCCAAACAAGTTCCTCACTCCCCTTGCTGTCCCCTCCCATTGTTGGCCTCCTTTGATAACTTGAAGGAAAGGCACTTTTTACACATTCAAGAGCAATTCTTCACATATAATGAACAGTTCCTTTGGAATCATTAATGTGAAATATTCAACTGCTTTGCTTCCATAAATCTAATGTGGGACAAAGTTCATCTCCCCTCAAAAATGCCCTTTCCCACTTCTATCGCTCCCTATATATTTTTTTCTGTCACTATCACTAGCATGCCCTTTGTATGTGTGAGAACAGAATGATTTTAGTTGTGAATTCCATAGGTTCCCCTGCCAGGATACTAAGACTGCTACAAAAATTTAAGTGAAATCGAGACAAACTAGCATCTGCACCCCTAGATCTCCCTGTCTCCCCTCCCCATCTTCATTTCCCCCCTCCCTTCAGCCCCAGTCCATTCTCTTGTCCCCCCTTCAGCTCCAGTCTGTTCTCCCCCTCCCAGTCCACTTTCCCTCACTGGTTGGCCTGGCCGGCACTTTCTTTCCCCACCCGCCGGCCTGGCTAGCACTTTCCCTCCCCACCTACTGGTGGCACTTTCCCTCGCTGGCTGGCCTGGCTGGTGCTTTCCCTCCTCACCCACCGGTGGCGCTTTCCCTCACTGGCTGGCCTGGCTGGCATTTTCCTTCCCTGCTGGCAACGCTTTCCCTCGCCAGCTGGCCTGGCCAGAGCTTTCCCTCCCCACCCACCAGCCTGCCAGTCACTTCCACCATTTTCTCCTCCTTCCCCTGCTCCCGTTCCCCATCTGCTCCCCCACTATCCAGGCAGCTGCTTGTGAACTGTCACAAGAGCTGCCACACATGGGATTAGCGACAGGTATGCCTTGGAGAAATATGTATAAAGATATAATAATAATAATAATAATAATAATAATAATAATAATAATAATAATTTGATTTCTATACCGCCCTTCCAAAAATGGCTCAGGGCGGTTTACAAAGAGAAATAACAAATAAGATGGCTCCCTGTCCCCAAAGGGCTCACATTCTAAAAAGAAACATGACACGGACCAGCAACAGTCACTGGAAGTACTGTGCTGGGGGTGGATAGGGCCAGTTACCCTCCCCCTGCTAAATAAAGAGAATCACCACGGTAAAAGGTGCCTCTTTGCCCAGTTAGCAGGGGGGAGGTTTCCCTAATATGTGGTTTCCTAGGGATGTGCATAAAACCGGTTCTCCCGGTTCGGTTCGGGTCCGAACCGGGTCCGGACCGGACCGGGGTGGTTCGGTTTTGGTTTTGCCAGACCACCCCCCCGGTCCGGTTCGGTTTCGAACCGGTTCGGATCCGAACCGAACCGGTTCGGATCACAAAAAGTGGCTGGTTTTGAAGGGGACATTGTGTTCTACCTGCCACCCAAATTTCAAGTCGATTGGACCTTCCTCTGATTTTTTACAAATTTTTTTCAAAAAATAAATTTTTGCCCATAACTCACAATGTGGAGCCCTTAGGGGCAAAAAAGCTGGGGTGGGTGGTAGCCACCCATGGGTGTCCTCCACCCCAAAAATCCCAAGGCAATTGGTGGCTCCTAGTATTATTGGTGAATTTCTGAAGAAAATTTTTTTTCCCATTGGCTAGAATGGGGGTTCGGGGCTGCCCCAGACCCACCTCTGTGGGGTGGCAGCACCCCCAAAGTGGGTCCGGGGCCATGGCAAAAATGCCCTCAGTCCCCCCCAGCAATCCCCGTAGAGATAGGAGTGATGGTTCTGTTGTTTTTCTGAGGTATTCTGAGTGTAGATTCTATGATAGCTTATGAGATTTCCAATGAGACACCATGAATCCACTCTCATTTGCTATCACAGAATCCACACTCACTCAGAACACCTCAGAAAAACAACAGAACCATCACTCCTATCTCTACGGGGATTGTTGGGAGGGACTGAGGGCATTTTTGCCATGGCCCCGGACCCACTTTGGCGGTGCTGCCACCCCACAGAGGCGGGTCTGGGGCAGCCCCGAACCCCCATTCTAGCCAATGGAAAAAAATTTTTTCTTCAGAAATTCACCAATAATACTAGGAGCAACCCAACAATTGCCACCCCATCTTTTTGGCCCCTCTCTCTGGGCGCCCTAACACGTAACACCTAGTCAGTCCATCTTAATGCCTACCTACTACCACCACTCCTATCCAAGCAAGTAAGAGGAGGACACTCAGAGAGACAACACCCACTCTCTGATCTAACAAAAAGGCCACTGCTGTGCTGCCTGCCAGCACAGCAGCAGCAGCGGAGCAGCACACTAAGCACAAGAGCAGCACACACAGAGAAGAAGCAGGAGGCGGAGCAGCAGAGCAGCAGACCTGCCGCTCTGCATGATGGGTGACGTGATGCCCAAAGGAACCACCGCCTCACTCAGTGCCTGCCACTGACTAGGCCCGACAGACAGAAGCCAGCCAACCTGCTCTGCTCTGCTCTGATGCTCCCCATGGATGATGCACACACACCCTACATCTGCATCCCAATGACCAGACCAGACCAGACCAAGTGCGCAGAGTCAGCACAGGCCAGCAGCCACCAGCCCAGCAACAACAACAGCTACTACTGCTACCACCACAACCAGTGTTGCCGCTACAATAACATTCCCAGTCCAGTCACGCGCGCCACAGCCTGAGCCTAGCACACAGCCAACAGCTGCTGCCAGCCAGTGCCTGGCAAGCCCAGCCAACATGAGGAGGAGAGAGCTAACAAGTAGACGGCGCACGCACATCACCAACCCATCACGACGGCGCAACTGCAAGGGGAGAGGGCACAATTACAGGCAGGAGGAGGAGGAGGAGGAGGAGGAGGAGGAGGCGGGCGAGGCAATCCTAGCACAGATTTGAAAGTTTAAAATCCACCAGGACATCTTCTAGAATCTAGACTTCTGTTTTTTCTACCACCAGCTGTAGTGTCTAGTTAGTCAGTGTGCTGTGCAGCTGAGCTGAGCTGAGCTGAGCTGCATGTGAGGAAGGGTGATTGTAGCTAGTTCTTTAGTTTCAGCAGACTGAGCATTGAGCATGGGCAGTGGCCTTGGGAAGCAACACAATTACACGACACTCACCTGCTGCTGCTGGTTCTAGAAGTTGCCTCTTCTCGTCTTCACCTCTTCGTGTGTGTGTGTGTGTGTGTGCAGTGAGTGCATGCCTTTTGCCTTGCTGGAAAGAAATGCTTCTCTGGTCCACCACCACATATCTGCTCAAGGACACAGAGGCCCAAGGCAGAGGTGGTGGCACCAGTGTGAGTGCATGTGTGCTGGTGGTGTTTGCCACCACAGGTGTTTTGTGTGTGTATGTGTGCGCTGCTAGCTAGGAGGGGGGAGGGAGGCAGGGAGGGAGGCTGGGAGGCAGGGGGGAGGAAAGGGGAGGGGGAGAGGGATGTAGAGGGGATTGAAGGGGGGAGGGTCCGGCTCAGAGTTGGTCAGCCACATATTTGTGCACACACGTGCTCACGTGTGTGCTTCGGTGGGAGAGACCAGACTCTCATCATCTGCCAGACCGGGGTTGGGGGCAGGTGAGGCGGTGGTGGGCTGGAAGGGAGGGAGGATGGAAGGTGGTGAAGAGGAAGGGGAGAGGATGAGAGGGGAAGGATGGAGGGAGGCATGGGGGGGAGGAAAAAAAACATGTAGACAGACACACACCACACTACACACAGAAAGCATCCACACACAGAGACAGTGCTAGGCATCCATTCACACAGACAGACAGACAGACAGACAGACACACAACAGGAAGAGACAGACTGAGCCTGCACCACACACACACACACAGACCCAATTCCCCCCCTGCACAGTTATCAATCAATATGTTGTGTTGGCAGCCAGTTCATTGCTATTCTGATGGTTTTGGGTTTTTTGCCATCAGCCAACATCAACAGTGACCACAATCAAGATGAACATAAGATGATAATAATTCATTCGTTTCATTTCAAAAAATCACCCAATCATCTTCTCCATGTAAACCAAGCCCCCCACACATGATTTCTGGTGACATTTTCAATAAAATCAATTCATTTGGCATTCATCATTTTGTTCTCCCTTTGTCACCTTTTTTTCTTTCTTTTGCATAATTTTGAGGCTTGATTTTGACATGGGGTTTTTAAAGAAAAAATTATTTACATGTTTATTTACATACAGTATTTACATATCTACACTGCATTTTTGAACGTATACCCGCCGCTGCCGCTAAGTCTAGTACTCCGTGGGCTGTGCTACTTTGGGGGGGTGTGCCGTGCCCACGCCAGGTCCCCAAATGCTGACAGGTGGATAGATAAAGGGCCTGTGCTGGTCAGCATTGGGTTTCTTTTTAGGTGGGCGTGGGCATTGTAAACATCTGGCCAGTCGCAGCACTACAACTACTACTACAACTGCATCTCTGTGTGGGCATACTACACGCTGCGACTGGCTGGCACGGCTCAGCATCTGTCACGTCAGCTCAGCTAGAGGTGGAAGGGGGGAGGGTAGGGATAAGCACAGAGTTCGAGCCAGGCAGGTGACCAACCATGGGGCAACCCACGGTAATCACTCGCCCGTCTCAAACTGCAGCTTGGGGTAGCCCAACAGGGGGAGGTTCACCTTAAGGAAGACCAGCTGCTCCACCAGACCAGGGTCCAAGCGGGAGCGAGAGGGTGTCACCACGTCCCCGGCACGTGAAAACACCCGCTCGCTCTGGACACTGGTTGGGGGGCAGGAGAGGAGGCGCACAGCCACCACCGCCAGGTCCGGCCAGACTTGGCGGCGGCTCGCCCAGAACTGTGCGCAGTCCACGCCGTCTCCCTCCACAGGCTCCTCCAAGTACTGCGCAACGCATTGCTCAGCACTGGAGGGGGGCCTGGCAGGTCGAGCCTCCCGCATACCAGGCATGGCGCCATAGCAGAACCGCTGAAACCACTGGGCGGATCTCGAGTCGGTAGCAAATGGCTGCTGCGATGGCGCCGCCTGGGATGCCGCGCTGCTGGACTGGGAAGAGGGAGGGGAAGGGGAAGCTGACGCCGGCTGGCCGCCCATGCTGCTGCTGGGTGCGGGTTGGGCCGCGAGGGCTGTCCCCGCACCACTACCAACACCCTGGTCTCTGCGGGCCCTAGCGGCCTCCTCCTCCCTAACCTTCTCGACCAGGATGCCCTTCCACCTGGGCAAGTCGTCGGCACTCACGGCATTGCCCTTGAGGGCTGGGTGACAGAGACAAGCGAGGACATACTCCTCCCTGTCTCCCAGCATATCAACGAGCCGCTTGTCAACCCCAGACCTCAGCCTCCCAGCCAGAGCACGACCCTCTGGCGTGGTCAGAGAGATATGGAGTCCACCCATCAGCTTCTCGAGACCAACAGCTGTGGGCAGCGCCTGGCTCAAGGGAGTGGTGTCGCCACACAAGCCCTTCGTGGCAAGCTGGAAGGGCTCGAGTGCCGACACCGCCTCGGACATCTGCTTCCACTCTGCGTTCGAGAAGTCGCAGACATCCAAGGACTCGTCCCTCGCCAGGGCGACAAGGGCTCTCTCCTGCTCCAACAGGCGCTGGAACAGGAGGAAGGTGGAGTTCCACCGCGTCTCCACATCCGTAGGGATGAGATGGCGAGGAAGGCCAAGGTCATCCTGCTTCTGGCGAAGCAGTCTCCTGGACTTCTCGCTGCGGTGGAAGTGGGCGGCCAGCTTGCGGGACTTATCCACAAGCGTAGCCGTGGCAGCAACAGCACCTGCGATGGGGCGGGCCCCCTTCTCCTGGGACGCCCTCAGCTCCTTAAGGCCAAGGGCGTCCCTGACGGTCAGATGGAGCGTGTGTGCCATACACCGTATGTTCACACAGTCCATGACTGTCTCGACAGCGGCGGCAACGTTGGCTCCATTGTCGGTGACAATGAAGCCGCGGGAGAGGTGTGGACACCCGCCAATCCACTCCTCTATCTGGCGGTCGAGTACGGCCGCCACCTCCTCCGCGGTGTGCCTCGTGTCCATCGTCTCCACGTGCAGGACGGCCCACCTGTGCCGTAGTGCATCGGGAGCCGCGCCGGACCCGGAAGCATCGCCCGCGGAGGTCCCCTCACTCTCCGGTCCCCACCAGTGGGCAGTGAGGGCCAGGAAAGAAGCGTGCATCCCACTGACACTGGTCCAGAGGTCAGTCGTGAAATGCACGCTTGTCCCGGCCGGAGCTGCACGCAGCTCGGCCGACACGAGCTCCCTGCACCGGCGGTACAGGGAGGGGACCACGTTCCGGCTGAACGTCGTCCTTGAGGGGATGACGTATTCGGGAGCCAGGTATTGGAGAATACGGCGGAAGCCGTTGTTCTCGACCACCTGAAACGGCTGGTCATCGGTGGAAATCATCTCCCCTATGAGGCGGGTGAGGTGATGATGGTCCACGCGAACAATACGCTGGCTGCCCGAGGACTGCGTCCACCGCTGGACGGGCAGTGTAGCCTGCCTGCTGGCTGGCACACTGCCGCTGCCCGCCCTAGTGGCAGATGCACAAGGCGCACTAGCGCTGCCAGCCTGTCCCCTGAGACCTGGGTGGTGACGCTCTAGGTGTCTCCACATAGGCGTCGTACCCAGGTGCGCAGGGTCCCTTCCACGGCTGACAAGCATCCTGCAGTGGACACAGCGGGCGTGGAATGGGGCATCTTGAGGGACCTCAAAATGCACCCATGCACCACTGCCCTTGGCCTCCTGCGCCCTGGGCGCCGTCCTAGGCCGTTTCTCGCAGGGTGGCTGCAGTCCTAGGGGGGGGGGCGGCCGCCGCTGCCTGCCCACTGCTGCCACCCAACCCGCCCCTTCCGCCCTCCACAGCGGAGGAAGGGCCCGGCTCAACTGGCATCGGAGAGGCAGGCCTCTCCTCCACCACCTCGCCAGACCGCTCCCCACCAGAGTGTCGGGCTTCACGAGGGGGGGGCCCACTGAGCGGCGAAAGGATAGGGGGAAGGGGCCCCAGAGGGAGGGAGAACCTGGCTGCATCGCTGCCAGCCGCACGGTCCTCACCGCCCTCTACCTGCTCTTCCAACTCCACAGTCTCCTCCACCTCAACAACTGGCGGTAGCTCAGCAGCACCTGGTGCCGCCGGCGAGGAGGGACCCGCCACAGCCCTAACAGTGCCTCTGCCTCTGCCGCGATTGGCGGCAGCAGGCGTGGGGAACTGAATCCTGCGCACCAAAGATGGGGCCGGAGCAAAGAATTCTCCAATGGGGAGAACTGGGGTGTCCTCAGGCTCCCCGCGTCCTCTCCCTCCCCGTGCCGCAGGCGCACCCCGCACCTGGCCTCTCCCACCTCTGCCTGCCAGCCTTGAGCGAGCCCTGCCCGCCACACGGCGCTCAGACATGCTGCTAGGTCAGAAGGAGGGAGACTTTAGGAGGAAGGCCAGACAGGGTCAAAAAAATAATTTGGAGGGGCTTAGGGGCCAAAAAAAAGGCAGCTGATTTGGAGGCGGCGGGGGGGAAGTTTGTTTTCAAAAAAGGAAGCCAATTGGGGGGAAAGGAAGACTTTTTGATATGGGGGGGGGAAGCCAATCGAAGTGAGGGGGAGGGTGTCCTTTTTGAATTTGGGAGTCAACCACCAAGCCAATTGGGGAGATGGGTCTGGGAGGGTTTTTTTTTTAGAAAAATAGGGGGTTAAAGGGTGGAACCCCGGTGTGGGAGGGTGGCACGGGCAGTTGGGTGGAGTAGTTGTGGTGTGGGTGGCAAGTTTTTAGCTTTTTGGGGGGGGGAGAGTGGATGGGGGGAGGGCACAGCACCTACCGGGGGTGGGGGAGGGATGCAGTCAACGCTTGGGAACCTGCAGATCAAAGGAGGAAACCCTTATTTAGTGAACTGGAACACAAAGTGTGGGTTCTGGGGGGTGGTTCTCAAGTAATGCTCCTGTGGGGGGAGCATCAAACTCAATGCAGCCTATTTAGTGACTCTAAATTGCACACAACCAAAACCAGAACCCAGTCACACCAACACAGAGGTTGAACCCACCCACTCTGTGACTCTGCCTGCCCAATGCCATGGCAAGCAAGCAGCAGCAAACACTTGATGGCAGCCTCATGGATTGAACATCATGATCATCATCATACGTGTGTATTGGCCCAGCATGTAGTGGCAGCATCAGAGCCCAGCCAGGACCCCACTCAGACTGCCCCAGAGGCAAGGAAGCACTCTGGCATGGCATGGGCCCAGCATGTAGTGGCAGCATCAGAGCCCAGCCAGGACCCCACTCAGACTGCCCCAGAGGCAAGGAAGCACTCTGGCATGGCATGGGCCCAGCATGTAGTGGCAGCATCGCATCAGAACCCTGGACCCCACTCAGACTGCCCCAGAGGCAAGGAAGCACTCTGGAAGGCACCTGTTCAAAAACCACCTGCAAGACGCATGCAATGCAACGCAACACACAGCAGCAATTTCTTTACTGGGCATGGGCATGAAGACACAAGTTTTACAACAGTACATCTCCTCTCCAAGGTTCCCTCCCTCCTCCCCACACCCAAATGCATTTCAGAATAGGGGTGTCCCTATTTAAAACCGCCAGCTAGGGAGAGAAAGGGGCAACAAAAGGTGCACAATCGCACACGCACTAACCCCTCTTCTTCCGGTCCTTCTCCTGCCGCTCACTGCTGGTCACGGATTCGCCGCCGCCAGCCAGCCACCCTGGGCTGAGACACAGCAGGGCGGCCGCACGAGGCACACAGGCAACCGGGGTAGTTCAACAACGATGGAGGGGCAGAAGTGAGGAGACAACACTATTTGTGTCGCTCAACTCACCCCCAAGCAGAGACAAAATCAATCAAAAACTATAAAAAGAAAAAAAAAACCGATGGCAGCCGCCAGGTGGGTAGGCTACTGTGTGCGGCTGCAGCTGTGGGAGAGGAGGTGGAAAGTGAAGGGGAGCAGAGAGAGAAAAGACTAAGAGAGAGAGAAAAGAGAGGGGGGGCAGGGACAAAGAGAAAGAGAGGAGAGAGAGAGAAAAGAAAGAGAGAGAGAGGAGAAAGAGAGATGATAGAGAGAAAGAGGAGAGAGGAGGAGCGCAGCGCAGCAGGGAGGGGGGATTCAGGTGTGGGGGGAGGACACAGCAGTAGCAGCGGTCCAAAGAGGTGGGGGGAGCAGAGAGGGTGTGTGTGGTTGGGGGCTAGTGTGTGGCAGGGGGCCTGGGGTAAGTGGAGAGAGTCGGGGGCAAGGAGGAAAAGAGGTGGGGTGGGGGGAGCAGAGAGGGTGTGTGTGGTTGGGGGCTAGTGTGTGGCAGGGGGCCTGGGGTAAGTGGAGAGAGTCGGGGGCAAGGAGAAAAAGAGGTGGGGTGGGGGGAGCAGAGAGGGTGTGTGTGGTTGGGGGCTAGTGTGTGGCAGGGGGCCTGGGGTAAGTGGAGAGAGTCGGGGGCAAGGAGAAAAAGAGGTGGGGTGGGGGGAGCAGAGAGGGTGTGTGTGGTTGGGGCTAGTGTGTGGCAGGGGGCCTGGGGTAAGTGGAGAGAGTCGGGGGCAAGGAGGAAAAGAGGTGGGGTGGGGGGAGCAGAGAGGCTGTGTGTGGTTGGGGGCTAGTGTGTGGCAGGGGGCCTGGGGTAAGTGGAGAGAGTCGGGGGCAAGGAGAAAAAGAGGTGGGGTGGGGGGAGCAGAGAGGGTGTGTGTGGTTGGGGGCTAGTGTGTGGCAGGGGGCCTGGGGTAAGTGGAGAGAGTCAGGGGCAAGGAGAAAAAGAGGTGGGGTGGGGGGAGCAGAGAGGGTGTGTGTGGTTGGGGCTAGTGTGTGGCAGGGGGCCTGGGGTAAGTGGAGAGAGTCGGGGGCAAGGAGGAAAAGAGGTGGGGTGGGGGGAGCAGAGAGGCTGTGTGTGGTTGGGGGCTAGTGTGTGGCAGGGGGCCTGGGGTAAGTGGAGAGAGTCGGGGGCAAGGAGAAAAAGAGGTGGGGTGGGGGGAGCAGAGAGGGTGTGTGTGGTTGGGGGCTAGTGTGTGGCAGGGGGCCTGGGGTAAGTGGAGAGAGTCGGGGGCAAGGAGAAAAAGAGGTGGGGTGGGGGGAGCAGAGAGGGTGTGTGTGGTTGGGGCTAGTGTGTGGCAGGGGGCCTGGGGTAAGTGGAGAGAGTCAGGGGCAAGGAGGAAAAGAGGTGGGGTGGGGGGAGCAGAGAGGGTGTGTGTGGTTGGGGGCTAGTGTGTGGCAGGGGGCCTGGGGTGAGTGGAGAGAGTCAGGGGCAAGGAGAAAAAGAGGTGGGGTGGGGGGAGCAGAGAGGGTGTGTGTGGTTGGGGGCTAGTGTGTGGCAGAGGGGTGTTGGGGGGAAGGGGAGGGGGCAACAACAAACAGCAAAGGAGAAACTGGAACAACTCGGGCAGCAGCAGCGATTAGGCTGGATGGGGTGGTTGGGGGAGGAGCTGGGCCTGGGCTAGGGTAGGGTCTGGGAGGAGGGAGGGTGGGGGGGGCAGGCAGCGGGGGGAGGAGGAGGAGGAGGGTAGCAAAATATATAAAGCAATATATATCAAGAGAACACAAGCCAGAAGTTTAAAAAAAAAATTAAAAGAAAGACTATAACCAGCAGAAAAAACTTGGGGGTGGGGGTGTGGGGAGGGGGAACCAAACACAGACTCTGAGGGGGGCCACTAAGTGAACAGAGACAATGAAACCACAATTGCTGCAAATTAATAATAGCAAATGAATAAGTGGAACCAAGCAAAGAAAACTGGACTCGGTTTGGCAGCAGCAAACTTGGGAGAAGGCTGGATGGGGTGGGGTTGGGGTGGGGTGTGGTTGGACTTGGAGGGGCAAGTTTGGAGCAGGGAACCAAAACTGATTATATGGGACAACAAGAAACAACAACAGAATCCTCTGGGGGTGGGGGGGAGGGATTCAGGGAACCAACTCGCAGGGCAGCAGCAGTCAGCAGAAACAAACAAAATGGTACAATTTAAGCAAAACCAGCAAGCAATATATAACTGAAACCAATGGAATGCAATGTGAAAATCAAAAAGTTGGACAACAACAAGGCAGGACAAAGAGCAATAATTAATGGAAGAAGATTTAAAGCAATGAGGATGCAGTGGGTGGGAGTGGGGGAGGGGGAGGGTAGGCCCAAAGGATGAGAAGGGAAAGGGGGGGAGGGGGGGGAGAAAAGCAGACAGACAAGGAACAGGGAAAATTGGGGGAAATTAAGAAGAAAGTAAAGTGAAGTAACACACAGTATACAGACAAGAGACAGACAGAGAGAGGAGACACACAGAGAGTCACAAAGGGCAGGTGGACAAAGGATTAGACAGAGCACACACAGAGAGACACAGGACACAGTCAGGACTCACAGAGACACCAGAGCAGCCAGCAAAGGGCAAGCAGGTCTCAGAGATGATCCCACAACTGCAGCCAAGAGAAGTTTCCAGAGAAGAGGCTTGGGTTTATATAGGTTTGAAATTCCCTCCTTTGGGAGCCCCCACCTTTGCACTCCCCCCACGGCCAACAGGGTGCCAGCTCTCAACAGTGCAACAGCCAAGCAGCCTACCAGACCAAAGGACTCATTCTGGCCAATCAAGGATCAATAGCGCAGCCAATACAATGCCTGGAAATAGCATCACAAAATGGATGCAAGGAGGAGCAAAAGTTTCGGGAAGGAGACACAAAATGGAGGACACACTTTAAAGAGACACTGAGTGAGACTCAATTTCATTCCCGAACCGGTTCGGGAAACCCGAGCCGGTTCGGTACCGAACCGGCTCGAATTCGGTCCGGCTTGGTCCCCGGGAGGGCCCGATTCGGTCCGGGATCGAGCCGCCGGATCCGGACCGGTTCGGACGAACCGGTCCGGATCCGAACCGAACCGCACATCCCTATGGTTTCCTCCTGAGAAGAAACCTCTGAGGGATTTTAAGGGCCACCTGAATAGTTTGGAGAAGAATATTGGAAGACCAGTGGGGTAGGAGATTTCACATAGCTGTAGGTTATCACTTGATTTTGCTTAAGACAACATTTTAGAGTTTTCTCCTTGAGAAAAATGACTGAAGAATTCTGAGGTAGCAATGTGGAGAAGCCATTTGAGAAAATTCCTTGACATTTCTTCTTGAGAGGAACCCTGAAATTCGCTTTTGAACTTTGGAAATTTTTGGTTCTTATCCTATTGAGGGGACCAAAAGTTCTTTTGACGAAGATTGGCAAAAAATTCTCATTTTCTTACTTCCCTACAAATCACTCATTCTCTAACTTAGTTCCCTACAACTAACAAAGGGAGAAAACGCTTTTCCTTACCAGGAATTTATTTAGTGATGAATACAGACTTCAAATGAATATTTGGCTGATTTATCATTTCAAATTCTGAACCCATTTCTTCTGAAGCCCCACTGTACAACCTCAAGCGAGTAAACATGTCAGTCTCAAACATTTTAAACTGTATCTGAGGTCCCAGTAGATATTTATTCTGAAGGGGATCATGGATTGTCTTAATTATCAAATGGTAGTTGCCTCAGGATAACGTTCCAAACTTATTCTCGGTACCAAAGACCCAATTAAAGAAGTAGAAGTTGCTGAGGAAAAATGTTGCTGTCTGTACAAGGACACTTTTCTTACAATTCAAAGTGTTTAGAACTCCACTGGTGCTATCAAAGTCAAGGGTTTTTTAGTTGATGAGTTAGCCAGAAGCCTTAAGCATTTTTAACACAATGTTAATCAGATCTGTTTGGAGCAAGAATGGACAGCAGGGTGCTAATGTAATTGCAGTAGTTGGCATTCCATCTTCACAACAGGAGTCCAAGGATTAACTGGATGATCTCCCTTGGGGTAGGTACATCTTCAAACAATATAAAGGAAGATGGACTCTTCAGTCTGTTGTTAGTCATATTCAGTATAGTACTAAACTTGAAGACCATGCACAGTAGCTAACCTACCATGCAATGTTATATGACCTGGCAACACAACGTATGTGCAGTTGTACAAAAGTGCTGTTGCACTAATAGCAACAATTTTGCAATAGTGGTTGTGCAATCAACAGCCACTGGAAATAATGGCCAGAAGTTTCACACTGGATTTTTGCAATCCTTGTGATTAGCACAACAGCACTCTTGTGCAACTTGCACATAATGTTGCACAGCATGTCCACCATTGTTCTTATTCTCATGTTTATATTACATTGTGCCCTATGGTGTTCATTCCACTATATTTCAATTCACATATTACCAGTGCTAGCCTGCGATGTCTTCCTGCCTAAGTAGAGCAGCAAATGGCACACTCCTCCTTCTGGCACTTTCTCTTCTTCCCCTGTTAAAATAACACAATTCCTTTCTTCTTTCAAATATCTTCCCCTTCCTTTTTGTACTAGGAAGGGAAGAGGAAAAGGGTGGTAGTGTCATTTCACCTCCCTCACTCTGCAGTCCATCTATGGGAGGGTGCTGGCTAGGCTGCCATACCACTCCAGAAAACTAGCTGACAATAAGCTTCCTAACATGATCCACTTCACTTTTTTTCATGGTAGGGCCAGCCTTGCATATTACAGTAAAGTAAACTTAAATTTAATTTTCTTAAATTAATTTATATTTCTAAGTTAACACTCAAGTATATGCTCAAGAGGGAGGTGCAACAAGTATTGACTCCCTGACAATACTTTGCCTTTATGGTACATGGGTTTGGGAAAATATGTTTGCTGGTTATAAACTCTACAACTTTAGGTATATAATTCAAACATCTTAGGTGTACAATGAACATGTATAATGTGTGAAGTGGAACTTAAATATAATTCCACAATGTGATGGGCTATTGTAAAAGCAAGATGATTAAAGAATGGAATTCAGTAATCAAAAAACCTCCAGTTTAAGATGAGAGTTAAAAAGAATGGAAATTGGAAGTTAAGGTGTCCATCTTAACTTCCATGTCATATAAGCTGTAAAGACCTTTTACAGTCTGGTGTATGATGATGGCTTTAGAAATGAGGCTTCGTGCACCCACACTTTGCCTTGATCAGAGAGGTCACTCTCTTGCAAAGTCCCTTCCATTAGTAGCTCACTTTTATCTGTGATAAAACATTATTTTCCTTTGAATTTCACTTTGTAACCTTCTCTGTAGCATATTTAACTGACAACAGACTGGACTTAAGTGTGTGCACAAACAATGCATTCTCAACAGTCAATTTCACTGTTTCTCCTTTTTGCAGCTTGCAGTGTAGCCTTGCAGAACCTCTGGCTTCAGCCAATCATCTGCTTCCCATCCACCAGAAAAATGGAATCCTTATAATTTGTGTCCAACTTATTAAATCTTCCTCTCTCCTTAATAAAATTGCTGGTTGCACCTGAATCAATACAAATCCCAGAATGACATTTTGTAGCTCTTAAATTCCCCTCTGTATTAGCAACACACATTTTATATTTGTCAGACTTAGAAGCTATCCCCATGATCAGTAGAGAGTGGGCTAAGGGAGCCTAGCCTGCTTTTTACTGATTGTGGGAACCACAGGGCTCGCAGGCAAGCCCGGTGGTTCCAAAGTGGCTAGCCCACCTAATTTCCCCTCCCCTTAAATGAGGTTAATGGAGAGAGCACTCCATTAACCTCATTTTTTCTGCTTGTGTGCCACCACAGCACACGGTGACACAAGAGCAGACCCCCTATTGGGAGGCTTCAGCCAGCCTTCCAGCCTCGAGGGCTCTCCAGAATGCCCCTCATGCTCGCACGGGACATCCTGGGACTTCTGCATGGCCCCCAATCCCTGCAGCCCCCACTGGCTCTGTGACAGAGCCAGTAGTCGTGTGGGCGGCCGATCTGGCCGCTCAAGGCTACAGGCATGATCGTCTGTAGGGAGAGTGGACTAAGCCTCACCTTCTCTTCCTGCTTCCATGCATTTTTCATTGTATGCTTAGGTTCCACCTCCTTTTTAGTTGCAAATTCTTTGTTCTGAGGACATTCAGCCTTCATATGTCTGGGACCCCTACAAACAAAACACTTGTTTCTTTTGATAACATTTAAAAGCATTTTCTTCACTTGACTTTAGTTGCTGCCCATTTCCTCTATGTAAATTGAAGTCTTACACATAGTTTTTTACAAACTCCAAATTCAAATCATCTTTGGCTTCCATTACATTTACAATAGGTTTAAAATGCTCAGGAAGACTGTTCAATAACAATCCAATCTGAATTGTATCAGGAAAAATTACTCTATGCACTTGCAGCTGTCATGATGTCTCCAGCATCTCATTTATATGCAATTCCTCTCACTCTTTTAGTTTCTTATTACACATCTTTATAACTTGATGAACCTTGGAGACTACTGACTTTCATACAATTTCTTCAGAGTCTCCCACATATCCTTTGCATGCTGTTTATTTCTTAAATGTACCAATATAGAGTCACTCACTGATAAAAAAAATTATCCCGGTGACTTTATCATCTGCACTGTCCCAGGCTTCTCTTTCTTCTTCTTCTGTGACAGGGCAGTCTCCATGGACCGTGCAGATTCCATGGTTTTTAGGAGCATCTCCATTTCAAAAGACCACAGTTCAAAATCTGGACCTTGGAACTTCTCAATCCTCTGTCCTGTCTCCATCTTTGAGAAAACCTTGCTTTCTTATTCAGGCTAATTACTTTCTTCACCAGTCTCAAAGCTCTGGACCCATAACCCTGTTGAGGGGTGTGAGAAGAAACATTTAAGTCCTCACTCTGCAGAGTATGCTCTGGCAGTAAAGAACTTCAGCCCAAGAGATTATCTGAAGACAGTAGTTGAGTTCAAAAAACAAAGGTATATTAAGAAACTAAAATAACACATACTGAGAGAGCCATTGAACAACATAGAACACAAACAGGCACTAGCCTTCAACAACAACAGAACAGTTTTGACTCTTAATTGACCAAGACAGAGCTATTAATATCTCATCATGCCTCTAGTGGCTAGCACAAGTTACTGCGGTGCTAAGAGCATTGCTTTAGAATTCTAACAGCCACAGAGTACTGTAAATGAGATGGAGACTTTGAGCTCTGAACTCTGAATTGTGAAGTTGGATTTGATTGCTCACCTGAGTCAAAATGTGTGGCTGTCTAAGGGGCCCCTTTGCAGCTCTTTGGCAACCATTTGGGAGGCTTTATCACCTTTTTGCTTTCCACTTTAGTTGCATTTTCAGATCTCATCTTATTGGGTTTTTTGGCAAATTGTATTGAGCTGTCATATGTGTAAGTAGGGCAGTGAGTGCAGGTAGGTTTCTTTTAATTTTCTTATAAAGTTGCTGAGGTACCTGAAGATTAATTGCCTCTGGGTTTCAGAGCTAAGTGGAATTGAAGGCACATTTGGCATTTGAGTTTAAGCTTTCTTTTTCTTTTTTTAGTATCCAGTTGATAACTATTTTTAGGAATCTCTTATCAGCCTTCTTTCCTTCTCTGTTAAATGTTTTATGATTGGTACTATAAACCAGGAAATAAGAGGCAGTTCTAGACCTCATTGGGCAGCCACTATAACTGAAAAGGTATCTGAAATAACTGAACATCACTACCTTTTCATTTCAAGGGATAGGGTTTTAGCCAAGGCTATCTTTCCCACTCAGGAGAGCAGGGTCTAACTAAAGCTAACAGACCCTGCACTTCCTTCCCCCACCCTGTCCTTTGATCTTGCTCTCATCTTTGTTGAGGTTTTGCAAATACATTAGTATGAATGTCAGGGATCCCATATTCAATATCTTAAGTACAGTATCTGATCTTGATTTCTTTGAATGAGCATGCAGGGCTAAACAACATAATTAATGATCTCTTTTCCACCATCACGCATGCACACACCCTGGTGGTATTGGCTGCTCTTAGACCAAGAAAGTTGGGAAATGTTTTTCAAATAAGTTATTCAAATCAAAAACAATTACCCATCAGGAATGAAGGATAAGAGGTACGTTTCAGACATTCACAGTCCTCTCTCTGCACCTACTCCAGAGTGAAGTGCCTTGAAAGGAAGTGCCCACCTTCACTCCAAGCTTGACTCTGCCCTGTTTCTTTTACCTGCTGCACCCTCATTGTGCAGCTCTTTCTGTATTCATGACAGTAATAATTAATGTGAGGGAGAGGCAACGTTTAATGTTTACCATCAACCATTGTATCATTCTGTGTTGTCTCTGTGGATTGGGACTCAGGGGCACTGGGGTACTGTTTTACAGTGGGTCTGGCCTTACCTGGAAAGCTGAACTCAGAAGCTGGTGCTGAGGGATGTCAGAAAGAACCTGAAAACCCTCATTTTAAAAGAAAATGATGTTAATCAGGTCTCCAATTTTAACCAGTTTAGTCCTGTTCTGTTGGTTTGTTTTCAAACCTATTAGTTTTGATTTTCAAGTACAAAAATGCAAAACCTAGCTTGGTGAACAGAATTTTTTAAATTCAGCACCTTGAAATTACGGGTGGGGGTCGGTTTACCAACTTTAAGCAAACATGCCTCTAAAGTTACTCTTTTCATGAAACTGATCATGAAAAGAGACAGAACTCAACAACGGCTATAGATATAGATGTTGATGAATTCATATTTATATAGATATAGATGTTGATAAATTCAACATCTAAATTCAAGATACAGATAGAGATGTTGATAAATTCAAAACCCATGTTGATACATTCTTCTCTTGTATCATAGTGGCTGTGCAAATCTTCCAATGTTCTTGTTGCTATAGAACAGAGTTCTGTGGTGTTTTGAATTGCTTTAAAAAGATAACTTGGGTGGGGGGAAGACATAGAATAGAAAAAAGACACATTTTGTATGTGTAGTTCAGCTCTAGAAGTAGATGCTTAACATTTACATACTGGAACATTTCCTTTTTCAATGAAATCTTTCTGTTTTAGGAACAAAACACTATGGCAAACTCAACCTTGAATTATTACTCGAGTCTGAGGTAGCAAGTTGTTCTACCAGCATTAGTAGTTTTAGCTATGAATAAAACCCATGTTGATAAATTCTTCTCTTGTATCATAGTGGCTGTACAAATCTTCAAATGTTCCTGTTGCTTTACAACAGAGTTCTACGGTGTTTTACATTGCTTTAAAAAGATAACATAGGGGGAAAGACATAGAATTATCTGAAAGAGATCAGATAAAGTCATTTTCATTACTACTGAGCAAAACTGTTGTTACACTCAGTGGTCTCTTAGAACTGAAGAAATTGTCTCTTAAAACTGAAGAAATTTGGACTCCTTTGGTGAACGCTTGTTGAACTAAGAAGGATTTCTTGTTACTGTCATGTTAAATTAGTTTTCCCCCCCTTTGTCTTACCAAACCTTGCCTAGCGAACTACTACCTAGCAAAAAAGGGAAAAGGAGCACAGGGCAAATCTGGAATAGATAGATAGATACACACCATAAATTATTGATTCCAGGCAGAAAAGATGCAGAATATCAATACATAGATCTTTATTTTGGCTATAGAAGTGCTAGTTTCTTTTGGATGTTGTGTGAACATGTGGTGTGTGGGGGATAGGATTGCATATGTGCAACTGCCATGCGTCCATAAGAAGGCCTGAAAAGATAACTTTCATGTAAATTGCATGTGTGAAGGGTTATCATTGCATGATTGGGACCCCAGGAGAAGCAGATCCTGATTATGCGGGGAAGTCCTACACAGATACATTTGTATTTGACTACTCTACACATTAATATAGCTTCTGAAGGGGATAACCCCTCTATTAGTAAAAGCTGATACAGTTTAAGGATGTGAGTAGAATCTATTGCTCATATTTTAATGTATTGCCCATTCTAGGGATTCTAGAAATATCCTCCTTGAATATACTATATACTTTTACAGAAATTTGTTAGGATCTTACTTACATGTTGAGTAATATAAACCCAGATTTAATATATACTAATATTATTTATATACCACTTTTCAAAAAAGAAAAAAGTTCTAAAAGTGGTTTATATAGAAAAAGAATAAGAAGGAGAAGGTGGTTCCCTGTCCCTAAAGGGCTCACAGTCTAAAAAGAAACAGAAGACATTCCAGCCACAGCCACTGGAGGGCTGTTATGCTGGGGTTGAACAGGGCCAGTAGCTCTCCCCCTGTTTGATATAAAGAGAATCACCACTTTGAAATGTGCCTCAATATCAACAATTGCTAAATTTATCGATGGAGCTATTAAGATTAGAACTTGGTTTAAAAAAATCTCAGGATAATTCCATTGTATAGCTGGATTTAAATTTTATTTTGAGTTTTCTTATGCCTAGGTTATCAGATCTCTTTCTGTATTTTTGGATGAATACTGTTATTTTATACATAAGCTCTATCTTTTCTCTGATCTTGTATCAGTTTTATTTTAGGGTCATTGAGCTGAAATAAGGATTGCTTGAGTTTAAGGCTGTGTGGATGAAACTCCAAAAATTCTACTGGTCTTTTCAAAATTAGTTTTGCTTTAAACTTGAGATTCTGTGGGAATCGTCATATGGACTTCAAAATTCACTTTATTCAGTGGCAATGCTAGTCTAGTTGAAGTACAAAAGTCAGAAATACATACTACAAATGTTTATATTCTATGACTATAAACTGAATATTTTAGGGATGTGCGAAACGATTCAGGTACAAAATGATTTTGCCGATTCGGGTGATTTGTAGACAAAACAAATCACCCCTGTCCTCAAATTGCCCAGATTTGGCTACAAAACAAATCAACCCAGATTCAGACCCAAAAAATTCGAGATTTGGACCTCCATGTTTGTCATTGAATCCACTCTCATTTCCTACAGAGAATCTACTCTCAGAATACCTCAGAAACAACAAAATCCAGTGCCTCATGGGCTTTTGGTTTGGGGGGTGATTGGCACCATATGTTCACTACACCACCACTTGTTCTGGGCCACCCTGGTGCCCCTCAAATGGAGTTATGGGACTGCTGAAATCCCCATTATTCCCTATGGGGGAAAGCTTAAATACATGCCAACTTCAAGAATTCTTATAAAATCACCCCTTTGCCCAAGTTCTTTGAAATTTGTGTGGTAGCTTCCACCCATTGGGCACTACCACCCACCCCACTCTTTTGCCCCCATGACCCCCTTTTTGCCCTGAATCAATTCAGATTCAGATTCAAAAAATTCAGGTACAAATCAAATCTGGGGTGATTCGGGGGGGGAGCAGATTTGGGCCCAAAACAAATTGGGGGTGATTCAATCCAGGTACAAACTGAAATGAAAAAATTGATTCATGCACATCCGTAGAATATTTATATACCGCTTTTCAACAAATGTATTCAACAAAACAAAAAGGTTGAAACTGATAGGCAGACAGACAGATAAGCAAACTGAGATGATTCTCTGTCCCCAAACAGCTCACAATCTTTAAAGCAACAAGGTAAATACCAGTAACAGCTCCTGGAAAGATGCTGTGCTGTGACAGGTACAGTTGCTCTCTCTCTGCTAATTATAAAGAGAATCACCACTTTGAAAGATATACCTTTGCTCAGTTAGAAGGAGTTCCTGCTAAGTGTAAGATCCAGGTCTTTGGAGAAGTTGCTCTGAGGGCTCAAGAAATAATTATAAATTAAATAGTCTTGAGAACATCAGAAAGCTTTCTCAGAGCAAGTGTCCATCTAATCCAGAATTTTGGAAGTCTGCTCACCTGGTTTTGTGAAGCTTTGTTTTCCCCATGGGGTTTCTGGCTGGGCAAGTTGCACTGCAAAAGCACTACTAAAGTCCTGTCTAATGGCAACTCTAGTGCAACAATCCATGAATGAATAAGGTTAAAAGTACCTGGGCAGTATTTGACATGCCCCCCTTGTGTCGACACGCTTCCTGGCTGTGTCCCTATGTTCAGCACTTGTCTTCAGAGGCAAGTACTGAATGCAAGGAGACTTCTTCACTGTGGCTGGAGAACTCTGCTCACCCAGGGGACAACAACATCTGACCCACAATTCAGACTCCTCTGCCTGCCTTTCTTTTCTTCCCCTCTTCCTGTGCTCCACTCTCTCTTCCATTACTTTCTTTAATCTGCTGCTTGTTTTACCATGCATAATCAGATTTCCCTCTATGTTCCTCTCCTTGTCCCTATAGTAAATTCAACCCTACTATCAATTTCCTTGGTCCTCTGCTTCTTTTGGTCCTCACCTGTTTAACTTGCCAACTGTTGAAATAAAATAAATCTAGCATCAGGGCAGGGCCAGAGTTGGGGCCTCTGGTCAAGGGCTAGAGCACAAGGCACATCAGATCTAGAGCTGACACGAGGATCAAAGCCCAGTGGTTTTTGGTAGGATGGGGAAGGAGCACATGGTGCATATCTAGCAGGCTTGAAACAGAGCACAGAAGGCAAAATTGGCAAGTCCAGGGGCAAAACCCGGACCAAAAGCCATCTGTTCACTCAAGATGTAGAACAAAGAATAACCAGTTGGAGGCGGTGGGGGATGGCATTGCTCCTTGCTTCCCCGGCAATTGTCCTGAATTAAAGACCAAAAAGAAAATCCTAACCAGGCCTATTTATTTCCAGTATGGTTGCCAACTGAACGGATAGGATTCATTTGGCGTCCCTACTCCTTTCCTAGTCTCCCATGTCCCTTCTGCCCATCCTTCTTGACAGCAACAAGAACAATTCTAATGCATGTAAAAACAGCTAAAGTGCAGTTTTAGATTAACAAAACCCCATGTGCAAGCTAAGAACTGAAACAGACACATAAGGAAAAGGAAGGAGGGAGTGGGGTGAAGGGAGAGAGTGGAGGACTAGAAGCATTAAGTTAAAATCACAGCAAAACAGGGGAAATGTACCTTTTAAATGTCTTTCAAAATGGTCTTTTATGAATAGTCTTTTGTCCGTATATCTATAGGCGTCCTCCTTCTCCAGGAACTCATTTTGTAATCACCTGTTTCTCAATAGACTTCCTTTGCTGCTGTTCCCTTCCTTCAGCCACCCCCAGCTCTAGGCTCCCTGTTACTAAGCAACCCTGACTTAGTGTAACTGTGACATCACTTTTGCTCACCCTCTGTGATATCAACACTGGCAAGCCAATTGGCGGCAACTGTGCACTAACACAAAAGTCTGTATCACCACCGCCACCACCATCAAGTGCATTGTTGTATAGACTGGAACTTCAGCTCATTCATCAAAACATACCCAAAGAACATCAACTGGGAAGATGATTTCTACAAAACATTGCTGGGACAGAGGTGTGAACCAATTAGACATAACAAGGTAAGACAAATAAAGAAGAAATATAAGGTCTGTGGCTGTTTATTAACAGAGATTGTGCAGATTTATCTAATTTACACTGTGTGCATTGGATGTAAGCATGGCAACAGGACAGACTCACAGATGAAAATCTTCACATACACTCAACCAGCATGGAAGCATGTGCAGAGATTGTGACAGCCATCTGAGAAAAGAATGTCATTGTGTTACAGAGATTTTTTTGTAAGAAGCAGCAATAGCCATCATTTCAAAAGTTACTTAATTTATTAATAATCTAATGCCAAATGAAACTCGCTCCCGACAAGCAGAACCCATGGGGGGCAATCCAGAGCAGGGCCATGGGGCTGGGTAGAGTTAAAGCTCCACACCACAGCCCCAATCCAGCTGCTTTTTATGGTGAAAAAAGTAATTACAGAAGCACTAAGTATGCATTTCATGTAAGCAGAGGTTTGACCCTTCTATTGTTTTCCACTATAGAATGATCTGAGTTCTCTTATCTTTCATTTAGTGGCAGTTTTGCATATTCATCAGGCTTTCTTTGTGTGGGACATCAGCTAACACAAAAAAACCTGAGAGGATCTAGGCAGCTACTTCAAGTAAGGGGCATGTGATGAATGCAGGCTAGATCATAACTCAGGAGATCTGAGCAGTACAGTAGGAGTGCAATCTAGCACCACTTAAATCAGTCAGAGTATTACTCTTGATTTAAAAACCACTGTATATTTGATCATCATGCATACAGTTCACACACAGCAGTGTGTGTGTGTGTGTGTGTGTGTAATCAGCAAGTTCCACTCCCAACCAACACATGTTCACTCTACTTAGCCTGCTCAGTTCCTACACACAAGCAAACTGTGCAGATGTAGGCTTTGCATGTAAGACTGGAGACCTTATTTCTGTAGAGTCCTTTACCATGGGGACAGAGCCTATACATATACAGTTTGTATGCATGCAGGGACAGTATAGAAAGTACAGTGAATGTGCATAGTCAAGGGTAGAGCTTCCCGCTGCAATTTTGCTTTCTGTGGATCATATAAACTGTGCTAGAAGGATGAGGGTTGCATCTTAGGAAACCATCTGCCTGTACTGGGTGAATCACATGTTGTTAGAAAGTGGTAAGCCAGTATGGTGCAGGGAATCTAGTCAGACTTGTACTATGAACACCTGGGTTCAAAATCCTGCTCAGCCATTAAGCTCACTACATGACCTTGGACTATATCTCAGTGTAACCGATCACACATGATTGCTGGATGAAGGATAAAGGATGGACATCTACAAAATCCTGAAGAAAGGTGGGGTTAAAGTGTGAAAATCAAAGATAAGTCATATCACAGAATATTTATTTCTATATTGTATTTATTTACTGCATTCAGATACTGTGTTTCTGTCAATGCACTCAAAGTGGTTTGCAGTTTAAACTAGACAGAAGGATAGAAGGAAGTGGGGCATGCATAGGCAGCCTTTTCAGTGTGCATGCAGCCCATATATTTGCCAGGGCCTCTGCCTGAACAATGTCTGAGTTTGAGTGTATCATAAATATGAATAATAGTGATAACTAGTTAAGTACCTGATTATCAAGTCTACTTCAAAGATCTTGGGAAGCCAAATGCCAATTTCCTTTTGCACAAGCTACGCTATTCCATTAGATGTTTGGCGATCAGGGTGATTTTCACACAGCAGGCTTTACTGAGAGTTCACAGTTGCCCCCCCAAAAACACCGATGCCAAAAGTGGTTTTTTAAAATCCTGGATATAAATTCGACTATACTCTAACATGCAATAAAAAACCTGAATCTTATGTTAAGTGCTCCCCAATAGTTCACAGGAACTTTGGGTTAAATCTGGATGATGTTCGGAGATATCGTCCTCCATTCTGGAGTTGTGAACTCAAAGCCCTGTGTGAAAAATGCCCGGGGTGCAGCAAAATATCCTTATGTAATAGCACCCACACAATCACACTGTGAGGTAGATCAGGCTGATAGTGACTCTCCAAAGGCCAGTGTGTTTCATATCTGGGCAGAGCTTTGGCCTTAGAGCACCACAACCAATACCACAACTTATTCACTGTACTATCCTCATCATAACATTAGGAAGAAGCTTCAAAAAGGAAACCACCTTCTCTTTAGCATGTGACTTCATAGAATCTGTGGCTGTGTATATGCAAGATACCTTTGCATACCAGAGTAATATAGCTAGTGTAGAGAGGTATGTTGATCCAAAAGTAGCTTGGATCATTTAGTTACCATGACAATGACCTTCTAGAAAGAATAATTTGTCTCTCTTCCAGATTCAGTTACTGACAGCTGTTCCTTCACCAGTGCCAGATGGAACAAAGTTTGGCATCTTAAATGATAGGAAGATTTCCTTTGCTGGAGACGGATACTTTTCATTCACTGATTGCCCCTTTCTTGCTTGTAGGACTGTTTTTCCCCCTTGCTGGTGATTCTTTTTTACAGTATACCCATGGAGCACCAGTGGTGAAAGAAACAGCATTTATTTACATGTATTAACAGGACCAACATTTCCAAGCTTCTCAAAATAATAACTGTTCCCAGCACTAATAAGGCCTCATTTGGTACAATATGTTGAGTCCTGGCTACCAGCATGTTGGCAATGGTCAATTGCTTTTGACCTGTTTTGCACTATGTAACTAACTTTATGGGACAGATTTCAAAGTGTCACAGCAGCATAACATGACTCTTTGGGCAGGTTTTCATGAGCCCCATGATGCCAGCAAAATGGAAAAGGGGAGATTCCTGAAGTGTGCACACTAGGGATGTGCAAAAAATTTTGGGCACAGAACGATCTGTGCCTGAAACAAGCAATTTCGGGTGATTCGGGTCCGAACCGAATCACCCCCGATGTCCCCCGATATTTTTCGGGGCCAAGCCGAATCACCCGAATTTCGGGCCCGAAAAATTCAGGTGATTCAGGATGACATCTCTTTGAATTTCCCGCCTTTTTGCATCAATTGATTTGAATGCAAAAAGGTCTGAAGTGATGTCAGCCCAAATTTTGGGTCCCAGGGGCAAAATAGTAGGGTGGGGTGGTAGTGCCTAATGGTTGGAGGCTACCACCCAAATTTTGCATATTTTTTGCATATTTCTATATTTGCATATAGAAATCTCATTAGCTATCATAGAATCCACACTCAGAATACCTCTGAAACAACAGAACCGTGTACCCCATGGGTTGGCACCCTATGTGCACTACACTACCACTCGCTCTGGGCCACTCCAGCACCCCGCAAGTGCACTTATGGGGCTGCTGACACCTCAATGCTTCTCTATGGGGAAAAACCTTAAAGACGCGTAAACTTTAACAATTCTCCAAAAATCAGCCCTCTGCCCAAATCCTTTGAAAAAATTCAGGTAGCTTCCTTGACCCTACCTGGCACTATCACCAGCCCCACACTGCTCTAGGCCACCCCTTTGCCCCCCGTGTGAAGCTATCCATTTGCTGACACCTCAATGCTTCTCTATGGGGGAAAACCTTAAAGATGCGTAAACTTCAACAATTCCCCAAAAATCAGCCCTCTGCCCAATCACTCTGAAATTGAGGTGGTAGCCTTCACCCATTAGGCACTACCACCCCACCCCACTCTTTTTGCCCAGATCCCACTCTATGCCCCCAAACTGCCCCAAAGACACTAAAACTTCAAAAATTCCCCCAAAATGAGCCCTTTGCCCAATTCCCCTGAAATTTGGGTGGTAGCCTCCAACCATTGGGAACTACCACCCCACCCCACTATTTTGCCCCTGGGACCCATTTTTCCTTCCCGAATTGATTCGGATTCGGATTTAATCCGAACCCGAACCGAATCGGGCTGATTCGGGTGGCCCAGATTCGGGCACAGAACAGATCGGGGGTGATTCGGTTTGGGTCCTGAACCAAATCACCAAAAACCCGAATTTCACACCCCTAGTGCACACTCCCAACTTCCAGTCGTAAGAACACAGCAATTTTTGGCAAGGTCAAGTTGGCACTACAGGAAACCAACATTTAACAGAGATCAATGGTCCTAGATCAAATTCCAGATTACTGAACTCTGTTAAATGTCATGTTGACAGGGGGCCAACCCAAGATCGCTGGAAATTTCCAGGTTCTTATGAGAGCAAATTGGGAGCATGCATGCTTTAGGAATCTCTCTTTTCCTGTTCCTCTGGCAATGCGCAGATCGTGTGAAGCCACCCTACAATTATATAAAAGACGATGTTTTCCTGTAAGTAGCTGCCCTTTGAATTCAGCTCATTATCTCCTTTACTCGATGATCCTCCCTTCTGGAATTAGATGGGTGGTGGCTTGTGAGAGGGCCTTTCCAGTTCCCGCACCCCCCTGCTGTGGGACACTGTGTTCCAGGGGGCTCACCTGGTGCCTCGTCTTAATTCTTTTCAGTGCCAAAGACCTTTTCATTAGGGATGTGCACGGACCAAATTTTTTGATTCAATTTATACCTGAATTGAATCACCCCTGATTTGTTTTGGGTTCAAATCTGACCAGCTAGCACGGGGGCGATTTGTTTTGTCCACAAATCTCCAGAAACAGGTAGATTCAGGTACAAAGGGTTTTGTACCCAAATTGATTCACATGGACAGCAGGCTCAGGCAGTGATTCTCTCAGCAGCAGGAAGGGGGTGGAAAAAATTCTCTTCTCTTTTCCTCAACCAGGAAAGCAGGAACAAAAAGCAGAGAATCCACTCCAGGCAGCAAGCAGGCAAGGCAAAGCAAAGCTCCTCTGGTACTCCCGCTCTCTCCTCCCATGAGGCAGAAAGGCAGAATGGTGGCTGGCTGCCTCCTTAAGTACATTTGAAAATCCCTCTTTTGAACTCCCCCCACCCTTGCCCTTTCTTTGACCCTTCCCCTAGCCAATGCAGGGTCAGTCACCCCGGCTGCACAAGATTTGAATGGAAATGAGCCAATCTGGAACCAGGGGGGAAATCACCAGCCAATTGTTGCACACCGTAAGTCACCAATTTGAAACTTGGGAGGGCGGGATTTAAAAACAAAATTCATGACACAAAACTGAGACAGCAAGAGAGACCACCATAAAATGGAGGTCTGAATCTACAAAATTTTCAGGTCCAAAATCTGGGTGATTTGTTTTGGACCCGAATCTGGTCAGCAAGCACAGGGATGATTTGTTTTGTCCACAAATTGCCCAAAACAGGTAGATTTGGGTAGCCAAATCAATTCGCACATCCCTACTTTTTATTTTTCCATGTCTTTTCAAAGAGTCGAATAACCTTGCTCGCCATATCCTTGTGTCTTTATTCCTTTACTTTATTTTTTTTGTTATTATTGTTATAATTTGTATTCAAGATTGCAATTCCCACTACATTTTACTTAAAATGAAACTTGAGGGCGAGTTTGAAAATTTCTACTTGGAAGAAACATCTGTGAAATTTTCAAAAGAAGGGGTGGGGGAGATGTAAGATTAGTTAAATTTCTCAGGGGTGCCCTACATAACCCTGCTTGGAAAGTACACAAAACATTAAAGCAAGCTGTTAATCAAGTTGTACTGAGTGTTACATCTGCCTCTCAGTACCACTGTCCTGTAAAGAGTCAAAACTGATGAAGAAATTCTCCATGAAGGCAGCAAACCTGGTAAGACCTAGGACTGCTGCTACAACAAAATTTTGCCCAAAGAGACATTTCAAGGCTTTATTCAATCATTTGTAGCCTACCTTTCTTCTAAGACTCTGAGGGCAGTAAACACAGCTCCCTCCACCTATATTATTCTCACAGCCTTTTAAGTCAGATTGAGAGAGAGTGATGGGACCAAAGTCACTCAGTGAGCTTCATGGCTGGATGGAGATAAGAACCCAGGTTCTCCCCCTTCCTCTTCTGATTAGGGGTGTGCATGAACTGTTTGGTGTGGTTTGGTCCAAATTTTAACTGAATTCAGACTGAACCATGGGTATGTGAACCAGTTTGATCAAACTGATCGGCTGGGCCAGTCAGTTCGATGAAATGGTTCGAAGTGGTTCATGACCGAACCACTCAAACTGGCCCAATTCATGGCAGTCCAGTTCATGATCAAACCAGTTCTGCACATCCCTCCTTCTGATATCCTGGCTCAGTGTAGTAGTTAGGATATCAGATGGCTCAGTGTAGTAGTTAGGATATCAGATGAGGATTGGAGATAAATCCTCAAATGTTTCTTCTGGCTCAGTGTTGTGAATTTGGGAGTTTCTGCTCAGAAAATAATCTCAGGATGTTTGAGGAACACACATCCTTATTGCTGTCTGCATAGGGACTGCGGTGTCATGGCGCAGGAAGTGTGTTCCAAGATATGCCCTGACCCCATTGTAGGGTCTAGTCTGGAAAGCGCCCAGTTTGGCTTTTGCAGGCACAATTCTTGAGGAAGAAAAGTGGCACATGTGAAATTATCTGACTCCAAATTGACTGACAGGCTGGACCTTCCATACTTCTTAAGGAGATATTTCACCGTATCATAGTAAAATAGAACAACTTTTATAATTTCCCTTTTAGCAGGCTTTTAAAAAAAGGATTTAAAGATTTTGCTGCTGCTGTCAGAGTACATAGGCAACTTAAGTCCTGTTCCGATGTTTGGAAAAGAAACCGTTCTCTTGGTTACAGTGACTGAAAGTGGGTAAGAAGTCTCACTCTGCACTGTCACTCAACCCCTCCACATTGTCCTGCATGATTACAGAGCTGTTTGTGTGACGAGAGAAGTGCCATAACCATTATGGCCGGCCCTTCCATGATCAGCAGCCTGGACATCCTATCCACTTTTGTCCACTGTAACCATGAGAGTGGTTGCTTTTTCACACCTCTGAATGTAGCGTTCGTATCTGCGTTGGGCAAAGTTTGCAGTTTATTATAAATATCTTGCAACAAAACAAAAATTTACAAAATGTTACATCAGTAACAAAATGTTACCAACAGAATGCAAACACATTTAAAAGAATGTTAAATACAATCCCCAAAAATCATAATACACACACTTTCCCTATCTTTTGCAGATCCTAACTCCATGAAAAAGTCCGTGTCAGAGTTGGTTCCAATTTCCTAGGTGATCAGTGCTATCGAATCTGACATTCAAGGCCAAAATCTGTCCCATTTTCATCAGGTAACCTCCCTTCATCGGTATTGGTCCATGTTTAAAGTGTCTTTAATGGTTCAAAATAAACCTAGCAGAACCCATGAACTGCCCATTCCTGATTTGTTCTTTGTTCTTGTGTCCTTTGAAAATTCAATGCTAACAGGACATATAGACTAACTAACTAACTAATTTCCCAGACTTCATAGAGCTTTTAATACATTTACACTCTTCCTTCCCCAAAGCAATATTCTCCCAGGTTTGCTCAGATAAAGCAGACTAATTGAATGAGCCCATTCACATGTAATGTGAAACTGGAGTTGAAGGGGCCTTAGGTTGAAATTTTTGATCATCTGAATGCATGCAACTGCAGTTTGGACCCAAAAGTGACCCAAGGTCTCCCTTCCTGAGCATCTGATTTGATCAGATTCAGAGAATCAGTTTGTAGTGGGTTTTGCTGCCCTTACACATGGTTTGGTGGTGCAAGCATTATGTGCAAACACTGCACTGCAGTCCCACTCTGCTACAACCAGAGTTGAGGGAGGAAGCTCCTCCTTCACTCTGGTTGTGATTGAATGCTGGGGAGTTCCCCCTCCACTCTGCAGTCTCTCTGACTGCAGAGATCCTGTCTGCGACATCCGAATGTGTGCGGTGCGGGGGGGGGGAGCAGGACCACAGGTCCATTGATCCGCACCTTGCTGTTCCTCAGAAAGCCACGATTTAGCTGTATTAACTGCAAATACTTGATGATAGATCTGCCATCAGAGGTCCCACGAACTGTGAGGACTCTTCTGGTCTTTAAAATATTCAAAATGAACATTTAACTTTTTAAAATAAGATGAAAGTTGTGGCTTTTCTTTTTATTTCCTCAACCTTGAAAAAGGAGGTTTCTGTGATCCCATCACACATGTCTCTTCACCTATTCCTAATAGAAATGTTCCCTTTGACCCAGTCTGGACCTGGGGTTGTCTCACATATGGGTAGATTTCCCTCAAATAACTAGGACCAATGAGTTTGATAACTGAGGATACTGCCTTAAAAATTCATCATTTTTCCCACTAAGAATGTCCCCAATTGGTATTTCTCCATTGCTCAACCAATGCTACCAGCCAAAATAAATTCAACAATTTATCCTTTCTTTGCACCATATCATCCACCCTTACGCCAGAATTAAATCACATAAAAATAAAAAAGAAATATGGATCTGAAGCAGGAAGAGTTAGTTCCCCACATTCAACTTTTCCATAAGTAATTACCCTTGATACTGGAAAAAATACCCTATAGAAACTTTAGAACATTCTTTCCGAGTTTCTTAATAATCATAACAGAAGGAGGGTATACAATTGCCAAATATGAAACTATTGGTAACAAATAACCGCCAGGATTGTTTTAATGAAAGGTGGTATACAAATTTATAAAGAAAGAAAGAAAGAAAGAAAGAAAGAAAGTCCAAATTTAAACTGATTTCTTATATAAATCCAAATACCACTTACTCCAGAACATAATCTTTTGCTTGGCCTATTCAGCCCATAATTTCTTATTATATGCCGTGCTATCATCACTTTATGGACAATAAATCACCTAAAATATTTAATCTCTCTAATGTGGTTACTGATAGTGATTCTCTAGACAATGTCCCAAGAGTACCAAATGTAAAGTGGTTCAATGGGCTTTATGTTTTTGGAACACAAAGGAATCTCTCTCTCTCTCTCTCTCTCTCTCTCTCTCTCTCTCTCTCTCTCTCTCTCTCTCTCTGTATAGAGAACACTTATGGTCATTCACATGTAATTGTCTCCGCTTTTCTGTGTGGTCCTATTATTAGGTGACTATTCAATTCTGGTATTATCCCAGCACTTGTTAGTTACACAGATCCTTTTCTCAGGTCTGCTACAGAGCTGGTTTTGAGCTGCTTTTTTCTAGTGAAAATGTACACATGTGGGGAAGGGGAGGAAAAGAACTTTCAACTTCCCCACCACCACCCCCTTGCTGAATAAGAACCTCTTTGGTAACCTTCTCTCAAAGAAGGAAGAAAAATCCTGCCAAACCTCAAACAATTCTCACTGTAACAATCCCCAACCAAGCTGGAAACAGCAAGCACAATCAATTCAGCAGTAATCTGTGTCAGAACACTGCATTAGGCCATCTGTAATGCTTCCCTGTAGTACTGCTGTGTTTGGTTTCTTATTGGCCTCTCTTAAAACTGCTCATCAAAAGGGCCTCTCCACCACTAAGGGAAAAAAAATAAGACAAATGAGGAGAAGCTGAACCTTGAAGCTTTAGGAAATGAATGCCAGGAAAGTACAAATTGATGGGCAGGCTAATCAAACTAGAGAGCAGAAATCAACGGGTCTTTTTTTTTTCCCCTTGCAAAAGGCATAGGCAATCTTGTTTCCCTTTCACCAAGAAACTAGCTGCCATTGAGCATGTTCCAGTGGGTGTATTGAAGTACAAACTTGGAGAGGACTATGGTTACAGACCATGCTTATATTAATGGCAAGTCCTAGTCATCTAGCATGATGGAGAGACAAGCCTGTTCTCAACCATCCACCAGAGGACCAATAGCTGCAGGCGGTTTCCTCCCTCCTAGAGAAAATTCTGCTTTGTGTTCAAATGCTTGCTTAAAAGAATAATAACATTACGTTTTCCATCTGTCATTCTCAAACTGATTTCTCTCCTATTTCTTCCACTTTCTTTCCCATCTGCGAGCCAAACTACATGTGATGTTCATCACATCATTTGGCCTGGCATTTTTCTTTCTTTGTTTTTATGGAAATAGCAGGTGCTGTCTACATTTTAAAAATCTAAACACACAGGGCCCTATTTTGACCCATCTCTTAGGGCCAAACAATACAAGGAGGCAGGTCTCACGAACAAGGAGACCCACCTTGGGAGGGTTAGCGGGGAGAGTGGGCTTAGCCCACTCTCCCCACACACAAGCAGGCAGTCTGCATCGGGCAGCCGAAGCGGCCGCCCACATGACTGCCGGCTCTGTTATGGAGCCGGTGGGGGCTGGGAGGATTGGAGGCCGTGCAGCCCCGGAAGCTCCAGCATGACCTGCGTGAGCGTGCAGAGCATGCTGGAGAGACCCCTGAGCCTCCCAGCTGGGGGTCTACACTTTTCAGCCTCCCAGCTTTTCAGCCTCCCAGCTGGGGGTCTACACGTGAGTTGCCACAGTGCAGAGCCGCACCACAGCAACACATGATTAGAAAAACCGGGTTTGCAGAGCGCTCTCTCCGCAAACCAGATTTAAGGGCAGGGGTAGTTTAGCGGGTTACCCATTGAAGAACTACTGGGCTCACAGCCTCCGCTAGCCCAGTTTTCTCCCATTGTGTGAATAGCCTCAAGATGTTAAACTGTGTCATTATGTATTTCAAGGCTTGCCTTTAATCTCAAATGTCAGCAGCTCAAGGCCATTGTGCATATGAGGACTGCAGCACAGAGGTAGGAGGGTATATCAACACCATTGTGTAATGAAAGTCTTCCCCCCACAAAAAGTGGCCAAGTATTCAGGTGCATAGCTATAATAAGGGCAGGTGGGGTGGCTGCACACCGGCCTCTGATGCCTGGGGGCCACCTACTGGACCCTTCCACCCTTACCCTGCCCCCTGATGGCTGCCTTTGCTGATCACCTGCCACCGGCCTGCCTTCCTTTGCTAGGTCACGATACACTCTAATGCAGGGGTGGGGAACCTTGGCACTCCAGCTGTTGTTGAACTACAACTCCCATCAACCCCAGCCACAATTATTGTGGCTGGGGATGATGGGAGTTGTAGTTCAACAACAGCTGGAGTGCCAAGGTTCCCCACCCCTGCTCTAATGACATCACCATGCCAGTACCTGTTCTTGCTGTGATGTCATTAGACTTTGTCTAATGACATCAAATGACAATGATAATGACATTGTAATGACATCACCAAGGGAGACAGGCCAACAAAGGGAGACCAGCCAGTGGTTACTACCTCAAATCTTGCCCCAGGACCACCCTCAATGTCACTACACCAGGGCATTTACCTTTGGGATTAAACAGCTGCTTTGGGAGTAAATTTTGTGGGGAACTGGTGCAGAAGTAAAGAGTTACATACCCATGACCTCCATGTAATGGGTCTGATCTATAGCCCTGCATGGTTGCTGCTTGATAGTACAGGCAAGTCTCCACTACATAAGAACATAAGAACAGCCCTGCTGGATCAGGCCCAAGGCCCATCTAGTCCAGTATCCTGTTTCGCACAGTGGCCCACCAGATGCCGCTGGAAGCCTCAGACAGGAGTTGAGGGAGTGCCCTGTCTCCTGCCATTACTCCCTACATTTAACATCACACCTTAGATCGTAATGCTGAGGGCAAGGCCTGTGTCTTTAATCTGATTTATGTAGAAAGCCTAGTTGCAGGAGCTCTAAAAATTACCAGTCCCTATATTAGTAAAGCCGGATGCCTGCATGTGGACACCTTTGGAGCCTAAAGCAGAGGCAGGGCAGGAGAGGATTCTAGCACAGCATAACAACAATAATCAAGGGGTTGACATGAATCACCACTTCCCCCCACCCTCCTGCATTGGATCTGGCTGACGGCTGTGTATGCATTCTCAACTCATGCTGTAATCCAGGGCTGCACAACTTCAGCCCTCCAGCTATTGCTGGAATACAATTCCCATCAATCCTGACTATTGGGTACTGTAGTCCGGAAACTGCAGTTAGTCCAGAATGCGTCAGCCAGGTTGGTCACTGGGTCATCTAGGAGAAACCATATAACTCCCATCTTAAAAGATCTACACTGGCTGCTGATAGGTTTCTGGGCAAAGTACAAGGTTTTAGTTACAACCTATAAAGCCTTAAACAGCTTGGGCCCTGTGTATTTAAGAGAACATATTTTTTGCTATGAACCACACCGCCCATTGAGATCATTTGGAGAGGTTTGTCTTCAGTTGCCACCAGCTTGTCTGGTGGCTACTTGGCGATGGGCCTTCTCCATTGCTGCCCTGAGGCTTTGGAACACATTTCCTGCTGAAATAAGAGCCTCCCCATCTATTACAACTTTTAAAGGGGCAGTCAAGATGCATTTGTTCACCCAGGTTTTTAATTAGATATTGTTTTAATTGTGTTTTAATAGTTTTAACATTTTACATTTTAATTGTTGAAATGTTTTAATCTTTTTATTGGTTGTTTTGATTGTTTTGTTGTAAACCGCCCAGAGAACTTGCATTTTGGGTGGCATAAAACCCAAATATATATTGTGGGTTTTATGATATTTTTTAAAAGGTTGTTGTATACTACCCAGAGCCACTGGATGGGGCAGTTTATAAATGTAACAAATTAATAATAATAATAATAATAATAATAATAATAATAATATAACACCCAGTGAGGCACTGCCTTGGCGTGGTTGTGGGGCTTGTGTGCTCTGAGGAAGGTGAGAGCTATGCCAGAGGTCCAACCATACTGGACAGGTCTCACCAGAGGAGCCAGACAAAGAGTGCCTCTCCCATCAACAATATGGTGAGACATAACGTTAATAAATCTATACCAGATCAGTAGTCACCTGGGTCAACAAGGACTGCACCAGGTGCTGGAGTCCCTGGACATCTGGTGGCAAGTGGGCTACAGGACTCAGGATCTTCAGTTGAGCAACCAGGGCTGGAGACTGCAAGGTTACTGGAAGAAATGTCACTTAACCAGAAAAAATATACAAAAAATGCCAATAAGGAAATAATGATCTGCTATTACAAGTCTAGTCCAGCTAGAAGAGGTTATTTAAAATGACTGTACCAAATTTGGAAAGAGAAGCATCCAGATACAGAAATAACAGAACAAAGGCTATCAGACCAGAGAAGATTCATAATAAGAAATAAAGTATTCAAAGGAGTTGAGCTGGAAGAACTGCAAAGAGCAACACAAGCTCAAGATATGGAAGAAGAATTACCACCAACTGAAGCAGTTGCTCAGGCGCAGGTGGAGGAGGTGTTGGAAATAGAGGATGCCACTGTTGCTGAACTGTTTCAAAATCTAAACCAGGCAACCTCCCCTTTTCCTTCACCTCAAAAACCCAAATGCCGTTTAACAGAAAAGCAACAAGAACTAAAGCAAAAAATAACTGAGCTCATGAACCAAACAACCACCAGGGTTCGACTTCCCGCTCTAAAAACAGTTGCCAAAAAACAACTTGCTCAGGCATTAAAAGATGCCAATGCTGCACTTGCAGAGATAACAACCAATAATTTGCAAGAAACAAACCAACTAATGTACAGTGCAGCAACAATAACAACACAAGAGCTCAGATATAAGATCAGTGGACCTGTAAAAAAAGAAAGTAGTCCATCACCTAAATGGAAGATTAGATTAGAAAATAAAATCTCCAGGCTGATCTAAGTAAATGCTGGTAAATTGAAAGATATGAAAAGACAAGAAGCTGAAGAATGAAAACAACAAACAGTATCTGATCCAAAAATACCACCTAGATTCAAGGAAAATTAGAGAAGTCCTGGAAATAATAAAGCAGCAAATAACAGCAGTGTCAAAGAAGATCAGCAGATACGAAGCCAGAATCACACAACACAGGCAGACTCTCCAATTCCAATCGAATCAGAGACGTTTCTACCAAAGCATAGAAGGAGAAACTGCAAGAAACCTAGAAACACCAAATAAAGAAGAAACAGTGCAATTCTGGGGGAAATTATGGGACAATCCAATAGATTATAATAAAAAAGCAGGCTGGATGAAAGAGGTCAAAAATGTAACCAACAAATGCAAGATCTAATAATAACACCAGAATTAATAAGTGAAAGAGCAAAGAAAATTAAAAATTGGACTGCACCAGATGACAATGAACTGCATGGCTTTTGCCTTAAACACCTAACAAGCCTTTATAAACAACTATCAAAACAGTTCAATCACATTTTGCAAGGAGGTGATATTGAAGAATGGCTAACAACTGGGGAAACTCATCTCATAATGAAAGAACAAGCAAAAGGTGCAGTTCCAAGTAATTATAGACCAATAACCTGCCTGCCAACCATGTTCAAATTATTCACTGGAATAATAGCAGATGAAGTGATGCAACACTTATTAACTAACAAAAAGCTTCCAGTTGAACAGAAAGGAAATTGCCCAAACACCAGAGGCACAAAAGACCAGCTGCTGATTGACAAAATGATTTTAGAAAATTGCAAGAGAAGAAAAACAAATCTAAGTGTTGCATGGATTGACTACAAGAAAGCCTTCGACTCATTGCCTCACACATGGATACTAATATGTTTAGAAACCACTGGTGTCAGCAAAAACATTTGGATATTTATTTAAAAAGCAATGAGCATGTGGAGTACACAGTTAACAATCAATGGCGAGATGTTTGGACAGGTTAGCATTAGAAGAGGTATTTTCCAAGAGGACTCACTATCCCTTCTGTTGTTTGAAATCGCCATGACTCCACTTTCACAAATACTAAACAAAACAGGACTCAGATAGGAAATATCTAAAACATCTGCTAAATACAGTCCGTATATTCAGTAGCAATATAGCAATGGAGTTTGGACTAGACAAGTATGCTGCACTAATAATGAACAGAGGGAAAATAACAAAAACAAAAGAAATAGAACTGCCCAATGGAAGCAACATCAAGAACCTGGAAGATAAAGGACATTACAAATACTTGGGCATTCTCCAGGCTGATAACATTGCACACACTGAAGTTAAAAGAAAAATGGGAAGTGAATACATCAGGAGAGTTAGAAGAATCCTAAAGTCCAAACTCAATGGTGGGAACACCATACCATAAACACCTGGGCTATACCTATTATCAGATACACTGCAGGAATAATAGACTGGTCCTAGGCAGAGCTAGAGACGCTAGAACATAAGACCAGGAAAATAATGACCATCAATCATTCTCTACACCCCTGCAGTGATGTAGATAGGCTATACCTTCCTCACAGCTCAGGTGGAAGAGGAATGCTGCAAGTCCATCAAACAGTAGAGGAGGAGAAAAGATGCCTTGAAGAATATATAAAGGACAGTGAAGAAGAAGCACTTCAAATGGTCAATAACGCGAAACTATTCAACACCAATGAAACAAAGCAGGCCTACAAGAAAGAACAAGTCAAGAACCGAGCAGAAAAATGGAAAAATAAGCCACTGCATGGTCAATATTTGCACAATATAAGTGGAAATCAAACATCACCAAGACCTGGCAATGGCTTAGGAATGGCAACTTAAAGAAAGAAACAGAGGGTTTAATACTGACTGCACAAGAACAAGCACTAAGAACAAATGCAATAAGAGCAAAAGTAGAAAAGTCAACAACAAACAGCAAGTGCCGCCTTTGTAAAGAAGCAGATGAAACAGTGGACCACCTAATCAGCTGTTGTAAAAAGATCACACAGACTGACTACAAGCAAAGGCAAGACAAGTTAGCAGGGATGATACACTGGAACATCTGCAAAATTTACAAGCTATCTGTAGCCAAACATTGGTGGGACCATACAATTGAAAAAGTTGTAGAAAATGAGGATGCAAAAATATTATGGGACTTCCAACTACAAACAGACAAACATCTGCCACACAGTACACCAGATATAACTGTAGTCGAGAAGAAAGAAAAACAAGTCAAAATAATTGACATAGCAATACCAGGGGATAGCAGAATAGAAGAAAAAGAAATAGAAAAAACCACCAAATACAAAGATCTACACATTGAAACTGAAAGGCTGTGGCAGAAGAAGACCCTAATAATCCCAGTGGTAATTGGCACCCTAGGTGCAATTCCAAAACAACTTGAAGAGCACCTCAACACTATAGGGGCCACAGAAATTACCATCAGCCGATTACAAAAAGCAACGTTACTGGGAACAGCCTATATTCTGTGACGATATCTATAATAACAACAAGAACAATAATGATAACAAAATTCTGATATCCCAGGTCCTTGGAAAGGACTTGATGTCTGGATAAAACAAACCAGTCAATAACACCTGCCTGCCTGTGTAAACAAGAATAATATAAAAATGTGTTTAAATAAATAAATAAATAAATAAATAGTCTCTGACATGATTCTGGGCATTGCAAAAAAGAATATTTATGTGACAAAAGACAGTCTACCCCTTGGCAAGAAAAATAATTCCTAGCAGGGAGTAAATGAGTGAGTGAGTTAATGAAGCTGTTCACACACGCATGCAAAACCGGGCTAAGGGAGCCCAGCCCAGTTTTGCATGCCCATGTGAACTGCCAGGATTGGCCCGATCCCAGTGGCAACATGGCGACAAAGCCACCTTCATAGCCACCCTTGGAAATAAGGTTAAGGGAGCAAAGACTCCCTTAACCCTGTTTTTCTGATCATCTGGCAACAGCCATGGCTGCTAGACTATGGGGACCCTGAGGAAGGGAGGGGGGTCCCCATGATGCACCATGCACCTGTGCAGTACATCACAGTAATTCCAGGGGCCAGGGTGACACATCCTGGACCCCCAACCCTCCCCACTACCTCAGCACATGGGTAATCATCTGGGCACATGGGAGCATGCCAGCAACAGCACCTTGATCATCTACAGGGAAGGTACGTTTAACCCGCTTTCCCTGCAGCCTGCTCTGGAGCCCGTCTCACAGATAACGAGAAGAGGCTCAATGAATGAATGAACCTGTTGAAGTTGAAGATTACCACCAAAATAATTCCACGGCATTGAGGGTACATACTCTAGGGTGTGCATCTTTGGAGTCAAGCTCCCTACCTGCTAGGAACTTTTCAGCAGCAGGGGATGGCTAATTACCTCAATGCTGTCAAAAGTATTAAGATAAATTCTGGTTTTACCCAGAGTCTAGCAAATTTCGCAGGTCAGTTCCTTACATCCCTAGATGTTTACTGGGTTTCTTTGGCAGTGAAATTCCAAGTGAACTTAGAATTCCTCCTCAGATGAAGTCTGAGGTGATTGAGGAATTCAAAATAATGAATAATAATATAATAATTAGAATAATATATAATAATAGAATAATAATAGAATCTAATAATAGAATAATAATAATATAATAATTAGAATAATAAAGAAGATTGGGGAATTCAAAATAATGTTGATAAGAGTACTCAAATTTGTAAGGAGGGTTCCACATCCCCACTAGCAAGAAGCACTGAAGTGGAAAAACCTGCTCTTCATATCCACATGAAAATTAGCCATGGAATGTGAAATACTGTCAATACTACTAAAACCGTTCCTCCCTTAATAAAACATTCTGTACAGCAGAAGATAGGGGGGATTTAGGAGCAGATCCTGTTTTTTAATTAATAGTGTGCAAAAGGTAGGCTTTAGAATTCAAATTAAAAAGGTACAGCATCCTCAGATTGGGTCAAGTATGGGCTTTGTACTTTAGCAGACTGGATTTGGTTTCATTAATATAATTATCAAACATTTCTTGCTCAAAAGACTACATGCAGCTCTGAGTCATGCTGGAACCTTGGAAAATAACTTATGTGGTCACATAGCAATGCTTAAATACCATAAAACATTATTAGTTTCAATTTGTTGTGCAAATACCCTGATTATAGTTATTACTGTTAGTTATGCCATACTACAATTGGATTAAAATAATTTACATTGGTGATATATCTATGGACACATATCTCTGTGTTAATCAGAATTCAGAGATGGAAATGTCCTGTCTTTCCAGAAAGAAGGATATACAGATCGGTGGAACCACCAATTTCTGCTCTGAAAAAAAGTCTTTTTCATCCCAAAATCCACTGAGTGTTCACACAATTCCTTTATCTGTTTAGTATTCTAGATATTCTTGGTACTGCTGAAGATCTTACACTAGAGGATCTTAGTATCTCTGGAGATTAACATATACTAACCTAGAAGATCTTAGCATCTCTGCATATTTCCACCATGTTGTTGGGCATATCTGGCATGAAATGATATAATGCTGATATGGAAAGTTTTATTACTGTACCGTTCTTAAAAGCAAGTAGGCTGCTTGCCTACTTGCTTTTAAGAAAAGCAAGTAGGCAAGTGGTGGGCCTATAGTCCCACACTATAGCCCCCCTCCCCCGCACTGAATGTATTTGCCCTCAAACAAATATGAAGGTTTTCTGGGCAGGAATCATTAGTGCAATCCTGATGTTTGGAGCAAAATGAAAGTATGTGTAGAAACAATTTTAACATTTGTCTCATAGGTTGTGTATATTGATCTATCTAGTAATGTGAAATATAACCAATAAATGTGATTCATATAGTGTATTAAGTTTTTTATAATTAAGTTTAATTTGGGTCCCTACAGTTTAGCGGGGAAATGACTTGACTAGCAAGCCAGAGGTTGCCGGTTAGAATCCCCACTGGTATTTTTCCCAGACTATGGGAAACACCTATATCGGGCAGCAGCATTATAGGAAGCTGCTGAAAGGCATCATCTCAGACTGTGTGGAAGATAGCAATGGTAAACCCCTCCTGTATTCTACCAAAGACAACCACGGGGCTCTGTGGTTGCTAGGAGTCAACACTGACTCGACAGTACACTTTACCTTTACAGTTTATGAAGAATGAGCCTCCTAGCATATTGACTCCTCTAGACAAAATTGCTCATAAAAGCTTCTGCTTCTTCACATGCCTGACCTAGTGTACAGTAGGGGTGTGCACAAAACTGGTTTGTCCAGTTTGGTTTGAGTCTGAACTGGACTTGAACCCAAACTGGAATGTTCAGTTTTGTCACCACTGAATGAAGGGTTTGAACTGGTTCAGGCCCAGTTCGGGGGTGCCATCCACATTAATTATTTTTTAAAAGGTGAACTACTGCCTTTGAGGGCTTCAGCAGCCTTGGGGGCTGCTGCTCTGGCCATGTGGGGGTCATTGGTCCCCCCTCCACCCGCTGGTCTCCTCCAGCCTTCTACAGGCCATTTAGGCCCATTTGGGGGCCATTTTGACTCTCTGTGAGCACGCAGAGGTCATTTTTGAGGCCACCACGCATGCACACAGGCCATTTTTGTGACTGGGTCATGAACTGAGCTGGCTCAAGGTTGAGCTGGTTTGAGGTCGAGCCAGCTCACACATCCCTAGTGTGTAGTCTTGGAGATACTGGCCGCATTCACACATTATGTGAAACTGGAGTTTGCTGAATCTGTGGTTAATTTTTGTAAACGTGAACCACATTGCAGACATTTGTCCAACTGCAGCATGGCAACCTCCGGTTTCAAGGTAGGGGAGCCCCTCCCTCCTCCTTGTCCACTGAGGCTACATCCCAGCAAGCTCCATAGAGCTTGGGTTGCCAAACTGTGGGCAAGGCATCAGAACAACTGCAAGACAGCAGCCATTGGCCACAATCTTCAAGGGGGTATGCAGAGCATGATCATCCACCCTCAGAAGGAAAAGGGCACTTAAATCCTTTTAAATGCCATGCAAGCCCTTTGTCTGACAGCAATTGCACCCCCCCCCCCATAACAGCTCTGCACAAAAAAAGCCTCACTCAGGCACAGTGGTTGGCAACGGGGGGATGCCAAGGGGCACTGTTTTTCTGTTACTCTAGGAAGGGAGCATGATGACTTCCTAGGAGGGAACATGTATATGAGGAAGGGCAAAGGATCCTGGGCTCTGGTCCACGGTGACCAAGCATATTATTGGGGTGGCAGGCTGATCAAATTATTCCAGAGACACCAAACCACACTCCCGCCCCCATGTCGACTTGCCACCCGGGGATTAGCTCTTTCATGAGAGGGCCAGAGGCTGCAAGTCTGGGGAAGGCCAGAGGTAGGGATGTGCACAAAACCGGTTTGCCCGGTTCGGTTCAAATTTGAACCAGGTTCTAACCAGGAGGAGGTGGTTCGGTTTTGGTTTTGCTCGTTCCTCCCCCTGGTTTGGTTTGAATTAGAACTGATTCAAACCGGTTTGAACTGGTATGGACACCCAAAAATTGGTAGGATGGTACCTGGCACCCAGGGGTACCTGCCACCCAAACCCCAAAGCAATCGGACACTCGTACGATATTTTTAATGAATTTTTGAATTGTATTTTTATTTTTTTCTCATAGGATATAATGGGACTCCAACCAGCCCATTATTCCTTATTGTGGAGCACCCATGGGTGCCAACAACCATGCAAACCCCGAAGCAATCAGACACCCCTATGATTTTTTATGAATATTTGAAATATTTTTTAATTATTTTTCTCATAGAGTATAATGGGAGCCGAACCAGTCCATATCCCCTATTGTGTAGCCCTTAGGGGCACAAAAGTGGGTTAGGTGGTAGACAGACAGGGGTGCCTACCACCCACAAAACCCCCAAGGCAATTGGACACTCCTCTGATTATTGGTGAATTGTTAAAGTATTTTTGAATTCCTCATAGAGAATAATTAGGATTGCAGTAAATGTATAGCTTCACGTTGGGGGGGAAAGGGGTGTCGTAGAGTGGAGTGTGGTGGGTGGGAGTTCCTAGGGTGGGCAAGGAAGCTATCAGAATTATTTGAAAGGAATTGGGCAAAGGGATGATTTTTAAGTGATTTTTGAAGTTTGTGTGTCTTTAAGGTTTTTCTCCATAAAGAAGCATGGAGGTGTCAGCAAATATATAGCTTCACGTCGGGGGCTAAGGGGTGGCCTAGAGCAGAGTGTGGTGGGTGGTAGTGCCCAAGGCAGGCCAGGAAGCTATCAGAATTATTTGAAAGGGATTGGGCAAAGGGCTGATTTTTAAGTGATTTTTGAAGTTTATGTGTCTTTAAGGTTAGCACTGAGAGTGGATTCATGGTTTGTCATTGAAAATCTTTTATGCTACCCAAGAATCTACACTCAGAACACTTCAGAAACAACAAAACCGAGTACCCCATGGGTTAGCAACCCATGGAGGTGGTTGACACCCTCTTTGCACTAGACCACCACTCACTCTGGGTCACTCCAGCACCCCACAAGTGGCTTTAAGGTTTTTCTCCATAGGAAAGAATGCAGGTTTCAGCAGCCCCATAACTGCACTTGGGGGGTGCTGGGGTGGCCCAGAGTGAGGGTGCCAACCACCTCCATGGGTTGCTACGAGTGTCCGATTGCTTTGGGGTTTGGGTGGCAGGTACCCCTGGGTGCCAGCTATCATCCTACCAATTTTTGGATGTCCGAACCAGTTCGAACCGGTTTATACCACTTTGAATCGAACCACCCTCTGGTTCGGTTTGAATTCAAACCTGCAGCTCGAACCTGATGGCTGGTTCGGTTCAAATTCGAACCTTCGAACAACCCTGGTTCGAATTTGAACTGGTTCGCACATCCCTAGCCAGAGGCTGCAAGATCTTCAGTCCTCAGTTGGATCGCGCTCTAATGACATAGGCCATCCAAATAAAGGGGAACTTTTACACAGCAACCACCTCCTCTTCAGGCAATCTTTTCATGCACCCAAAGTAGAATTTGCCCCTCCATGTGTCTGGGCAGTTCTGGGTGGGCAGACTAAGGAAACCTTGGGACTGGGGATAGATCTCCACTCTCTTTCAAATTTCCCGGGTGTGGACCTGCGTTGTGGCATATACAGATCATCCACCATGGGTAATCATGGGAGAGGGGGCCCCAGTTATCAGCTATCATAGAACAGTAGGGTCACCGTGCCAGGCAAAAATAAAGATGGATGGCCAGACTGGCAGAGGGCCTGATTGGGCTGCTTCTTGGTTGCAGATGCCAAGACAGGGAGAACCACAACTTGCTTGTGTGAAGCTACCAAACTGGGTGGCATCTTCTGTCCGGCCTGCATTCGTGTCTCCATGGCCTTACACTCTCTTGAGAGAGCGGTCTTTGGAAGAAGAGGCACCGTCACACATTATTAGTGATTCTGTTCCAGACCAGCAGAATCACTCAGGAAGACTCTCTCAATTAACGGGAGGTAATGCAGCTGCTTCTGGACAGTTCTTCTTATGAGTAATGCCATGGAGTGTGTGCTTGCACCCAAGGGGAAGAGGCTGGTCCCCCACATTCCAACTTTATTGTACAAATAATAGAGCTGAGCCATTCAATAATTCCTGGATGTAGCTGCCTTTTAATCATGATCCCGGGTATCACTGCCCTGCCATATGTTATCTTTGAAGGGATCTCATCAACTTGCCCAGTTTATGGTTCCACTGTGACTGCATGTGCTTGTGAACATACTTCTTAATCAATTCAATTCATTTTCAGAGAGCAAAACACATACTGTCCATCTTGCCATATCATATTCTCTTCTGAGTTCCAGAAGGGGGTAATAAAGGATATTGTAGGAAGTGATCATCCCCCCATATGACTTTTCCATTTGACAAGCTTAGAAGCTTGGGATGAGATGTGGCAACATCCCTGTTGCTCGGCAATGACTTGACTAGCTCAGAGACAGAGGGCAGGGCAAGTGCTCAGAGAGGTGACCATTGAGAAGTGTGGCAGGCATGGCGTGAATGCGTTCCTGGGTGAGTATGATCTGCCATCTCTATGATTTCAGTTTCAGAAACCACTCAAAACTGTGGTTATGGCCACATCTGCATTTGGACGTAATGCTGCCACCTCCAAACCTCAAGTTGGAGAGGCAAAACTCAGCACAAACTGAAGGTTAATATTGGAGGTTGGTGAGAGAAACCACAGATCACTTTGTATTCAAAACCATAGTTTCATATGTTCAGACATACAGGAATTCCAACCTCTGCTCCATTATCTGCAGTTTGGCATTAGGTGCGAATGGAGCCACTTTCTGAAAACACACTTCCTAGATCTGGACAAGTTTAGTTCTGCTTTGCAGTTCCTCCCTACATATCAGCCATTGAATTCTGTTTTAAGAGGAATTTGATGTCACCTTTAAGAGGAAACCAGAAGAAAACTCAGAGCCAACATATGGCTTACGCCCATGGCCAATTGTTCTATGTGAGACAATTAAGTTCATGTGATTTAGTGTCATTCTGAGATTTTTTTAAAATAAGAAAATCAAACCTTGTCACATCCTTTTGATTTGATAAGGATTCATTAAAGGTTGAATGAAAAAAGGGTGCCCTTTTTATCATTCAAGAAGTGGGGCTCTTGTCATGAGAAACTATGGCCTCGCTCCCAAGTGTACCTACAGAGTTCATTATAAGCAAACCGTGACCTATGAAAATGATTTGGCTCTGCTCTAAAACACACTGGAATTCCTTATCTGTTTATTAAAGGATGTAAATAAGGGCAATTAATTATAAACAACAATTCTGAATAACAACCCTTATTCACCACTTTCTGAGACAACCATAAGTATTTCTGTTTCTGTAAACAAGCCTGCAGGGGCCCATTCCCAGAATTCAAGTAGCATTATAACTCAGAACATGATTTCTTTGCCCTCATGTCTTCACATTACAGTATCTAGTTTTAAATCAATTGGGGAACAATTCCCTGAATTCTATACCAGTGTTGCATTATATGCTGATGTGACTGAAATTTCCTTTATTTTGCTATTTTGCCCTTGGAGGAGACTTTCTTGATGAAAAAGACCAGTGACCCACACTGACAAATACCATACTATCTATCTGGATTTCAGAATTCATCCCCGGATTCCATCAATTTTATTCACTGTATTCACTGCACATGGCATTTTGTCACATGCCTTTAAGAATTGTGTCTTCAAATTCTTCAATAGATTACACAGATGTGAAAGGAGGAAAAGATGTCCTTATATCACACCATGGTGACATTTACTTAGAAATAGTTCCTTTCCCCCCCCAAGGTAGTCCTTATATTAAACAAAGGCAATCTGCATTTTCTCCTGGTAGCAACTTATTTTTAATACTACCCCTGAAATTTCATCCAAGTGAATTGGAAGGATCCTATAATACCACAAGTACTATGAATATTTATTTACTACTTTTCAACAAAGTAATGATCAACTTACAATAATATTTTTACAAATTAAAATTGTTTCCAGAAATACTTTCATCTTTGCTAAGTAAAGAGTAAAATAATTTCTCATAGTGGCAATATCCACTTTGAGATCTGTTGATCTTTATTTCTACATCTGTTTCTGTACTCCTGGTTTAGGGCCTGTACACACGCAGGATTTTTTTTTTCTACAACAGGAGTGTTAGCACTGTGTTAACTTCAGTGTTAGCACTGTGTTCCCAGGGCATGATTTTACACTCATAGCATAAGGCCAGTACAAATGTAATGGAAGTTTGTTTTGCTGTTGGATTAACCTTTTGGATAGAGTTGTTGGTTTATGGGGAGCTTTTTCATCCCTGTAAATACAAATGGGAAATGTGCTTTTCAGCACTTATATTGTGGTTCAGTGCCCAAAGATGAAAATGTGTTGAACACCAAATGCAGGGGCAAAGCTGGCTTCCATTGTTGAACAAATGTTGCCAAATAGTTAAACCCTACATGAAAAGAAGAACAAAACCCCCACACCATGATATAGAATTCTAAGTAGCAAATGCAAAACTTTTTTAAAATGAAAATTCAGTCTATTCAAAAACAACTAATTTGAAGATGATTCTATTGAGTGAATTATATCACATTTGGAAGAAGAAAAATAATTTAAAAAACTTATTCCTCACAGCTCAAAATGACACAAGCACACTTGGCACTGCAAGATTTAGAGGCTCTCCAGACGAGCAGTGTGGAGAGCCAGATGGGGGTTGGCGGGGTTTGGCCTGCTCTCCCCGTACACGAGCACTCATGAAGCCCTGGGTGGCTGGATCGGCTGCCCACACGATCATCCGATCCGTCACAGAGCTGTTAGGGCCTGGGTGGATTGGGGGCTGCCCAGCCCCCGGAAGTGCCAGGATGTCCCACATGAGTGCGCAGGGCATCCTGAGGGACACCCCCGAGACCAGGAGGCTAGTTTTAGCCTCCCGGCAGGGGTCATAACACAGAGCCACACTGTGGCGACTCACGATTGCCAAAATGGGGTTAGCAGAGCGCTCACTCCTCTAAACTCATTAGGGGGAGGGCTTAAGCGGGCTAACTGCCAGAAGCCGCATGGCTCCCAGTGGTTCCCACAACCACAGGAAAGTGGGCTGGGCTCCCTTAGCCCACTTTCCTGCAGTTGTGAGAATAGCCTCTTAGTGTGTTTAGGGACTGTCCATGGTTTGTTTGTTTGTTTCAAGGTAATACCATTTTTCTTTAGTCATTTTCAGGCTGTGAAATGTGAAGGAAGATTCCAGTCAATGTGTACCATCTGGTCAGTGGGTACACAGATACAATGCATACTGTCAAGATATAAAACACTTTGCATATTTGTGCATACAGTAGAAATATTACAGTACGGTAAGCAGGAGAGGCTGAAAGTCACAGTTTAGCTAGTGGTATTGAAAGTGGAAGGGATAACATTTGGGGTTGAATGTATAGCAGATTGGTTTTCTATAAAAGAAAGATCATGCAAATACACAGCATTATGGCAGTTGGAATCTAAGCACCAACTTTCATCAGAATAACAATTTGAAATTCTTTTGTTGGGACTGAAAATCGTATTTGCATCAGCTGCATGAAATATTACTGAAACCAAACCAGATGTTACTTCTTTATCCAAGATCATGGAAAACTCTCTACCTCTTGACAAAAGAAAAGATGACTGGTGGAATGGGGGTCTTCATTTTTTGATTCTATGCTAATGAGAACCGTTGCAAAACAGTGATGCTTCACTTAACGGAGATGCAAAGAGTCTCATAGTGGCTTCACATGTTACATGCACATCTCCATTCCTTTTATGTCACCCCTGGTGTGATTTGTGAAAGGGGAACTTGTGAGACTTCCCCATGGTGAGAAGCATGTCATAGGGATGCAGGTAAAACTTGTGCATCTCAGCCCAGGTCCAGAGGTTCATTGAAAGTGCAAGAGCCCCACTATGCATGGAGCTCCATCATATACTGTAAGAGCCTTACTCGGTGAGTTTCTTTCCATGGGAGCAGTCCTTGCTCACTGGTCGGAGATGCAATCTTTGGCCAGGTTCTCTCTGGAGAAGAGGCTTTCCAAGGAGGATCCAGAGGCTTCCAGCACACCAGGAAAAACCAACCATCTTAAAACAAAACAAAACACTTAATTAAAACTTGGCAGTGGGGGCATTTTTGAAAATGTGATCTTACAAAAGGGAGTAAATGGACCCCAAGCTAATGATAGAGTTATGTAATTCCTGCTGCTAGTGTGTTTGTAATCTGGCTAATATAACTGAATGATTTTTATGTCCAGATGGGGGTAATGCTGGATTATCAGTCAATTGCTAAGCTTTCCTAAACCCTCCTCAGACATTATGTGGCACAGGTGCATCCATGTCTGTATATTCATATATTTTTTGTGTGAATGAGTGTAACTGCATTTATTTTAAAAGTGAACTTGGGTACGTGTCCCTCAAATGCATGGTACAGATAGGAAGTGAACCAGTATATCTGCGTTCAACATAATGAGGCTAATCACATGAGCAGCCAAGCCCAGGCTTGGGCAGACCATCCTGGGCTTGGCTTCCCATGTGCTGCACTGGGATCGAGTCCGATCCCAGCGCTGCCTTAGCCCCAACCCCTGAAATATATCCCAGGCTTTAACCTGAGTTAAAGGATGAGAGCATGCCCTTAACCCCAGGTTCCGGGTCGTGCGTGTGCACGGGCTGCAGGCAGGCAGCACAAGCAGACACAGAGCTGGGTGGCAAAAGCGCCTGGCTGAAGGAGGATCCCTCAATGCACCTTGCTCCTGCGGGATGCCAGCGGACTTCCTCCTCTGGCTCCCTGCTCTGCCGCTCGCCATGGTGCCGCACATGTGCCATGGCAAAGAGCAAAACTGTCGGAGCATCTCCGCTCATCTCCTGCCCTCCCCACCACCACCGTTTTGGTCATGCGCACCACCTCAGTGTCACTGAACCTGTGTGCACTGCACTCTTGTTGTATGAGGGTTCAACATAATTTCTGAATAGGGCTTTTGTTGGTAGGCAAATCTGATATAATTCCCAACTGACACTGTAGTTTGAGAAATGCTGATTCATTACAGAGTGCTGTCATTCCAGATATCATTTTATACGTATTGTCCAGAATGTACAGTGGGCCATCTTTATGCCAATCCTAGCTCATTTTAGTTGGACAAAATCTGTAGATTTATTGCCCTTTATGCTTGCCAGCAACAAATGCAAAAGGTTTCTGGCTGACAGAGAGCATTTTTCTTTACGTTTGTGGAATGATTAAAAATAAACCTCTTGGATCTTTCTGTCAACTTTCTAACATGCATCCTCAGCAGAATTCAGATTTTACCTTGTTATGTGAAGGCCCATGATTCCAAGGTCATACATCTGCTTCAAGGGTTCTCCTAGCAATGCAATTTCTGCTGTATTCCGAGCATGATTAAGTCAATGGCTAAACAGAAAACAAAATCTAGCAAGGGCTAGTTTAGGCACTTGAAAATCCTCCATGTAGAGCCAGCCTAACTCAACAGGCACAATACAGAGCTGGCTGGGGCAGCAGAATTCTAGGGGCACCAGATTACTCATGAAAGTCCAAAATGAGGCACTCAGTACTCCCCCTGCTCTACAGAGAATAAGGTATGAGGTGTGCAGGCAACTGTGTCCCTACTCTTTTTTCTAACTGAAACCCCATGTCCCTCACTAAATAAAAGTGATTGGAGTGAATGTATTTATTCAATTCTATGGAGTAGGGAAAATGGCTTGCAAGTTAGGATGCCCTTAAGGGGGAAGAATAGTTCCATCTCTCTTACAGTTCCTGCCCCCACCCCCAGAAGGAAACCATCTTACCCCTGGACTTCGGGGCCAAGTTTCAGGGCCTCCACACCTGCTGGGGGGTCCCAAATCCTCTTTAGTCTGTCCTGGATGGTGTGGATGCTGCTGGCCCTCACTGCACCAGGCAGCTGAGTGTCATTATGACCTGTGTCAGGTGCTTTAGAGACAGAGGGTGGAGTAGGGAAAGAAATATATGTGATGGGAGTATGTTAAGTTACATGTTGGAGTGTTTCTGCTACTGCATATTTGCATAAATATACTTGTTTTATATTCTTACATTCTTGTGAGTTAAGTTGCTCTTTGTGCCCTCAAGAACCCATGTGCTAAATATACTGTGTTTGCACAGTGTGTGTGTGTGTGTGTGTGTGTGTGTGTAGAGGGGGATGATGCTTAACTTGTAATGGAGGGTGGGGGTGGAGGCTCCAAAGGCCTTGAGGTCTAGGCTCCAAAATTACCTAAGTGCACGTCTTCCATAATGTGTCCAGTGTGTCAGAATAAGCATTCCCAGGGCTGTATTATCCATTAATTCCTCACAAGAAGTTGAGTTAATGTTTAAGGTACATTTACTTAAGTCAGAGCTAATATCATTAAACTTAATTTAGTTATCCAACACTACAATTAAAGCAAATTTTTAAGTTAGATATAGCAGTTTTCTTTTCTCATTTTTTGAGTCATCTGAGATTTTTTGGAGATCCTAAAACCTTTTCATAGGCCCTTGAGAACGTCTTAGGCCCTAGGCACTGTGCCTATTGTGCCCAAAGGATAATCCAGCCCTGGTGATATGAAGCAGCTTTCATTGGCTGAGGCTGATGTACCAACTGTGGTCCTCCAAGCTGGCAGAGAAACACATCTCCATCCTGCTCTATGCGGACGATAAGGCAATTCTCTCTAGGATCTCCATATGACTTAGAAGAATTCTGGGGACCCTCGCCCAATATTGTAAAGAGGACCTGGAAATAAATTACCATAAAACTAAAATTATGGCCTTTGCTAGGAGACCAAAGATACTCTCCTGGTGCATAAATGGGAACACAATCAAGCAGGCCTCATGCTTCAAATACCTGGGGGTTATTCTTGACACATCCAGCAACAGAAAGGCTCACAGCAACTATGTTGTCTTAAATGCCCAGAGAAGCACTGCCACCATCTTAAAATTATTCCAGTCAAAAGGAGGCTATTACATACCTGCAGCCCTCAAAATATCTGAAGCTAAGTCACTGGTGTAACTTCTCTAAGCAGCCCCCTTCTCCAATATCATTCCTCTGGGGTGCATCCATTCCTAAAAGCAGTATTCCAGGTACCACACAGTGGGGCTATTCTGACGATCAGCAAAAATCGGGCTAGCCTCCGCTAGCCCGATTTTTGCTAATCGTCAGAACCACCGGGCTCGCAGCTGGGCCCGGTGGTTCTGGAGCGGCTAACTCGTTCCTGTAGCCTGCCCCTTAGCCCGGGTTTGCGGAGCGAGCACTCCGCAAACCCGGGCTATCTGCTCGTGAGTAGCCGCAGTGTGGCTCTGTGCTGTGGCTACTCACAAGTAGACCCCCAACCAGGAGGTGAAAAGCCACCTCCCAGCTCCGGGGGTCTCCCCGGAATGACCTGCGCGCTCGCGCAGTGCATACTGGGGCTTCCAGGTGCCACACGGCCCCTGAGCTCCTCAGCCCCCACCAGCTCCATCTCGGAGCTGGCAATCGTGTGGGTGGCCAATCCAGTAGCCCAGGGCTTCCTCCCTGCTCACAGCCCCAAACCGGGTCTCATGGATTGTGAGACCCGGTCCAGGGTCTTCAATACTGATTTATGACCGGAGGCAGGCCTGGTGAAAGTGGAGGGCAGAGTATGGTTGCCCATACACAGTTTTTAGCTAAAAATATGCTTCTTCCCAATGGGCCTAGCCCCTTTAACACTGGAAGATGGATACCAACCCAATTGGAAGTGAACGTTGCTGAAACTTACATCACTTGAGCTCTTCCCTCCAGACTATTTTCCCTGGGTTATGAGCAGGACAGGACACTTCTTAAACAGTGCATAATGGGCACAGAGTACCTTAGTGACCTAGGCAGGGCCCCAAACTTTATTATCGCTGAAAGCCTATTGTATGTAGTGGCACCTGCAGCATATCTAACCCAGCTAGAGGCTCCCTTCGCTCAGGCTCAGTTGCTCTGGGGCAAGGTACCTGCCCACCCATCCCATCTCATTGAGGGTTTTCCAGTTGCCTTTTGGGGGCAAAGTAGGAATTTTTGGGGTCATACTTGATTAGCTTTGGGGATGGCCTTTTTCCACCTACTTCTCACTGATTCTCCCAGTAGGGTCCATTGTTTAGGATGTTCGGCCACTTTGCAGGTGAGTGCGGTAGGATTGGGGTAGGTTGTCTTGTATTGGTGTTTGACTGGAGAACCGATGAAGCTGAGTGGGAAGCCGAGGAGCAGCCCTTTCAGGTTTTGAGGCCCTTGGGCTGGAATCTGCACCTACTCGGAGGGCTGGTTGGGCCCACCTCTCAGTGTTTTGTGGCCTGGGTGGGTGGGGTGGGGCTGTCTGCCCTCGCCTCAGAGTGGATAAAACCTCATGGTGTTGAGGATGTCCGGATCTGGAGCTGGGCTGAATCAGGATGACCCACATGGGAGGTACCTGCACTCTATTTGGTATGTTGCTCGTTGCAGGTTAATTGTAAATTTAATTAATAAAAGTGGCCCTAGTTCTTCCAGTCTTACATGTCCGATCATTAATGGGGCCTGGGTGTGCAAAGAGGTGTACTGGGGCCACTGAGTGTGGCATACATCCATGCCACTTGTCCACTTACTTCTAATAAATGTTGTTTTCCATTCTGTGTTTTCTGTGCAGCTGAAATCAATCTGACATTTATGTACCACAAAAGCAGCTGCTACAATTTACATTGTGCTTTTGCTAAACTAGTATGCTGTTGGGTTTGGACAAGTGCCAGCAATTTTGCAGAATGTCATTAAAACTCTGAAGACAATATTACTCACCAAAGTATCACTGGTAGAATCAACGCATCTATTTTAATTTCTGGTCCTATCTATAGGAGTTGTCGCAGAGTTCCTTTTTGACCTTTCTTGTTTTAATAAAAAATTAAGCAACTTTAAATATTATTTAAATATTATTTTTAAATTGTTTTTCCTCTTTTTCTTTTAGCTTCTTTTATTACTAAACCAAGGCCTGGTCATATCAGTCAAGGAGCCATAAACAAAAAACAAACAATGAATTAACATAAATAGTATCATCTTCATAAACTGAACAGTCAAGAATTAGGCAATCTTACAGGACGTAGCTGGTGGTTGCAAAATAGATGATAAAATTATGCTCACTGAAGCAACAGCCCACAGAATGGAGTATGCTAGAATCACTAGGGTGGCACCCTGTGTTAGGTAAAGGAGCAGATTTATCCCCACTGAGAGAGTTGTCAGTACTAAAATCATTCGGTTACCTAATCTTTTAACAAGGACACATTGGAAGGAACATATTATACCATTGACTGAGGGCCAAACAAAATGCGATGTTAAATGCATTGTCATCTAGTCTGAGGCCTATTTTTTACTTTAAAACAGCAGACACATGGGGCCAGTCCAGACTGAGTCCACAGCAATAATAGGAAATGGGGACAGATGACAGGTGCTATCCTGCCATTCACAGGATATGGCCAGATTTTGGCCCTCAAAGGGCCATATTTTATCCCGAGGACACCAGTCATTGACCTTTAATTTGTAGTGTACTTTACCATGTGGTCTGATGTGCTTTAAACATTTAACTGCTGTTCATGTAAACAGGCAACACTCACATGTCCATTTTGTTTGCTTCTCTCCTCAGTTGTGACTGTGAGGCTGGCTGTATCATATTTCAGCATTTCAAAGCTAGTTGCCTGTGGTGTTTTGTACTTCTTTTTTGAAAGGCAGTTGCTCGCTTGGGTTTGCTTGCCATGCCAGCAACCCTTAATTGTAAATGACAGTCGGAATAGTTTCCCATTGCCTCCTAAAAGATGTTGGAGAGATTAAGGGAGTTTGTGATGTGATTTCTTTCCCCCCATTTCTTACTTCCTGTTGAGAGAAACAGAAAGTAGCCAATGGAAACCTCTCACATTCATTTACATAGGCAAGGAACAAGCAGGGGAAGAAACCATAATAATCATATTTACAATTAGACACATGCCTTGTCATGTATATGCAACACACAATGGACTGTAGTGTAGTGATAGAAAACACACTGTGAGTGTAGAAGGTCCCAGGTTCAATCCTTGGCATCGCCAGGTAGGACTGCAAAAGATGCTTGTCTGAAGGCCTGGAGAGTCACTGCTAGTCAGTGTAGACAATACTGGCCTAGATGGATGATGGTTTGACTTTGTATAAAGCAGATTCATATGTAATACACTACAGGTAAATTACCATTTTGGTACACATAATGCAGATCTTTTAAAGCCAAGTCCCATGATCAATGGAGTCGCATTTGAATATATGGTGGTACAGAATAACCACAAACAGTAGATGTGGGGAGGGGATTTGAATGTTTGAATGTTCTCCTGCATATAAAACCCACTCATAGAAAACCATCATATTCAGAGGAAGCTTAGCCTAAAATAACCCTATCCTGGTTTCTGACAGAGAAGGGTTTGGTTTAGGAGAGGAGAGCTGGTCTTGTGGTTGCAAGCATGACTTGTCCCCATAGCTAAGCAGGGTCTGCCCTGGTTGCATATGAATAGGAGACTTGATGTGTGAGCACTGCAAGATATTCCCCTCAGGGGATGAAGCCACTCTGGGAAGAGCAGAAGGTTTCAAGTTCCCTCCCTGGCTTCCCCAAGATAGGGCTGAGAGAGATTCCTGGCTGCAACCTTGGAGAAGCCGCTGCCAGTCTGTGAAGACAATACTGAGCTAGATAGACCAATGGTCTGACTCAGTATACGGCAGCTTCCTATGTTCGTGTGTGTGTGTTTGTATGGTGTGTTTTAATATGGGGAACAGATCAGTCCAGGGGTGGTCCAAGACATTTTGCTGCCTGAGTTGAAGGACAATATGATGCCTTTGCATCAATGAACAGTGTAGCCCAAGATGCTGAGGAAGGGTGATGGTAGTGAATGGCAGGGTAGCACCTGTGGTGTCAGGGAGCCAATATTTGCTGCCCCTTAGGCTCCTCCCTACACCTGAGGTGACTGTTTCTCCCTGCTCAGGGAAGAGCCACCAAGGGACAGCTCATTAATGAGGCAAAGTGAGGCAATGGCCTCAGGTGGCATCCCACCCCTCCCCCACTGCCCGGGCATCATCTTACCTGCCTGCTGCTCCTGGACACTCCACCACTCTTTACCATCACTTCAGGGATGAGATTTAAACCTCAGGCTTGTCAATGAGGGTGGAAAGACGGAAGCTCCCCCTGCTGGCTAACCTATAGTTTGAAACCCATTCTTGCAATGATTGGGACAGGCGGCAGAGGTGCAGGAAGGTGCAGCAAGCTGACACTGCCCCCCCCCCACTTCCTCATCCCCACTATCCTTCCCCAGCAGTGATGGGGAAGGGAAGAGGGTGTGTACAAGAGAATAGGTGCTGGGCCCATCTCATGACACAGCATCGGAGTGGGGGGCAGTGTCTTGTGGTGTGTGGGCCTCACCTTGGGCAGTGCCAATGCTGGAGCTGGTGCTAGGGCCACTCCAGGTCAGACAGTCACTTGTAGCCTGAAGTGGTGCACTACAAGGGAGGGAATGTTAGGTAGAGCTTGACTCAACCTTGGGAACTTCTTATCAAGCTAGGAGGAAAGAGAGACGGCATTCCTTTCTCTTATGTTCCTTAATGTTCAGGCAGATCTCTTCTGTATTTCATCTGCTTATGCCATAATGCATCCAGCGAGAGTATGTCCTTGGGTTTGTGGCAGGTCTTTCACAAATGGACCTATTGCCTTTTTAGGAAAACTCCTTGTCAGAATGCCCGTTTACTTGGAAGGCAGTCAGCATTTCTCTTCCAAGCTCTCATAGAGACAGAAAATGGCTGAGGCTTGAGTTTAGGGAGTACACTGAAGTGACTTCAAATGGCAAAGTGAGGGGGTCTGGTAACATACAGTAGTGGCATATTTTATTTGTTTTGATTTTTTCTTTAAAATTGAGCAATGAAAACTAATTTAAATATGAATGAAGTTAAATAAACAAATGGAAGTAAAACAAAATGAAACTCAAACACAAAATAATGGTGTTTAAAAAAAAAAAAAATCTTACAGACGCCTACAATCTGATTCCTCTCCCCCCACCACTTCACTGAAACTTCAAAAGCACAAAGTGGCATCCGATTTCAGGCCTAATTTCTCTCCCAAGTTGAAATGTAATATCCTGACTTCCCTTTTGTTTTAGCCATTTCCCTTACTTGCTCTCTCCTAGACTAGGTTCTTGGCCATTAAGCTGTCAGAAAGCTGAGTTTGCTAAATCAAGGAAAAGTTCTTGTATCACATCTGGCCCCTTTGGAAGCTAATTAGTTATTTGCAACACAGTCTAGTTGATTTACAAGTCAATTAGCTTTCACTGTGCAACACAGCCAAGCTCGGGTCCTTTGCAAGCTAATTAAGGTGGATATCAACAGGGCTGAGTTGTAAAGTGCTTAGCTCTGATCTAGCAGAAAAGCTGGCAATACCATGACGCAACATGAAGCACCTGCAGATTCCAGAGAGTACACCAATTCCCTGCCTCCAGCATCCATCCCTATGTCATTAGACTTTCCTCTGAGGCTGAAGTGTTCATTTTGTATAATAAGACTAGCACTGCTCTAGCAAGTTATATGGACATTAAAAAGCTAAATGTGACTGATGCCCATATCTGTTATTGGTAAAATAATGTCATGGATTTAAAAAACAAAATCATCCACTATGAGTTTTCTGTGGGACAAGGTTCTTCTTAAATCTGAGCGAGGATGACTCCTACAATATAGAGAGAGATTCATAACATCCACCCCCAGCACAGTACCTCCAGTGACTGTTGCTGGTGTCTCTCTTATGTTCTTTTTAGACTGTGAGCCCTTTGGGGACAGGGAGCCATCTTATTTATTTATTATTTCTCTGTGTAAACCGCCCTGAGCCATTTTTGGAAGGGCAGTATAGAAGTCAAATAAATAAATAAATAAATAAATAAATAAATAAATAAATAATAGTCCAAATGCCAGAAGCCAATTAAAAACACAGAATAAGTGGACTATTGGAACACAGTAAGAAAAAAATATATAAATATGATCTGATCTACTAACCTAATGCCAGAATCAGGGGCAACCCTTTCATGAGGCAAGGTGAGGCGGGTGTCTTAGGTGGTGGATTATTGAGGCACCATGCCCCCACTGCTGCCATCAGAGCAGCTCTTTAGGACTGATCTGACCCTTGCAAGCTGTGTACAGAGTGCCTGTCCTCACATGCCTTGGTGGGGACTGATGGCTAATACCATCCCTTTAGCACAAAGATTTTGTTATCTGTGGCCCCAGTACTTTCTACTCTGGCTCTTGTGTGCATTAGACAGGGATAAATACTTTGGACTTACAATCACTTACATTCGGGGGGGGGCGGAAAATTTTCTTCCTTCTTTCAGTTGGGATGCTGATATTACTCAGTGGGCAGCATCCAAACTACTTTAGTCATCACTAACTTGTCTCATTGACCTTAGTGGTGCTTAGTCATCACTACTCGTCTGGATGCTTCCCAGTGTGTAGCTAGGTGGACAGATTTGGCTTTTTAAAAGCCAAATTCTGGCTTACGGCCCATTTGACCCACAAGTATACCCCTTAGGTTCTGGCCACCCTGGTGTGTAGTGCCATTTGCCTTGTACAGGACAAATTTTCTTCATTTTAAAGTGATTGATGCAAAGGGTATTCCCATATTTAATATGAGTGTGCCCCTGTATTGATTTGTGTGTGACTGATTCCTTTGGCAATTTGTACTGTATGGGTTCGAATCCCCGCTGGTACCTATATTGGGCAGCAGCGATATTGGAAGATGCTGAAAGGCATCATCTCATAGTGTACGGGAGATGGCAATGGTAAGTAGGGATGTGCACAAAACAGGTTTGCCTGGTTCAGTTTGAATTCGAACCGGGTTTGAACCAGGAGGGGGAAGTTCGGTTTTGGTTTTGCTCGAAACCCCGCCCCCAGTTCAAATTCTAACTGTTTTGAAGCAGTTTGAACTGGTTCAAATCTCCAAAAGTGGGTGGGGTGGTAGGTGGCACCCATGGGTACCTACCACCCAAACCCCAAAGCAATCGGACACTCGTACAATATTTTTAATGAATTTTTGAATTGTATTTTAATTTTTTTCTCATAGGGCATAATGGGACTAGAACCAGCCCATTATTCCCTATTGTGGAGCACCCATGATTGCTAACAACCACCCAAATCCTGAAGCAATTGGACACTCCTACGATTTTTAATAAATATTTGAAATATTTTTAATTATTTTTCTCATAGGGTATAATAGGACCCAATCCAGCCCATTATCCCCTATTGTGGAGGACCTAGGGGCACAAATGTGGGGTGGGTGGTAGGCACCCAGGGGTTCCTACCACCCACAAACCCCCAAGACAATTGGACAATCCTCTGATTATTGGTGAATTTTTAAATTATTTTTGAATATCTCATAGGGAATAATGAGGACTGCAGCAAATGTATAGCTTCACGTCGGGGGCAAAGGGGTGGCCAAGAGCAGAGTGTGGTGGGTGGCAGTTCCCAAGGGGGGCAAGGAAGTTATCAGAATTATTTGAAAGGAATTGGGCAAAAGACTGATTTTTAAGTGATTTTTGAAGCTTACGTGTCTGGTTTTTCTCCATAAAGAAGCATGGAGGTGTCTGCAAATGTATAGCTTCATGTCGGGGGCAAAGGGGTGGCCTAGAGAAGAGTGTGGTTGGTGGTAGTGCCCAAGGGTGGCAAGAAATCTACCAGAATTATTTGAAAGGAATTGGGCAAAGGGCTGATTTTAAGTGATTTTTGAAGTTTACGTGTCTTTAACGTTAGCAAATGAGAGTGGATTCATGGTTTGTCATTGAAAATCACATATGCTACCAGAGAATCTACACTCAGAACACTTCAAAAACAACTAAACCCAGTTCCCCATGGGTTAGCAACCCATGTAGGTGGTTGTCACCCTCTGTGCACTACACCACCTCTCACTCTTGGCCATCCCAGCACCCCCCAAGTGTCTTGAAGGTTTTTCTCCATAGGAAAGAATGGAGGTTTCAGCAGCCCCATAACTGCACTTGGGGGGTGCTGGGGTGGAATGACACCCTGACTCCTGGAATATATTCAAGCTATTTACACTTTTGAGTGTTCTCAACATAAATTGCATTAGGAGTACAAGTGAAATATTTTAAACTAGCTTAACCTGTGCAGAGCATCTGTGCACTAGTACTTGATTGCTCCCCACCAAAACCCCTCAACTCAGTGTTCTCTCCACCCTCACCTGAGCTGTGTTCGTGCTCCTCCTCCATCCCATTGCTTCCATCCCTCTCATCCCCTCACCCCTCCTGGTTGCTCCTCCATCTCGTTGCTCCATCCCCCTCACCCCTTTTGGAGGCTGTAGTGTTGCGGGTGCGAATTGGCCAAACTACAGCACCCTAATCCCAGAGACCTCCCCATCTTCACCCAAGCCCTGCTCCTGCTCCTCCCCACAGGGGTACAGCAGGAGCTGACCAGGACCTTCCTCACCACGATGGCTGTTTGTTCCCCTCAGGATTCTGACAAGCTCGGGCCCATCCCTCGCCTGCCTGCCTCCCTCCACCCATGGCCTCTGTAGCTCTGAGCAGCAGTGACAGTTGACTGGGCCCTTCCTCGCTGCTGCCACTGCCACCATAGCCACTTGTTCCCCTCAGGCCACTGACAGGCCCAGGCCAGTCCCTCGCCCTTCCTTCTCCCCCCCCCATTCTTTTCCCCTCTCCAACACTTGCTCTTCCCCTCTGACTTTCTTCCCCTCCCTTCTTCTTTCTTTCTCTCTCTCTCTTCCTTCCTGAGTTAATAGAGCTTGTTCATCTTGTTTCCTCATCTAATTTGCACAGTGAAAGGATCCTCCTTCTCCTTAAGGATCGCTCCTTCTCCTTCCTCCTTCTCCTTAAGGGGCTCTTTCCTCCCTCACAACCCCGCTCTTTGCAGACCCCTGCCCACTATCCATATAGATAGATAGGTAGATAGATAGATAGATAGATAGATAGATAGATAGATAGATAGATAGATAGATAGATAGATAGATAGATTCTTCTCTCCTCTACAACCTTCCCACCAGTAACAGCTGCATTCCAACTGACCTTAACCATCACCGTCTCCTCTTCCCCATCTGCATATGAAATTCACACTGCCCAATCACCATGGTGCTCCTGCTCTGTTACCTTCAATTGGTCCACTGTGTGAGCGGGGATTGCCACACACCATTTGCCATGGACCACCTAAACCATATATATATAGAGAGAGAGAGGGGGGCGGGGAGTCATTAAATATATAATATGAAATAAAGTGTTTGGTTTATACTCCTAGTAGTAGAATAAAGTTACATTTCAATTTAGCTTGCTAGATTGAATCATTTTTGGACTGATTGTGAACATATAAATGGCGTTCAACTGAATTTTTATGCATTCTTCCATTCTGAATAAAATATACAGAAAATGTATACAGGCACTGCCAAAACCAAAGAGAAGAGACTGAATCCTCCCTGAAATAATTTAATATTAGGTAAAGAAATATGCAGCATATGAAATTCAAGATTACTAATCAGACAGCTGATATATTCTATCCTTATCGGCCAGCAGGATGCTCAAGAAAAGGGCAGCACTTTATTGGAATCCTGAGAGTGCTAACAAATTTAGGTCCTTGTTGATCGAAGCAGAAAGAAGAGAAACTGTTTCTTTCTGGTTGACTTCTTTAGACTGTGGGATAAAGAAAAATAAATCTATAAACTTCTTTCTGACTCTCTGGTGGGAGAAATACCACTTCAGGCTCCAAAATTCCATTGGTGATTACTCTCCTTGCATTAATGAAACCCAAAACCAGATCTTGTTACAGTTTGCACGGAAGGGATTTTTAACCTTGCCCCAAATAGCATCATCTTTCTTCACCGCATAATTTATTCTGTTTAAATTCATAATATTGTTATACTGTTAGTTCAGTTAAACAGGGACAACAATATGTTTATGCAGCATTGACCTTCTTCTTTCCTATCTCATTTCTTCCCATATGAGCACTGGGAGATACTTTCATCTAACAACGCTGAAAATAAAAGCTGGGAAAGAATTTTGTTTATAGTTTCTCTTCTTTGAGGGGAAAAAAGACAACCTTGAAAGGAAGTTCAGTCTTTTTCATTTTAAAAAAAAACAACTCTACTAAACATTCTAAAAAGCATAAAAAGGATTGGATGCACCTTGCTGGCGAAACATTTAAAGTGCTACTTCATAGAGATTATTCATCAAAACCATCTAAAAAAATGCCATTACTCAGCAGGATGGTATTCTTGACAAGATTATAAACTAAATCCTAATCTAGATTTTTTTAAATATCAATCTTTATTTCGATTTTTGACCAGCATAAGATAAAACATAAAAAGAGTTGTGTTAAAAACAGTGTATGCCAGAGGAAAGCTGTGAAGCTCTAACTGGGAACTATAGAATGATATAAAATGAATTAAAATATTATAAAATATATACATAAAGGCTAAAAAGTTTAAAACTATGAGCGTAAGACTAAAATCTATGGGAAGCTATAACAAGTGAAGATTAGAATTAAAATTGTATTAAAATATGATAAAGTGAAAACTGTATAACTGGGTAGGAGAGGAGGCAGTGCAGGTGTGAACTATGTTGGACCTAATTAGTTCTTGCTGGCAGTCAGATCCTGGCAAATCTTGCATGCTGCCACAGAGAACTTGGCAACATTGTTTGTTGTAATAGGGTTGCAGTCAGAGAGCAGTATGGAGATGTAGAACTGGCTTGCGTGGCCTGGCAACCTTGTAAGTAGTGGGAGAAGGAGGGTATTGTGGATGTTGCTATAAAATAGGCAGTGTAAGAGGATGTGCTTGGTGGTTTCAACTTGCCCAGCATCACAGGGGCACAGGCATTCCGTGCAGGGTATCGCCTTGTCTCTTCCATCTAGCACAGCTGAAAGGAGGGCTCAGCAGCAAGCCAGGGTGACAGGATCTTCTGTGATTAGGGGCCTCTAGCTGCATTAGACATGCAGCAGGTGGCCCGCACTATATACCTTAGGCTTCCAGAGATAGGGAGGTTAGGCACCCCACTTAGGTAGGTTTGGCATTATGAGTCCATTATGTGCTGTTATGTGCCAAGTGCCCTGGCCCGCTTATAACCCAGGGAATGTAGTGTGTGTGGTAGGGGGAGAGCCCAAGTGATGTTAGTTTCACCAACAGGGTTCACTTCCAAGTGGATTACTACCCACCCTCCATCGTTAAGGGGCTAGGCCCTTTGGGAGGAAGGATAGTCTTAACCAGAACTTGAGTATGGACAGCTCTAGTCTGGCCTCCACTTTCACCACGCCTGCCTCCAGTCATAAACCAGCACTGGAGACACAGAGGGTTACCTGGAATACTGTTCTTAGGAATTTATGATTATTGTTGTTGTTTACCCATTCAGACAGGTGTTATTGACTGGTTTGTTTTATCCAGACATCGAGTCCTTCCCAAGGACCTGGGATGGCTGAATTTTATTATCAATATTGTTGCTGTTATTATTATAGATATCATCGTAGAATGCTCCTCCCCTCAGCCTCGTGCAGGGGGAGGGCGATTTGTCCCAGCCACCCTGCACGAGGCCCCGAGAAGACCTCCAATTGGTCCGGGCTGCACGTGTGGGGCAGGGTTTGCCTGGGCCTTCTCCCGGCTCCCCGCCCCAGGCCTCAGTCCATTTCTGGATCCCCCACCCTCCTCTCCCTGGAAGCAGAGCAGACCTAGAGGCTGGTCGCTATTGGGGCCAAGTAGGAATTTTTTGCTCCCAGCGTGATTGGCTGTTCGCTGGGTTTTTGTTTGTTTTTTGTGGTTTTTTGCCTACTTCGTTCTGCTCTGCCAGTGTTTAGTTAATTAGGCAGGTCACAACAGGCAAGGACAGTGTGGGCTGGGTGGTTATTGGAGGGTATCGAGCGTAGGTGAGCGCCCTTGGACTGTTAGAAGGTTGATCAGACAATCGCTCCCTTGTGGTTTGTGTGGCCCGGGGAGTAAGATTCGCCAAGATACCAGCTTCAGGACTTCTCTAGCCCTTTGGCTGCACGGTCTGGGGTGGGAGAAGTCCTAGAAGGGTCCAGCCCCCCCTTTATGAAGGGGCTGGCAGGAAAGGATGAGAGCTGGTTAACTGCTTTTTGCCTGAGCCAGGGTAGGTCGCCCAGTCAAGGCATGGGTCAAGGACAGTGGAGTCCAACCCGGCCTTCTATGGAGCCCACACTGTCAAAGAGGGTGTGTTTTTTACCCCACCAGTTCACTATTCAACTTGTTTGGTTTAAATAAAGTTGTGGCCCATTCACCCAATAACTGTCTCTGTGTCTTCTTGGGGCTGGGGACAATATAGGTTGTTCCCAGTAAAGTTGCCTTTTTTAATTGGCTGCTGCTGCTGATGATGATGATGATATTTATACCCTGCTCTTCCTCCAAGGAGCCCAGAGCGGTGTACTACATACTTAAGTTTCTCTTTCACAACAACCCTGTTGTGAGTGGGGTAGGCTAAGAGAGAAGTGACTGGCCCAGAGTCACCCAGCAAGTATCATGGCTGAATGGTGATTTGGACTCGGGTCTCCCCGGTCCTAGTCCAGCACTCTAACCACTACACCACACTGGCTGGATTTAGACTGAATCATAGGCAGAACTGGGTGGGGGCCTGCCAGGGCACGTGCCCTAGGTGCCATTGAGGAGAAGGCACCACGCCAGTTACTGCCACCCCCACCCCATTGCCCACCTGCCCAGCCAGAGGGGCCCTCAGCCACTTGCCATCCTGCTTGCCTTGCCGCCGGCTCTGGCCTAGGATCAGTGAAGCCTAGGATCTGAGTGGCCTGCAAACTGCAGAGCTCTTCTCTCCCCGCCTCTCAGCTGATCAGTGGGTGGGTGTGGCTTACATAGAGGCCTCCCTGTAGGCCTCCCTGAAGCCTGAACTCGGCAGGCCCCAAGCAAGCCAGCCAGGAAGGAGGCAGGAAGAGTTCTCTGCAGCAGTAGACCCTCTACCCAGACCATCCAGCACAGCTTTTGCCAGGTAGACTGTGAATTCCTTTTTGTGGTTACCTCCCACCCCACCCCGGGTATATAGGTATCTGCTTGCCATAAGGCTTTGATATGATGGGGGGGGGGACTGAGAAGTCTCTGAATATTTAATTTAAAACAGACTGGAAAATGTGCTGGCTTTAAAAACAGAAACTATCTAAAAAGGCCTGTAAGTGGCTTGTTTCATGGCAGAAAATTACAAAAACTTATTCATTCATTCATTCATTCATTCATTCATTTATAAATGCACTTATGTTCAAGTTGTTTTGCAACCCAGAAGGTCTGATTGAGAACTGTGAAGAATGTGTTGTGCTTTTGTTTTATTTTATTTTTCTTGTGTGTGAACTGCTTTCCAATAACTCACAGTGACTTCAGGGTACATCTGGCCAACATGTGAATGCAGCACCTCCATTCCAGAGGAGATGTGTGTTAAAGGGCTTTAAAAGCCTTGTGTGAAAAACCTCCTGGAATCAAACTTTACTGAATTTGTTCAGAATTCTGAGAAAACAAACATAGACTCACTGTGCATGGTTGAAAGTCTCCTTTGCTAATCTGCAGCGAGGGGGCCATTTTAATAATTAGCGTTGTTAGTGTGTTCTAGGCATTAAATGTAGCACAAATATATACTACTCAATGTATATCACTATATATTGTGAAGTGTGCATGTGTGTATTCAGTGAGATGTATTTCCAGGCAGCATATTTATTTTGAAATATCAGACTTAAATCCTTGGGGGCCCGGGATATGTGGAGGCCCTGGACTTTGAGGGGCTGGGGGCTCATTTTAAAATCTCATCTTGGCCCATTCCAACCTTGCTATGCCCCTGGCGGTCACTACACATGGGTTTCTGCACAACACCTGCACAGAAGAAGAAACTTCCATGTAGAAAATGTGTCTCTTGTAAATTGACCCTGAATTTTCCATCCATGACTGGGATATCTGAGAGTTAGAGTCAATAATAAAAGAACAGCACACTGCTTGTGACAGGAAGGGGCAAATTACAATGATTTCTTAGTCTGGCAGGGGCTGGTTTTGGCCCTGGCAGAACTTGGCTGTCTGCTCCTGTTGCAAATGCCTCTGTCTAGTGTGGCAAACTAATGTATCCTCCTCCCTCCTGGTGCCAAAGTAAGCACTAGTGTGGTGAATGCACATATACCCCATCATGAGCCAACAATCATCACAAGATAAAGGCTGGCAGGAATCATTCACTGGTTTATAGACACCTCCCGCCACCTTCTTCTTCCCCTATTTTGCTAGTAGCTATTTGGGCAGGTGATCCTCTAGGACAAAGTCATGTTTAAAAAAAAAAAATGAGATGAGACAGAGAAAATGACACTTGGAATCCTCACATAACTCCTGACAGTTGTTCTAAGTCTTTAACAGATGGCTCATGTTTTCAGGTTTTGATCAACAACCATGTCTAGATGGTACAGTGTTCCTTTTAACAGGGATTTCCAGATATTGTTGACTACAAGTCCCATCATTGCTGTTTGGACAGGGGCGCAATTTCAGTGCTTGCCCTAGGCGCTATTTTCCCTAGATATGCCTCTGGACTGGATGAGTTCCAGGGCAATGTTGAAGAAGGGGTCCAGCTGGACTCCATAGAAAAGTTAGGCCAGCGACTTAGCTTCAAATAGTTTAAGGGCTGCAGGTATGTAGCAGCCTCCTTTTAAATGGAATAATTTTAAGATGTCACCAGTGCTCTTCTGGGCATTTTGGGCAACATTGCAATGGGCCTTCTTGCTGCTGGATTCGTGAAAGACTGCCCCCAATTATTTAAAGCATGAGTCTTGCTTGATTGTGTTCCTATTTATGCACCAGGAGTGTGACTTTGGTCTCCTGGCAAAGGCCATGATTTTGGTTTTATGATAGCTTATTTCCAAATGCTCTTCTTTACAATATTGGGTGAGGGTCCCCAGTGCTCTTATAAGACCTATGGGAGGATCCTAGAGAGAATTGCTGCATCATCTGTATATAGCAGGATGGAGATGTGTTTTTCCGCCAGCTTTGGGAAATGAAAGTCCAAGTTGTTTAGGTGGCCCACCATGCCATTTATGTACAGTTTTAACAGAACTGGGGCAAGTATGCAACCTTGTTTGATGCACTTACAAGTGAGGATGTCGCTTGACAGATGAGCTTGAGGGTTGCATCTGACTTCCAGAGCTGTGCCGTCCTTAAGAGTATGGATGAGAGATAGCAGGCATCAGTTGGTCAAAGAGGCTTCCAGTTTCCCCCACAATTTGGCTTGCAAAATGGAGTTAAATGCAGACTTGAGGTCTATGAAGGCAGCATACAGGGAGATTGTGATGTGGGTCGAGTATTTCTTAATTAGATGCTGGAGCTCTAGGCACTGATCAATGATGGATCATCCTTCCCTGAATCCGGCCTGCTCCTCTGCTAGGAGTTATTATTGTTCCAGCCAGTCACTTAGTTTCCAATACAGGTGTCTAGCATAGGGCTCACTTATTGTGCTGAGCAGGCTGATGGGTCTATAGTTTGCTGGGTCATTTTGAAGATGGGAACAATAACTGCTAGTCTCTAGGGATGTGACCATGCTTGTCAATAAATATAAACAGCGAGGCCAGAATGGGAGCCCACCATGCTGGGTTACTTTGGGGTAACCCAAAGTTCAGAGGGGGTTAGAGGGGATTAGTTCAGAGGGAATTAGATAATCTACAGGAGCCTTCCCAGATCTTAGTTGGGAGATCAGATCCTTGACCTTTGCGGGCATCACTGACAGCCAGCCAGACAGGTCCTCTATGTTGCGCCATGGGCATCCATGGTCTCCTACTTCATCTTTATACAGTTTGCTAAAGTGTCTTTCCCAGACCTCTGGTGGAATGCAGTTGTCCAAGTGCATCAGGCTGTTGCTGGGATGGTGCACAGTAATGCACCCGAATAGGGCTGAGTCATTAGTTCTGACTGCTTGGATGAGATGTGACCAGATGTCTTTCATGATGTCTCTTTTCTTGTGTTTGAGAATTTGTTCGTATTGCCTCTTCTGCTTAAGGAGGTCCTGTGTAAAGTTCCTGCATTAGCTTTGTAGGTGTTGTAGTTGACAATTTTGTTTGTTTGTTGAGCACTTTTGTTTGTTTTGCTTCAGCATATTCAGAGTCAAACCATGGTTTCGGGCAGCTCAGTTGCTTTTTGAGGCAAGGAGTGTTTTCATGGGTTAGTAGCTTTTGTAATTCCTGAAGCTAGCTGTAATTCTCTAGAGTTGGGTTGAAGGATTCTGCTGAGAGCAGGGAAAGGCAGATGCATTGGATGTGTCCTGAGGTAAGTTGTTCTCCTAATGCTTCGTCCAGTTGCAGGCGGGGGGGGGCATTTGATGCAGCAGGCTCTTCCCACTGGAAGAATTTGTGGTTGGTATAGAGCCTTGCCGTGGGGCTACTGAACAAAGGGTTTTAGGCATAAGGAGACTGGGAAGTGGTCACTGTCAAATTGGGGGGTGAGCTCAAAGTGGTCTGTGAACTGGAGGAGGTTTCCAGAGACAATTATGTAATCAATGACACCCATTTTGTTCCCAGCCCAGAAGGTAAATTCGGTGAGGTGACAGCCATTTAGGATGTAGAGGTTAAGTCTATTGGCCATTTGGGCCAGGCAGAATCCTGCATAGTTTGGCTTCCTGTCCTTTAAGTGTCATGTTAAGTGGGGTATATCTACTTCCGAGTTAGGCAGGTAGCTCTGATAATGTGCATATAAAGTATCATTGTCAGGGCCTAGTCTGATGTTAAGATTCCTACCTACTACTGTATATGTGTTGGGGAAGGTAGAGAGAAGCTCAGTTAGCTTTCCAGAGCAGGCCACAATTTCCTGACCTAGGATTTCTACCTCAGTGGAGGAAGGTAGTAGGGATGTTTAAATCATTTTGAATTTGAATAGATTCAACTCAAATCTGGTTGATTCAAGTGATTCAAATTCAAATTGAATCATCTCTTAATAGGGCAATTTGATTCAAATCTGATTCCAGAGCTGTGTCTGGCACCTTTTTTAAACCATTCAGGCCCCCTGGTTGGTTAAAAAAGGCACCCAATCAGGGCTGAATAAATTTGAATTTGATTTGAATTGAATTTTTGGACCAGAATTGAATTTGATTCAAATTCAAAATGAATTTTTGGAATTCAATTTGAATTTGAAATGAATAAAAAAATTCATTTTATGCACATCTCTAGTAGGTAAATGTTGATTTCTAGTATGGTACAGTGTCTGAAGTGGATGGTTACAGCTATAGCATATTGCTTAAATGAGGAGAGTCCTACTGATGTTGCATGCAGGGTAGTATAGACGAATACTCCCAGTCCACCTTTAGATCTGCCCTTTCTAGCACCAGTTTCTGCTGCCAGTTAGTGTGAGCTGAAGCCATTGAGCTGAAGCCATCCAAACTCAGTTGTCCAGGTTTCCTGCACCATTATGTCATCATAGACAGAGATGGTCTATAAAGGAGACATCCCTGCAAATGGAGTGCCAACATGCTACATTCTAGGTCAGGAGGGAGACCTTATGCTGGTCTTTTGGATGTCAGTCTGTGATTACATTGGCAGGGATTTGTGTAGAGATTACCAGTGGAGTGTCTTGAGGAGTGGTAGGTTGTATGCACAGAGCCATGGAGTCAGAGTGAGAAGTCCCTTGGGATATTTCTGGTGTGGTCAGCTCCAACAACTCTTCAAAGGGTGCAATGGACAGCCACTGTTCTTGTGTTTTCGATGAACCTCCAAGGGTGTATTGGGTGGCTGCAGCTCTTGTGGCAATGAGGATGATGGTGGGCATGTAGATGGCTTCATAAGTTCCCGTGGGGATACATGTGGCCACAAGATTGGATAGGTGGTATAGGGATCCCTACATTTGGAGTAGATGCATCTGTATTATAAAGTACTTCCAGTGACTATTGCTGGTGTCTATCTTATGTTTCTTTTTAGAATGTGAGTCCTTTGGGGACAGGGTTCCATCTTATTTGTTTGTTATTTCTCTGTATAAACCACCCAGAGCCATTTTTGGAAGGGCGGTAGAGAAATCTAAATAATGATGATGATGATGATGATGATGAAGGTGTAGTGAGGCACTACCTTGGCGTGGTTGTGGGGCTTGCGTGCTCTGAGGAAGGTGAGAGCTATGCTAGAGGTCCAACCATACTGGACAGGTCTCACCAGAGGAGCCAGATGAAAAGTGCCTCTCCCATCAACAATATGGTAAGACGTAACTTTAATAAATCAATACCGGATCGGTCGTCGCCCGGGTCAACAAGGACCGTGCCAGGTGCTATAGTCCCTGGACATCTGGTGGCAAGTGGGCTACAGGACTCTTCAGTTGAGCAACCAGGGCTGAAGACAGCAAAGTTACTGGAAGAAACATCGCTTAACCGAAAAAATATATACGAAAAATGCCAAGGAAATCTGCTATTACAAGTCTAGTCCAACTAGAAGAGGTTATTTAAAAAGAATGTACCAAATTTGGAAAGAGAAGCATCCAGATACAGAAATAACAGAACAAACGCTAGCAGACCAGAGAAGATTCATAATAAGAAATAAAGTATTCAAAGGAGTTGAGCTGGGAGAACTGCAAAGAGCAACACAGGCTCAAGATATGGAAGAAGAATTACCACCAACTGAAGCAGTTGCTCAGGTGCAGGTGGAGGAGGTGTTGGAAATAGAGGATACCACTGTTGCTGAACTGTTTCAAAATCAAAACCAGGCAACCTCCCCTTAGCCTTTACCTCAAAAACCCAAATGCCGTTTAACAGAAAAGCAACTAGAACTACAGCAAAAAATAACTGAGCACATGAACCAAACAACCACCAGGGTTTGACTTCCAGCTCTAAAATCAGTTGCCAAAAAACAACTTGCTCAGGTATTAAAAGATGTCAATGCTGCACTTGCAGAAATAACAACCAATAATTTGCAAGAAACAAACCAACTAATGTACAGTGCAGCAACAATAACAACATAAGAGCTTGGATATAAGATCAATGGACCTGTAAAAAAAGAAAGTAGTACATCACCTAAATGGAAGATTAGATTAGAAAATAAAATCTCCAGGCTTAGATCAGATGCTAGTAAATTGAAAGATATGAAAGACAAGAAGCTGAAGAATGAAAACACCAAACAGTATCTGATCCAAAAATACCATCTAGATTCAAGGAAAATTAGAGAAGTCCTGGAAATAATAAAGCAGCAAATAACAGCAGTGTCAAAGAAGATTACCAGATATGAAGCCAGAAATACACAACACAGGCAGAATCTCCAATTCCAGTTGAATCAGAGACGTTTCTACCAAAGCATAGAAGGAGAAACTGCAAGAAATGTAGAAACACCAAATAAAGAAGAAACAGTGCAATTCTGGGGGAAATTATGGGACAAGCCAATAGATTATAATAAATAAGCAGGCTGGGTGAAAGAGGTCAAAAAATGTAACCAACAAATGCAAGATCTAATAATAACACCAGAATTAATAAGTGAAAGAGCAAAGAAAATTAAAAAATGGACTGTTCCAGGTGACGATGAACTGCATGGCTTTTGGCTTAAACACCTAACAACCCTTCATAAATAACTATCAAAACAGTTCAATCACATTTTGCAAGGCGGTGATGTTGAACAATGGCTAACAACCAGGAAAACTCATCTCATAATGAAAAACCCAGCAAAAGGTGCAGTTCCAAGTAATTATAGACCGATAACCTGCCTGCCAATCATGTTCAAATTATTAACTGGAATAATAGCAGATGAAGTCATGCAACACTTATTAACTAACAAACAGCTTCCAGTTGAACAGAAAGGAAATTGCCCAAACACCAGAGGCACAAAAGACCAGCTGCTGATTGACAAAATGATTTTAGAAAATTGCAAGAGAAGAAAAACCAATCTAAGTGTTGCATGGATTGACTACAAGAAAGCCATCGATTCATTGCCTCACACATGGATACTAAAATGTTTAGAAACAACTGGTGTCAGCAAAAACATTCAGATATTTATTTAAAAAGCAACGAGCATGTGGAGTACACAGTTAACAATCAGTGGCGAGACACTTGGACAGGTTAGCATTTTAGAAAAGGCATTTTCCAAGGGGACTTACTATCCCCTTTGTTGTTAGTATTCTCCATGACCCCACCTTCACAAATACTAAACAAAACAGGCCTCGGATACCAAACATCTAAAACATCAAGTCAAATCAACCATCTGCTGTACATGGACGATCTGAAGTTGTATGGAAAGTCCCAGTCAGAAATCGAATCACTGCTAAACACTGTCCGTATATTCAGTAGCGATATAGCAATGGAGTTTGGACGAGACAAGTGTGCTGCATTAATAATGAAAAGAGGAAAAATAACAAAAACAGAAGGAATAGAACTGCCGAATGGAAGCAAGATCAAGAACCTGGAAGAGAAAGAACCTTACAAATACTTGGGCATTCTCCGGGCTGATAACATTGCACACACTGAAGTTAAAAGAAAAATTGGAAGTGAATACATCAGAAGAGTTAGAAAAATCCTCAAGTCCAAACTCAATGGCGGGAACACCATACAAGCCATAAACACCTGGGCTATACCTGTTATCAGATACACTGCAGGAATAATAGACTGGACCCAGGCAGAGCTAGAGATGCTAGATTGTAAGACCAGGAAAATCATGACCATCAATCATGCTCTGCACTCCCACAGTGATGTCAATAAGCTATACCTCCCTCCCAGCTCAGGTGGAAGAGGAATGCTGCAAGTCCATCAAAGTAGAGGAGGAGAAAAGAGGCCTTGAAGAATATATCAAGGACAGTGAAGAAGATGCACTTCAAATGGTCAATAATGCGAAACTATTCAACACCAATGAAACAAAGCAGGCCTACAAGAAAGAACAAGTCAAGAACCAAGCAGAAAACTGGAAAAAGAAGTCCCTGCATGGTCAATATTTGCACAATATAAGTGGAAAATCAGACATCAGCAAGACCTGGCAATGGCTTAAGAATGGCAACTTGAAGAAAAAAACAGAGGATTTAGTACTGGCTGCACAAGAACAGGCACTAAGAACAAATGCAATAAGAGCAAAAGTCGAAAAATCCACAACAAACAGCAAGTGCCGCCTTTGTAAAGAAGCAGATGAAACAGTGGACCACCTAATCAGCTGCTGTAAAAAGATCGCACAGACTGACTACAAACAAAGGCATGACAACGTAGCAGGAATGATACACTAGAACATCTGCAAAAAATACAAGCTACCTGTAGCCAAACATTGGTGGGACCATAAAATTGAAAAAGTTGTAGAAAATGAAAATGTAAAAATATTATGGGACTTCCGACTACAAACAGACAAACATCTGCCACACAATACAACAGATATCACTGTAGTCGAAAAGAAAGAAAAACAAGTTAAAATAATCGACATAGCAATACCAGGGGATAGCAGAATAGAAGAAAAAGAAATAGAAAAAATCACCAAATACAAAGATCTACAAATTGAAATTGAAAGGCTGTGGCAGAAAAAGACCAAAATAATCCCAGTGGTAATTGGCGCCCTGGGTGCAGTTCCAAAAGACCTTGAAGAGCACCTCAACACCATAGGGGCCACAGAAATCACCATCAGCCAATTACAAAAAGCAGCTTTATTGGGAACAGCCTATATTCTGCGACGATATCTATAACAATTGACAATAAAATTCAGCCATCCCAGGTCCTTGGGAAGGACTCGATGTCTGGATAAAACAAACCAGTCAATAACACCTGTCTGACTGTGTTAATAAATAATAATAATAATAATATTATAGAGCACCTCAACACCATAGGGGCCACAGAAATCACCATCAACCAATTACAAAAAACAACTTCAATGGGAACAGCCTATATTCTATGACAATATCTTTAATAACAGCAACAACATTGATAATAAAATTCAGCCATCCCAGGTCCTTGGGAAGGACTCGGTGTGTGGATAAAACAAACCAGTGAATAATACCTGTCTGACTGTGTAAATAAATAAATAAATAAATTAAAAAAAATATTTTGAGGAAGTGAAGTTGATGTTGGATATGCACCCCCATTCCTCAGATCCTCAAGGCTTGCATGAGGCAACTGGGGCTCTTGAGGTGTCATAGGTGATGTGGGTGCCCCTTCCTTTGGAGAATGTTTTATATCTACAACATTAAATTCTGGCCAAACAAACTAACAAAAGCCACACACAGAGAGAGAAACAAATCCCAGGTTAGCTTGCAGATGTGGATACTTCAAACTGAATAGAGCAGTCAATTCCCAAATTGTGAGTTGAGGGACCTTTGTATGAGTTGAAAGTACCACAAGTGCTTTAATTCAATAAGTAAAGGTTCTGTGGGGGTTATGGGCATTCCTGCTTCCAGTTGGTCTTCTGTGGGAGGCATTTCTGCTGTGTCTCTGCATCAAGGGTGACTGAATAATCTGATCACACCAGATGCTGAGATGTGACAGAATTATCCCTCTTCAGAGGAAGTTATCAGTTACATCTCTGTGTGAGGCACCGCCCTGGGCATGTCTCCTTCCACTCTTCATTTGTAATTGAAGAAGAGCAGGCTGGGCTTAGTCATCAGCTGCAGGGAGATTATTTCTCTTCTTCCAGTCCCCACACCCCCAACTCTGTTCCAACTGCCAGTTGCCTTGGGGCCAGCAGGGAAGGACACTCTGGCCTCTGTGACCAGCCAGGGAATGAAGAGCCACCATGGAGTAGCTGCCCACATCTAAACAAGATCACCAACAAGGGAAGTTTGGACTGTGGGAATTTCCACAAAAACTAAAGTGGCAAAATTTAACAACAATATATATATATATTCCTGTTAACATTTTCATTTGCAACATAGTGCAATCCTACCCAAATATGGTGCAATTTCTAAATGCAACCTAATTTCTATACTGATTATTTAATGACTGGTTGTTAAGGTAAATAGCAAGTTGTGATCATCTGAAATGGTGAAATTGTAATCATTGCTGCAATGATGAAATTGTGCAAATTTTTCTTTAAGAGAACAGCACATGCACAGAATCGGTTCAGCATTTCAAAACTGGAACCATTTGAAAGCCAGCCTTGTGCTAGTGCAATATCCTTGCACAAGCACTCTGTTAGGATAGTGGTCAGTGTGTCTCAGCTATCAGGAATTTGGGAAACATTGGAAGGCTTGACTTTAAAGCTCAGCAGAATTTTGAAAATACTCTGAACCACTACGCCTACAATCATTTCAAAATCTTGCACCATCACCAGTGCTAATTGTGGTGGCCTGTTGCTTGAATCAGACTGAAAGTTCTAGTTACTACATCACCAGTTGGGCTAGGAGTGGAAATAAGTATAAAGCACAGGAGCAATCACAGATAGATATAGAGCAGCTAGTAATGTATTTTATATCATTGGTTCTAGTGGAGAATTCTGTCTTTCCTTTTTGCTATATAGCGATTACATTTTTTTTTAAGTCCACATGGCAATTTCTCATTGGAAACTCATTATAAAACTTCAGACAGTTTATGAAAAAGTTAAGTGTCTGTGAGGGATGAAACCCTGAAAAACTGTCCTACCAGTTCTAGCTGACACAGTACTGAAATTTAAATTTTGCAAAGGGAGTAAGGAATTCAGAGGTCACAGGTATAATTGAAAACTTGGGGGGGGGGGGCACAAATGTCCCTGGTAAGTGACATCTTGCTCTTCATTCTCCTCCTTCTGCTTCTCTGAACCTTACTATGCTCCCAAAGGAATTTCATTCATCTGTATACCATCAGGAATGAACTCCATGCCTACAATCCAACATAATTTGGTATCAATCAATCAAATCCTTATTAGGGATATGCAGAACCAGTTCATGATAGGACTGATCCACCACAAACCAGGCCAGTTTGATCACAAACCAGCTCGACTGGTTCGAGCTAGCTCATCGGTTCGACTGGTCAAGCCAGTCGGTTCGAACGAACCAGACCACAGAGCAGTAGTACAACCAGTCTGTGCACAACCCTAATCTTTATTATGGTCATTGACCAGTATAACATAATTTTCTAAGATCTCATGGCTAGAAATCTAAAGAAAAAATCAGTAAATAGAGATTCTGAAAAATGGGATACTGTAGGCATAGCTGCAAACAATTCCCATGAGAAGGAAAACTGAAAGACATCTCAAGAAACCAGGGTGGATGTCAGAGAACTCTCTGATCAGCTGAGAAGCAAAATAAAAACAAAACAAAACATATAAGAAATGGGGAAGGAGTATATAATCAAGGAAGAGTACAAAAGAGGGCCCCAAACCAGTAAGAAAAAAGCCAGGAAAGCTAAAGCTCAGGATGAGTAGAGGCTTGTGAGGGATGCCAAAAACAACATAAAGGAATTTTAGGGCTATTTCCAAAATAAGAGGAAAGTGAGTCAGTTGCTTGGAGAAAATGGTGAAATAGTATTGGGTGACTGAGAGGAGGCAGAGCTGCTTATTGCCTGTTTTGCACCCGTCACAAGGAAAATGTAGCACAACCATGCAACAGAAACACAAATGAAGAAATAATTGCCCCTCACAATAGATAAAGAGATGGTGAGAGAACATCTAGCTACCTTGAATGAGTTTCATTCTCCAGGTCCAGAAGAATTACAGCCCCAGGAAGTGAAGGAACTTGCAGGTGTGATCTCAGAACCACTGCCTGTAATCTTTGAGAACTCCTAGGAAATGGATTATTATTATTATTACGTTTACAGTATATCCCTCTCTTCCTCCAAGGAGCCCAGAGCGGTGTACTACATACTTAAGTTTCTCTTTCACAACAACCCTGTGAAGTAGGTTAGGTTGAGAGAAGTGACTGGCCCAGAGTCACCCAGCTAGTATCATGGCTGAATGGTGATTTGAACTCGGGTCTCCCAGGTCCTCGTCCAGCACTCTAACCACTACACCATGCTGGCTCTCAATGGATGAGAAGGGGGAAGACTGGAGATGAGCAAATCTTATCCTTGTGTTCAAAAAAGAGGAAGAGGAGGAGCTTGGAATCTACAGACCAGTCAACTTTGTGTTGATAAAGTTGATAAAGATCTTGGAAAAGTCTGTCTGTCTAGAAAAGAATGTGGTAGTTAGTATAAAGTAGATTTACTCTAGATAGTAGGAAGAATTTCCTTACTGTAAAAGCTATATGGCAGTGGAATAGTATACCTCATGCAGTGGTGGGCTCTCCATCATTGGAAGTTTTCCAACAGAGGCTGGATGGCCACCTTTCAGTTTCCTGCATCAAGCAGAGGATTGGACTATTAGACATCTAAGGTTCCTTTCAACTCTAAAATGCTATTATTTCTTGTTTACACAGTCAGACAGGTGTCATTGACTGGTTTGTTTTATCCAGACACTGAGTCCTTCCCAAGGACCTGGGATGGCTGAATTTTATTGTCAATTGTTATAGATATCGTCGCAGAATATAGGCTGTTCCCAGTAAAGCTGCTTTTTGTAATTGGCTGATGGTGATTTCTGTGGCCCCTATGGTGTTGAGGTGCTCTTCAAGGTCTTTTGGGACTGCACCCAGGGCGCCAATTACCACTGGGATTATTTTGGTCTTTTTCTGCCACAGCCTTTCAATTTCAATTTGTAGATCTTTGTATTTGGTGATTTTTTCTATTTCTTTTTCTTCTATTCTGCTATCCCCTGGTATTGCTATGTCAATTATTTTAACTTGTTTTTCTTTCTTCTCGACTACAGTTATAACTGTTGTATTGTGTGGCAGATGTTTGTCTGTTTGTAGTCGGAAGTCCCATAATATTTTTACATCTTCATTTTCTTCAGCTTTTTCAATTTTATGGTCCCACCAATTCTTGGCTACAGGTAGCTTGTATTTTTTGCAGATGTTCCAGAGTATCATTGATGCTACCTTGTCATGCCTTTGTTTGTAGTCAGTCTGTGCGATCTTTTTACAACAGCTGATTAGGTGGTCCACGGTTTCATCTGCTTCTTTACAAAGGCGGCACTTGCTGTTTGTTGTGGATTTTTCGACTTTTGCTCTTATTGCATTTGTTCTTAGTGCCTGTTCTTGTGCAGCCAATATTAAACCCTCTGTTTCGTTCTATTATTATTATTATTAGATTTATATCCCGCTCCTCCTCCAAGGAGCCCAGAGCGGTGTACTACATACTTGAGTTTTTATTTCACAACAACCCTGTGAAGTAGGTTAGGCTGAGAGAAAAGTCACGGGCGCAGAGTCACCCAGCTAGTTTCATGGCTGAATGGGGATTTGAACTCGGGTCTCCACGGTCCTAGTCCAGCACTCTAACCACTACACCACGCTGGCTCTCTATGATTCCATAGGTGGCTTCACATGACCCAGAAAAAGCCAAACCGCTGGTTCCTGGCTTTTTGCATGTGTGAAGCTGCCCTTTGATTCCACGAAGTTATGTGCACTTAATATGCAATGGGTCATTCTGTTATACATCCGAGAGATGTGGATGATTAAAAATTGGCTGACACAACAATTGTAAGCGTAGAATTATTTATTTAAACATTTTGGATTCTGCCTTCATCAATAATAGGACTATAACATTTTAGTACCAGAAACTGGAGGACAGGGAACTGGAGCCAAAGAACTGTGAGCAGAAAGAAAACAGTTGTCAATGCTATTACACAAATTATTGTGCAAGGGTTTCCATTATGAAATGCTGGCCCGGTTCTACTAATCCAAGTTTGAACCAGGCCAGCCTTCCAAAGCGGGGTGCTGGTCCAAGCTTGAACTGAACCGGCCCTGGTTCGAACTGAACTGGTTCAGACTGGTTTGGTGATCTGCTGGTAAAGGGGAATCCACTAAAGATTCCCCTTTATCAGTAAAGGGGCAGGGCAGCTTCCCTAAGCTCAGAGGGGATGGGAGGGAAGTCAGTTAGTACTTAAAGGTACTATCAGTGGTGGTGGCCATCGGGGGGGGGGGCGGAAGGCAGCAGGGCTGTCAAAGTAGTCAGGGCTGGTTCAGACCTTCTCCAGCCCTGTTCAGGCCTCCACACATGCGCAGAGGCCATTTGCGTGACAGAACCAGGCCACCGCCTACCCTGGCTACTCTGGGGAGGCTACACAAGAGGTTACAGCAGTTCTTGCACCAGTGCATGAGCCATTCTTGATATAGTTTACCTTTCTCACACAACATTCTAAGTGTAAAGCAGCCCTTCTGTGAATAGAAGACATTAGCTGGAACTGGAGGGACACTTTTGGATCCAGCCAGGGTGGTGTAGTGGCACTGCAGAAGATATGGCAAGGAGGTTTGTGGTGTGATTCCCTTCTCCCCTTTTTGCACATGTAGGATTTTATATACTTCTTATATTCATGCATATAGAGAGTTTCATTTTGAACTCTTGTAACCTTAAACTTTTGTAACCCAGAGATCTTGCTTTTCACTGAAGACCATGCATCCTTGTACTCCTATTTTGAATTTTATATCTTTGTACCCATTAGTATAGCAAGGCAAAGATAAGGTTTACTTTAAAACATACTCTCTATCACCCACCTGAGTTAGGGAGGATGGGAAGATGTGCAGCCATGGACGATCTTGTGATTAGAATGTACTTGGCAGTTGATCAAGTGTTTGGGTCTTACATGGGCTACTGATAAGGTGTACCAGCAGCTCCTTCCCAGGTGGTGCTTATGAGTTTCGTAAGAGTGAAAGAAAGAAAGAAAGAAAGAAAGAAAGAAAGAAAGAAAGAAAGAAAGAAAGAAAGAAAGAAAGAAAGAAAGACCTTGGTGTAGATCTGGAGTCCTGGGAAGATCATGCTCCTCACCAGCTGCCTAAGTGGGTCTGCCTGCCGTCATCATCTGGGGTTCCCAACGAGCAGCAGTGATGTACGATATATCTTTTGTTCTGTAATCCTCTTTAAATATTATTTAGCTCTATCTAATCAACTGCTTTGGCATTTACACTGGTCTGAGCTTATTGCCTCCAAATCCCAGAACCTGTTGGACACTGACCGGCCACCGGTGCCAATACAGGTGGTTGTTCTAAAAGTGCTGAGGCTGGGAAGAATATTTAGAAGAGTGACATCTGCCATATAAAAGTGCGGGTAACATTTTTAAAAGCATTACAAGTTTATGCATTATTCTGTAATGGGTGTTAAAGCATTCACTCTGTTTATTCAAGAGTTCTCTCTTGCATCTAGCATCTCAGGATTGAATGTTTTTTGCTATTTGCAATCTCTGAAAGGTTGTGATTATCTAAATTGAAATGTCTGGCAACAAGTTGTTCAAGCTTTTTTGTCGTGATTGCTGACTTGTGATCTCTGAAATAGGGATGAGCGATGGTCTCTCATTGTTTTCTGAACATATTGTATGTAGCATCCAGAGAGTTTGCTTTCTATAACATACATTACATTGCTGGACTTACTAGTGACATTCTGTTTAATGTAATAGATTTTGTCAGTCATCTTGCTTTGGAAGGCAACTATTTCCCTAAGATAAGCGGAAAGGTAATACTGTGCCTTTATAGTTGTCTGTGCAACAGGATTCACAATGAAGTGATCCAGGATTGATGATCGGTGGCTTTAGTGATTTCCAACCTTTTTTGTTGGTTGGAGTCTGGAGTCAAAGATGAAAAGAGGCCACCTGATGGCTTTTGCAGAACTGATTATCAATGGATAGCTCTCCTTTGCTGCAAGGTGATAGGAGAAGCTACGTGGAGATTTATCACAAAAGGGAGAAGCTATTTCTTTTAGAATCTTCCTTATCTTTGTGGAGGACATATTCTCTGTATAGGAAAGATGACCAGTGGGTGTTACAATCAACGCTATGAGGAGAATATACTATGAGGAGAAAATTCAGTTTGTAATTTGGAGGTAATGTTCATTGCTGTTGTTGTTATGGTTAATTTTAGGGAACAAACTGTAGAAGACAATGAGGCTGTTCACATGAGCAGCCCTAGCTGGGCTTGCACAGCCCTACTTAGGTAGGGCTGCTCATGTGGAGCACCTGGATCGAGCCTGATTCTGGAACTGCCCCACCGGTTAGCCCGGGATTTTGCCCTTGGCTAATACTGAGGTAGAAGGGTGTGAGTGTGCCCTTCTACCTCAGATCCTGGTAATGTTTCTGCTGCCCAGGCAGACACAGAGCAGGGCACCTAGAGCTCCTGGCAACAGGGAAATCCCCCACTGTACCATGCTCCTCGCGTGGTGCATTGAAGGATTTCTGGTGGCCAGGCTTCATTTCCCTGCCTTCCAGATGGCCACAAAGATCTGGGCAGCACCACTCATCTGAGTGTGCAAGCTGGGCGGCCCAAGGAAGTGGTGAGATCATCTGAGGGAAAGGTAAGAGTGATCCTGACACCCTCCAAGCCCTCCTAGCCCCACCTGCCAGTTCGAATTAGAACCGAATTGAGCTTGGTTTGATTCAAACTGATTCAAACCAGTTACAACCAGTTTGAGCCCCCATGAGTGCCAACTACCACCCATGTAAGCAATCGGAAACTCCTATGATTTTTAATGATTTTTTAAATTATTGCCCATTATTCCCTATGTGAAGTACTTAGGGGCATAAAACTGGGGGTGGGCTTACAATTTTTGTATTCCTCCCATAGGGAATAATGGGGATTTGAGGGTGCCCCATTCCCCAACTTTGGGGGGGTGCCAGGGCACCCCAAAGTGGGTCTGGGGGCACAGAAGGCACAGCCTCCACCCCCCCAGGCACCCCCAAGTTGATAGGATTTATTGTTGATTAATCAGGAATTTTTAAAGAATTAATTTTTTGCTCCATTGGAAACCATTTCCTGAGCCTTTCCATTCAGAAAGAACACTGAGTTTCCTTTCAACTTAATAGTTTAATTGCTGTGACCCGAACTCAGAGTTCAGAGCAATAAGCAATTACGGTCTGTAGGTGAAAAGGCACTCTGTTATTTCCTATGACAGCAATGCATGTCTATGGAGCCAAAAATTAATTCTTTAAAAATTCCTGATTAATCAACAATAAATCCTATCAACTTGAGGGTGCCTTGCAGGGCCCTGATGTGCCCCTAGACCCACTTTGGGGTGCCCTGGCACCCCCCAAATATGGGGAATGGGGTATCCTCAAATCCGCATTATTCCCTATGGGAGGAATACAAAAACTGAAAAAATCTTCAGAAAATCATTAATTATCACAGGAGTGTCCGATTGCTTTGGTGTTGGGTGGGTGGTAGATGCCCCTGGGTTCCTACCACCCACCCCAGTTTTATGCCCCTAGGTACTCCACATAGGGAATAATGGGCAATAATAAAAATTCAAAAAATCATTAAATATCATAGGAGTGTCCGATTGCTTTGGGGTTTGGGTGGCAGTTGGCACCTATTGGTGCCTACTATCCAACCCAGTTTTGGAGGCTCAAACCAGTTTGAAATGGTTCAAACCAGTTTGAAATGGTTCAAAACACATTCAAATTCAAACCTAACCAAGGGGGGGGGGGTCGAGCAAAACCAAAACCGAACCTCCCCACCCCAGTTCGAACCTGGTTCAAATTCCAATCGAACCAGGCAATCCAGTTTTGTGCACATCCCTAGTCCAGGGTTGTGTGAACCTTAATGGGTAACATTGTGAGGAAAATTACTCAGAGTAGTCCCATTGCAATCTAAATAAATAAATGTTAGGCAATCACAAGAGTTGTGATTACTATATTCATATTCTCCAGGGTGCCTTGGTCTTATAGGTACTTTTTTGGCACCCCTAAATATTCCTAAGATGTTTTACCCAAGAAGAAATCCGCAAATGCACCGGATATTCTCATTAGGTTAAATGTTGGTATCGTCTCTAATGCACACACGAGTCATCCTCAGTCCTGACATTACCTTGCCCCATTTGGATGAACAGCAAGATAAGAAATGTCCCAGATAATCTCTTTGCAATGTAACAGCTCCATTTGATTCCATGCAATATATATATAGCAATGGTGGATGCTGGAGGATGGATTGATGAGGTAGAAGATATCCATCCATTTGGGTCCATGTGACTTTCTGGCATATCCCACAAATGCCATCACAACATCATTGGTCATGACATAGTGCTCTATGTAGAACATTTCTTCCTTTATGCTATATAGGAACATAGGAAGCTGCCTTATAATGAGTCAGACCACTAGTCCATCTAGCTCAGTATTGTCTACACAGACTGGCAGCAGCTTCTTCAAGGTTACAGGCAGGAGTCTCTCTCAGCACTATCTTGGAGATGCCAGGAGGGAACTTGGAACCTTCTGCATGCAGATGCTCTTCTCAGATCTTACTGTGCTCACATGTAGTCTCCCATTCAGATGCAAACCAGGGCAGACCCTGCTTAGCAAAGGTCGATACCAACTCAACGGCACACTTTACCTTTACCACAGTACCAGTTCTCTAGTGGTATATATGGATAAAGGTTCTTTGTACATGCCACTGATAGGTGGCATGGACAAAGTGTGACATTAAGTGTGACATTAAATTTCATCTTCATTGTAGTGCCATTGTATTAAATATAATTAAATGGAAAAATAGGATTTTTAATTACATTGTCAACCACAATTACTGCACTGTTGTCGTCAAACTATTTTTTTTAGCCTTGCCAAGTGCTATTTGTTTACCCTGGATAATTATCTAAACAAATACTTGCCTGTTTGTTTTAATTCCAAGGCCAATTGAACACTTATGATTATTAAATGTTATAATTAGTCCTTGTTTCTTCTTTACAATGTGCCAGGGACAGCAAGTACTATCCAGAGAAAAATTTAAATGCTGAAATGTGAGATTCTGCTTGTTGAAAAATTGGAGCAATTAAATGTTTTGTGAATTCTCAGCCATGCCATGACAGGTCAGATGAGGAGTCTGTAAAAATCCAGTATCCCATTAATTCCTCATTAACTAGTACTAACTATTTCACTGAAAGCTGGACTTTTGAGGATACCATGGACAGCCAGGAAAACAAACAAATGGATCATAGAACAAATCAATCCAGAATTTTCACTCAAGGCACAAATGACCAGGCTCAAACTATCATACTTTGGACACCTTTGAGAAGTCCTTAATGCTGGGAAAAGGTGGAGGAAGGAGAAGAAGAGGACATCCAGTGGTAAGCTGGATGGACTTGATTACGACAGCAATGAATGCACCACTGAGAGACCTTAAAGGCCAATCGAAGACAGATTATCCTGGAGATAATCTATCTATGTGGTCGCCAGGAGCTGACACCAACTTGATAGCACTTAATCAATCAATCAATCAATCAATCAATCAATCAATCAACTACTTCACAGTAGGATAATGTTGTCTCTGGACAGTTTTATGTCAGAAGCTATGAGGTAACAGTATATGGCCTAGTGGGGCAATGCTCTGTTCACAAGCCCACAACAAAGTGACCAGAGTGGGTTGTGCTAGGATACCTGATGCAGATGGAGGTGGTAAAGTGAAGTTCAAAGAGATTTTCAGATGTTTCAAAACATCTGAGAATGTTCAAGGGAAGACACATGAATTCCTTTAAGACAAATGACGTTTCTCAGAGAGGATCTGAATCCAGTGGTGGCTGGTGCAGGTGCCACGGGGGGTGGGGGTGGGGTTGGCGGGACTGTGGTACAGCTCAGGCACCTTTAAGTCTAAATTAGTAGGTGCTTAGTTCCCATCCCGTTGCACCTGAAAGCTCTTACCAGCAGCAGTGAACCGCCCATCACCCACTGTGGCGGAGGATCAACTTCACCACTCAGCTGGCCTCTGGGCATGAGTGGAGGCCATCTGCTGGCCAGGCGATTGGCCTCCACCAGCTGAGTGGCAGAGCTGATCCTCTGCCACAGTGGGTGCTGGGCAGCATGCCACTGCTGGTAGCTTTCAGGTGCAGTGGTACTGGAGTTAAGCACCTACTATTTTAGATTTAAAGGTGCCTTCTGCCACCACCACCGCCCTCCCCCCGGGGGTACCTGCACCGGCTACTACTGTCTGAATCCCTAGTTAGGTTCTAGTTTAGCCTTCTCCTTGATGTGCTAGTTTCCTGTGTATGAGTGGGTTTTGTTTTTGTTTCATATGGAAGTACATGTAATTGATTAAGTAGAGCCCCTGGTGGCACAGTGGTAAAAACTGCCGCCCTGTAACCAGAAGGTTGCAAGTTCAATCCTGACCAGGGGCTCAAGGTTGACTCAGCCTTCCATCCTTCCGAGGTCGGTAAAATGAGTACCCAGAATGTTGGGGGCAATATGCTAAATCATTGTAAACCGCTTAGAGAGCTCCGGCTATAAAGCGGTATATAAATGTAAGTGCTATTGCTATTGCTATTGCTATTGCTACAGCTCAGACACAGGTTTACTACCTCAGTGAGAACTACAGGATGGTTTGGACGTTGCTATATCTGCCCCCCAACCCCATGCAATAAGGGTGTGTGTGTGTGTGTGTGTGTGTGTGTGTGTGTGTGTGCTGTGAGCATGCACATCCTTCCTTCCTCCCAGCATGCCAAGGTGCCTTTCCCTATTTGTGCAGGGAGGGGTTCATACACATGCTACAAATAATTTTTGTGATTGAGAAGGTGGCTGGGAAGGAAAGATGCATTCTTGCTTTTGAAACTGCAATTAAGATACCCCAACATTGCAACACTGGGCCAGTTTGGACCATACTTCATCCTCAGACCTGCTCATGGCATGCACTTATGTTTGTTGCATGTGGTTGTGCAGGCCAATGAAGTATCATTCCAAGTAGCCCAGAGTAATAATGGTGGGGTATCTTAATTGCAGCTAAGACAGCAAGAGTGCATACTTCTTCCCCAATCACCTTCTAATCTCAGGGCCTAATCCTCCCCTCCAATTTACCTGTATTTATGTAAGGTTTATGTAAGGTTTATGTTTATGATATGCAGTAGGGATGTGGACAAATCAGGTTCAGCTCGAATCTAAACCAGATTTGAGCCAGCCCGGCCTGGTTCCATACACAGTCAAACTGCATCCAGTTCAAAGGGGCTTGGAGCTATACTGGTAAAGGGGAATCTGGTGAGGTCATTATAATGACATTCATGCCTGCGCAGAGGCCCGAACCAGGCTCAGACCAGACCTACCTATTCAGGGGGAGGCTGGTGGGGATGTGGGGATCATTAGTGGCAGCACAGGCTCAGGTTGAACCAGGCCCGGTTTGGTTCAAACCCAAACTGGCTGAAGTCAGCCCAGTTTGAACCCAAGGCCGTCAAGTAGGGGTGTGCACAAAACCAGTTTGCCCAGTTCAGTTTGAGTCCAAACCAGCTTGAACTGAACTGGGCATGTTCAATTTCACACCCCCAAACAGACACACCCCCCCCAGCTTGGCTCAAATTTGAGCCAGTTTGGGAGACCGGGGGAGGCCAGTGGGGGGAGAGGGGGCCACCAGAGGCCACCCCCATGGCCATGGCAGCACCCTCCCCCCCGGAAGGTAAAAATGGCACCCTATGATTTCCTCTGCAACTCCAATGCATTGCAGGACTTTTGGGGGAGCGGGGGAGCCTACTCAGTGAAAAGAATTTACCAGCCACATATCATTTCTCACACAAAACCACCATTTTGGCCATTGGGCTGGCCGACTGTTCAGGAATGCTCTAAAGATTACTGAGCTGATTTCTTTCAAACACTTTGAGCAGGAAAAGCACTATACACACCTACTGTTATTAATATATTTCTTTTTGAAAGCTTAAGCCAAGCTTGTCCCCACACCAATAAAGATGCAAGCCTGGGTTTAAGAGAAAGGGCTACAACTTTGAAGAATAACAATTCTTCAAAGCAGTAGCTGACATGAGGAAAATTACTCAAAGTAGTCCCACTGAAATTAAAAGTACAAGTTGTTCTTTTAATTTCAATGGGATTACTTTGAGTAATTTTCCTCCTCGTCAGCTATCAGGTCTAAACTTCACTTCCCATCAGTACACACACTAACCTGGGCCGAGGTTATGCCAGGCTATGCCATCCCGCCTCAGACCCAAACTGGGCTATATCACCCCCTGGCTCAGACTTAAGGGTCAGCACTAGACTGATCCCTGCTTGCCCTAGCTGGTCCTCAAATGGGGTCAAGGTTTCACCAGCAGCCTCTCCTCCAAGCCACTAAACCTTTGAGTCTGGCAGTTCTGTTGGTGTTAAGAAGACCAACCAATCTTCCTTGTACTGTCAAGCTTTGAGGAACTGCTTGCATGTTCCTTCCATTGCTCAATATTATAATTTTACTGCCTTTCATCCCTAGACTCGAGGCAGTTTGCAAATATTAAATATACCATAAAATATCAAAAAAGCACAATAGCAGTGAGAAACAATTCATTCTCTCCTGCAATGCTGATGGCCCTAAGGGGGCCAGGAAGAAGAAGCCCTCTTCTAAGGTTGCTTGCTGGTGACTGTTGCTGATCTCCCTCAATGTTATCTCCTCCGAGCAGCATTCTGCTAGCACCAAGAAATAGCTCCTCATCCCAGAGATGCTGATAACAACTGAATGTTGTAATCCCCTCCAGTTGTGGCCAGATCCTCCAGTCAAGACTCACTGCACTCATTCTGCTTCTCAGTGGCAATGATCCTAAGGGAGCAGATGGAAAAGTCTCTACTGCGGAAGTGGCTATTACTGGCTGCTGTTGTCCCCCCCTGAGGTGTGGCTAAATTTCCTGGCACTTCTGTCTCTCTTTTCTCCTTTGCAGGGATAGAAATGCTTGCTCGGGGCGGGGGGTTTATTTATTTGTTTTCACATTTATATCCCACTCTTCCTTCAAGGAGCCCATAAAACATAAATAGTTTTATGCTTATCCTCACAACAACCCTGTGAGGTATATTAGGCTGAGAGATAAATGACTGGCCCAGAATCATCCAGTGAGTGTCATGGCTGAATGGGGATTCAAATGGATCTTCCCAATCCTAGTCCAACACTCTAAACACTACACCATGCTAGTTGTCAGTGTGAAACACCCACCTAAAGCAGTTGTATGGAATGGTGGTTGCTTGGTTGGTGTGCTCTCTACTCCTGTCTCCTTGGGCTAGAGATCTCTACTGTCTGGAGGCCAAGGCCAGAAGCAGCCAGGTGCTCTTCTGGCTGCAGTGCCTTCTGTTGGAGGTATGGAATATTGCCCTAGCATGCTCACCAATCAGCTCTTCTTCTTCTTTCCTTGCCTGCACTTATACCTGCATGTTGTGGCCAAGATGTAATCTAACTAACGGGCTGTATTAAGTAGACCAACTGTGCCCCCCCCCCAAAAAAACAACACCACCCTTGACTGTCAGGAGGTTAAAAAAAATCCTACCCATCCCCTGATAAGATGAACAGGCCAGAAGGGAGGTACACCACTCAATCCTCAAATGAGATGTTGGGCAGGGAGCCAGGTCCAATAGTCACCTGGCTCAGTGGTGGCCAGTATGGGTGGATCTAAAGGTAAAGTGTGCCGTCAAGTCGATTTTGACTCCTGGCATCCACAGAGCCCTGTGGTTGTCTTTGGTAGAATACAGAAGGGATTTACTATTACCTCCTCCCACGCAGTATGAGATGATGCCTTTCAGCATCTTCCTATATCGCTGATGCCCGATATAGTACCAGCAGGGATTCAAATCAGTAACCTTCTGCTTGTTATCAAGCCTTTCCCCGCTGCGCCACTTAAGGTGATGGGTGGATCTAGGAGAAAGTAAATGAGCCTTAAATTAGGCTTATTCTTACTCCTCTCAACCCGTCCCTTCTGCCTCACTTTCCCTTGCTGTGCACAGGTGTGGCATTAACCCCTTGGTTGTGGGCAGGTCATTTACTGGGTTGGGAAACTAGGCAAATGACTAGCTCATGCACAAAGGGTGAATGCCACAGCCAGGCATAGCAAGGAGAGTGGGTCTTGTAGTACCAAGCATGAATTGTCCCCTTTGCTAAGCAGAGTCCACCCTGATTTGCATTTGAATGGAGACGTGTGTGTACTGTGAGATATTCCCCTCTGAGGGATGGAGCCGCTCTGGGAAGCTTCTGTTCTCTCCCTGGCATCTCCAAGACAGGGCTGAGAGAGACTCCTGCCTGCAAACCTGGAGAAGCCACTGCCAGTTTGTGTAGACAATACTGAGCTAGACAATACTGAGCTAGATGGACCAATGGTCTGACTAAAGCAGCTTCCTATGTTCCTATGTAAAGGAGAGTGAGGAAGCCAGGCAGGCGAGAGGAGTGAGGCTTGTTTACCACCACCACACCAATCTGCCAGCTACTGACCTGGCTGCTCCTCCAAAGTGTCCCACTGTACTGAAAGCTTGACACTTGTAGTAGTGTAAGGGTTAACCTCCTGCTTTGTTGGAGATCTAGCAGGCTATTGGGAATGGAGTTGTTCATTATTCATTATTAAAAGTGAGTTCCTAGCAGAAGGTTGTGCCTGGTCTGTGCCTTGTAGCTGTGTCATAAGATAAGCCCAACATGCAATAAACCTCAAGGCCTTGTGCTTCCAAACCCTGAGGTGGGTCAAATTTGTTCCTCATACAGTTTTGGAGAAGAGGTGGCATTCTGAAAAAGTTTTTTGTCTAGAAGGTCACATATGTTACTCCAGCCATGATGCTTATTTGTATAAGTAGCATGTCATTTTACTAATGCGCGCTTTGTGAATTACTGTTCCATGTCTCTGTTTCCTGCTCCAGTCTATATTTAAATTGCTCTTTGCCCTTTATGTACTTTCTCCATTATGTTTTGGAATGAATATTCATAGCACTGTTCAGATTGTTTGATTGCTCCAGCGTTAACCTTGAAAATACCACCTGTAAAAAAAACCTGTAAATGAACGGATGAAATATAATCTTGGAGGTGGTGAGAAGAGTGCATTGTAGAGCACAATACATTTTGAAAGCCTAGAACCCCCTCCCCATATAATTAGGACAATATTCTAAATTGTAAGTATGGATGTTAAGTAACTATGTTCAGAAAACAATAGTGCTAGCTTTTCTAATTCGGCACAATTCTTCTCTGGAGTGTATGAATAGCTCAGATGAGACAAGGGCCACTTTAGAGTTGCTTCCCACTCAAGCATGTAGAGAATGTGTAGAACTCTCCTGAGGAAATTTTGCCTTATGAAAACACTTTGAGGTCATTCACACAATCAAAAACTGTTTTCTACCTAGGTTTGGGAGCAGTGTGCACTCCGGATTTTTGGCTGTGTGGAAACAAAGTAGGAGGGAAACCTGGGTAGCTTTTCCTCCTACCTTGCTTTCACACCATCACTTCTACCCAGGTTTTCCTCATACCTTGCTTCCACACAATGGAAAATCTGGAGCACACACAGCTCCCAAACCTGGGTAGAGCACAGTTTTTGATTGTGTGAATGACCTCTTTATGTTTCCATTGAAATTCCTATGATGTTTTGTTTCAGCAAGACCTTTTAATTTGGTTTAGGCAAAATTTGGTGTCAAACCTATTGTTAATTATTATTTTTATACCACACCCTTCCTCCATGGAACTCAAAGCAGCCTCAACAACCCTGTGAGTCTGAGAGAGAGTGACTGGCTGGCTCACGCAATGAACACCATGGCTGGGGGGAGCAATGAACCTGGGTCTCCCTAGTTCTAGCCCGACATGCTAGCCACTATGCCACACTGGCTCTAATTTGAACATATGAATCAGGCGTAGTGTTGTGAGTTCTGCAAGAGGTATATAGCTACCTCCCTCTGTGACTCAAGTAGGGGAAATTAGCGTCAAATGGTGCAGACCTGTGAACAGCTATAAAAATACTTTAACAGCTGTGCAGGACAGGCAGCTGTGATGTGGACACACTGCAAAGAAAGAGGGTGGAGACGTGACTTTGAAAACAAATAGTTGCTTTATTGAGGGATAATAGGGGTACAGGAAATGAAAAAGTGGTTGGTTAGTCATGTTACCAAGCTGCTATACTAGGAAGGGGGGTGGAGGTCTGTGGGTGAAAGAGAGAGAGAAGAGGAAAGCCATGAGTCATTTTTACCTAGATCTCACTGGTGGGAATCCTTCTCTCTGGGGAGCTCAAGCACAGAGTGAGCTCATGGGCATACCCAAGTAGTGTGTGATGGCAAGGTGCACATAGGCAGCAAGTGTGGCAGATGTGATGGCAGCAGCAAAAGCATGATCCCAAAAGCAAGAGTGTGATCCCATGTTTGAAGGGGGTTCTTATTAGCAAAACTGCAAATCTCCAGTTACCGCCAACTCGTTTGGTGGCTACACAGAGACGGGCCTTCTCGGTCGCTGCCCCACGATTGTGGAATGCGCTCCCTGCTGAGATATGATCCTCCTCATCTCTGGCAATTTAAAAAAAACCAAACACCTGAAAACCCATCTTTTCACCCAAGCTTTCTCAACTTCCAAAATTTTTTGGGTTTTAATGTCTGGTTTATTTTTAAATTGTTAAATTGTTTTAAGTTTTTTGTATATTTTTAAACTGGTTTTATGCTATTGTAAACTGCCCAGAGATGAAAGTTTGTGGCAGTGTACAAATTTGATAAATAAATAATAATATATAAATAAAAACACGGCCAGAGGCTAGAGGGAGAAGGATTGATGGTCCCCTTGGGCAGCTTCCTGATGTCTTCAGGAATTACTGCTCCTGATAAGGCATGAATATTATTTATTTATTTATTTATTTATTTATTCATTCATTCATTCATTCATTCATTCATTCAATTTCTATACCATCCTTCCAAAAATGGCTCAGGGCGGTTTACACAGAGAAATAAAATAAAATAAAATAAAATAAAATAAAATAAAATAAAATAAAATAAGATGGCTCCCTGTCCCAAAGGGCTCACAATCCATTAGTTATGATTAGCTAATGGCTGAGTGGTGCATCCTGTATGCTCCATGACAAAGGATGTTCAGAAAAAGGGAGGTTGCAGAGCAATCACCTGGACAAAAGAGAAGGGACCATCACAACCTCCAGCCCAGACTCACTCAATTCTGATAACAATAGGGAGGAAGAGTTGAGTAGAGCTTGGCTCAACTTTGGGAACTCTTATCAAACCACAGAGGGAAGAGAGCTAGCATTCCTTTCTCTTTTGTTCCTTAATGTTCACACTGTTGTGTATTTCACCTGCTTATGCCATAATGCAAACAGCAGGAGTATTTCCTTGGGTTTGTGGCAGGTCTTTTGGAGATGGGCCTGAATATTGCTTTTTAAAGGAAAAACTCTTGTCAGAATGACTGTTTACTTGGAAGGCAGAAGGGGTCTCTCTTCCAAGTTATCATAGAGACAGAAAATGGCGAAGGCTTGAGTTTAGGAAGTATGCTGAAGTACCCCCAAAATGGCGAAGCAAGCAGGTCTGGTAACAATAGCATAGCCTGAGCAGAAAGAACCTTGCTTCTGCTCATGTGGAGATAGCAGCAGCACAAAATATAATGAAAGGCCTTCATATCTGGAGCACAACTTGCTCCAGCAGGCCTTTGGAATGAGGAAGCTATTCTGTTTACACTAAGTATTGCTCTCAGACCAGACTTCCTAATAGAAAACACATGGTGGCCCATCTATTCCCCTTTTTTTCAAATGGAGGAGGAAGCAAAAATTAAGTGGTTCTTCTGACCATAATAGATATCAAGGTCATACACACTATCATCTGGGGGTGATTGCGGGGTGGGGGAAGAATACTTACCCTGAATTGCACAGCTGATCAGACCATTTGGCTCAGTGAACACAACAGCTAGACATTCCATGCAGCTGCATGATCCATTCTTTAAAAATTGGAACTAGGTCCGCCATATATCCCAGCATGCATTGCACTCACAGCAGAGAGGCAACCATTCTTCTCTGACTGTCCTCTCTAGCCACAGTACTGTATGATACACATGGCCGCTGGCTGCCAGGAAGATTTTTAAGCAGTGTTTTCAACATATGACCAAACTCTCTGGTAGGAAAGCTGCTGTTTTCATCCTACCTTGGTTAGTACCTAGGTAGAAAAGTTGAGATATCCAGGGTTGAATGGGCTGGCTTGGGGGAGTCCCAAAGGTTCTCATAACCAGCAATACTGCCTCCTACCATCCAATTCTTGTTCATGAGAATGGACTTATTGTCACCCTAAGCAGAAAATGATGCAGTGGCTATATGGTGTGGTGGTAGGGTTGGCAACTCTTGGGGGGGAAAAAATTCTGGTAACTGGGGTTGGATTCCAAACTATGTCCAGCAGAGGAGCCAGGGGGCAGAACCCCATGCTTTGGGACTGGTCCAGGAGCAGAGCCCCATATATTTAGCTGACAGAGTGGAATAGGAGCCTTTGGATGGGGCAGTATAAAACTGAAACAAACAAACAAACAAAGTGTAGACATTTTCTATTCTCCCATAGTTTACAACTAAAATAATGTCTGGGGGCAGCGGCAGGGGGTGGGGAGTGGGTCCTGGCTTTGCCTCTTGCTTTTCATGCAAGTGGCCAGAATGCAAAACACCAGGTCAGGACATTTTTATTTTTAAAAGGTTGGCAATCAGATATGGTGGCAAGAACGTCGACAGCCAGTCAGAATAAATAATACTAGGTTAGATGGACCCATGGACTGATTCAATATGTCAGCTTTATGTATTCATACTACATGTCCCATTGATCATCAGTCTATTTCCTTTGTTTTGCAAATTTTTTCTCAAATTTCTATACCACCCATCATCTAAAGAGCTCAGGACAGTGCTTAGTGCCATCCAATGCAGTTCATGGCCAAGCCAAATCTCCCTAGTCCAAGCCCACTGCCCTGGCTCTCAATGTCAGCACATATGAAGTTGCACAAGCCCACATTTCTGGCCTGCTAAAATGGCAAGCAGTTATGTACACAGTCATTTAATTCAAGTTTTGCTTCCCCCCCACCGCTTTTAAAATTTTATTGGTTTTTACAATATCTTAACATTCTCATTACATCCAATTAAACAAATGTTGACTTCCCGCTCGCCAATCTGTGCGAATCACTAATTATACAATTCAACCGTTGCTATAGTAATTCAAAATGTATATCCTATACCTTACAAACTCGATTTTACTCTACTCAACCTGCTATTATTACTAATAATAATAATTCAAGTTTCCATCCCTTTCTGAATCTTTAATCAGAATGTATTCATAACTATGCTTTCCCTGCTCCAAAGTCTAGGATCTAAAGCATACTCAAGGAAGTTACTGCAGTAACATGTGCTGAAGCTATCTTGAAGCCTTCCTGCATTTTACCTCATATGAAGTCCCTCAAATTACTGAAATTTAGAACGATTTAAGAAATATATTCACATGACCCAATTTTTATGGTGTACTCATTATTCAATTGCATTTATAATTTGGGATAGGCATAGTCTCCTTGACAGCATTACTGAAAGTAAACTATGGATTGAAGAGAAAGATGACTCAAACACAGAATATTAAAAACTGGTAATGCTATCTTGCCATGGAACAAAAACACTAAGATGACCAACTCACAAGATTCCAAGACAAAGTAATGATGAACATGCCTGGAGAAAGCAGTGGATATTTCAACCATAAATCTCTCCCAGATGAAATTACTGTAGCTTCTGCACAAGCTCTGAGGATCTGTCATTTTCCTCCAGCTCCACATAAGCTTCCCCCAAGCTTCTCTCTCTGTTTTTCCGATTCTAAACTCTTCTGTCAGCCTTCTTAACTCTGTACTTCCTATTTCTTATTTTCCATACTTCTTGGAACCTCTTCCCAGACCTCAGCCTGAACACCAAGTTATCCCTGTCCTTATGATCTGTGTGATTTAATCCCAGCCAAAATGGCAACATTCCCTTCTCTCACAGAAATCAAACTCTGAAAATTCTGACTCCCCCTCCCCACCCGCAATAGCAGTTGGACATTGGGGCCCTCACACCAGTTCATTGATTAAGATGCTTCACTGCTGCAAACACAATGCAAAACAGATGATACCTGTATAATGTGTCAGACAAGAGGGGGGAAGTCTGTAAGTGTCAAAGTTCCAAAAGTTAGAATCGTTCTAAAGATTCAGAATAATTTCATGGTACAGCCCTATTGGGACTATGACTGTGTCACATTTCAGATGGGTGATTTCGTGTTTAAATGCACATCAGGAATAGAAGGCTAGTTTTCTTTCACGTTTTAGCTTTCCATGGACAAAAAGGGTCCTTACCTATTCCTCTTCCTGATACTCTGGTTTTCTATGTGCAACAAGTTTTTTACATGGGGGAGTACTTAAAAATTTAAACGGCCCCCTCAGCTGTACTCTGAAATGGTACAATCTTAATTGTGCTGGACATGTAGATTGGCCCTAGTAAGATGTGTCCACACAGAACTGACAAAACTGAATTTAAAGAGAACAGGAAGTAAATAATTCTACTTCTCCTTGGTCAGTCCTAAGGCAAAAGTAGAGGATTTCATTTTGTCCAAGACCTATTGCTTGGATAAAAATAATATTCATATGGCTTACCCTGGTCTTAAATATGTCCTGAGGGTCAATAATCTCTTTAATAACCCCCAGTGTAAGAGAAATAGTTCAATATGACTTCTGTATTATTTCCCCTCATATCTTGCAGGAGTCCATTTGCTGAATGCTGTGTGTGTGTGTGCATGGGCACACGCAAACAGAGGTAATAGGAAAAAACAATATCCTGAAGCTCAGTTCAATTTTAACAATATGTCCATATCCAGCAGAGTAGGGGTGGGCACAAACGTCCAATACAAACACAGTTTGTATTGAAGAGAACAGAAAGGAACACAAACTCTGGCAAAAGAAATGCAAGGTGATAATAAGGGAGGCAAAAAGAGAGTTTGAGGAACATTTAGCCAAAAGTATCAAGGGGAATAACAAAAACTTCTTTAAGTACATCAGAAGCAGGAAACCTGCCAGGGAGGCAGTTGGGCCATTAGACAATGAGGGAGTGAAAGGGATTATTAAGGAGAATATGGAGGTTGCAGAGAAACTGAATGAGTTCTTTGCATCTGTCTTCACGGCAGAGGATACTGAGCATATACCTGTTCCTGAACCAGGCTTTTTAGGGATGGAGGCTAGAGAGCTGAGTCAGATAGAAGTGACAAGGGATGATGTTCTAAACTGTCTGGAAAAACTGAAAGCTAACAAATCACCAGGGCCGGATGGCATCCATCCAAGAGTCCTCAAAGAACTCAAATGTGAAATTGCCAACCTCCTTGCTAAAATATTTAACTTATCCCTGAAATCGGGCTCTGAACCAGAGGACTGGAGAGTAGCAAATGTAACACCAATTTTCAAAAAGGGATCCAGGGGCGATCCAGGAAATTACAGGCCAGTTAGCCTAACATCCGTTCCGGGCAAATTGATGGAAAGCATCCTCAAGGATAAAATTGTAAAGCACACAGAAGAACAGGTCCTGCTGGGAGTGAGCCAGCATGGCTTCTGCAAAGGTAAATCTTGTCTCACCAACCTTTTGGACTTCTTTGAGAGTGTCAACGAGTGTGTGGATCAAGGTGATCCAGTTGACATAGTCTACCTGGACTTCCAAAAAGCTTTTGACAAAGTTCCTCATCAAAGGCTCCTTAGGTAACTTAGCAGTCATGGGATAAGGGGACAAGTACATGTGTGGATTGCTAACTGGTTGAAAGACAGGAAACAGAGGGTAGGTATAAATGGAGAGTTTTCACAATGGAGGGAAGTAAGAAGTGGGGTCCCCCAGCGATCTGTACTGGGACCGGTGCTTTTTAATTTATTCATAAATGATCTAGAAGCAGTGGTAAGCAGCGATGTGGCCAAATTTGCAGATGATACCAAACTCTTCCGGGTAGTGAAATCCAAAACGGATTGTGAGGAGCTCCAAAAGGATCTCTCCAGATTGGGGGAGTGGATGACAAAGTGGCAAATGCGGTTCAATGTTAGCAAGTGTAAAGTGATGCACATTGGGACAAAAAAAACCAACTTCAAGTATACGCTGATGGGATCCGAGCTGTCGGTGACGGACCAGGATTGGGATCTTGGGGTTGTGGTTGACAGCTCGTTGAAAGTGTCGACTCAATGTGCGGCAGCTGTGAAAAAGGCTAATTCCATGCTAGGGATCATTAGAAAGGGGATTGAAAATAAAACGGCTAACATTATAATGCCCTTATACAAAACTATGGTGCGACCAACCAAGATGATCAGGGGCCTAGAGCACCTTTCTTATGAGGCAAGACTACAACACCTGGGGCTTTTTAGTTTAGAAAAAAGACATCTGCGGGGAGACATGATAGAGGTCTATAAAATCATGCATGGCATGGAGAAAGTGGAAGAGAGATTCTTTTCCCTCTCACACAACACTAGAACCAGGGGTCACTCCATGAAATTGATTGCCAGGAGGTCTAGGACCAACAAACGGAAGTACTTTTTCACACAATGCGTGATCCACTTGTGGAACTCTCCGCCACAGGATGTGGTGACAGCCAACAACCTGGATGGCTTTAAGAGGGGTTTGGATGACTTCATGGAGGAGAGGTCTATCAATGGCTACTAGTCAGAGGGCTGTTGGCCACCTCCAGCCTCAAGGGCAGGGTTCCTCTGAGTACCAGTTGCAGGGGAGTAATGGCAGGAGAGAGGGCATGCCCTCAACTCCTGTCTGTGGCTTCCAGTGGCATCTGGTGGGCCACTGTGTGAAACAGGATGCTGGACTAGATGGGCCGTGGGCCTGATCCAGCAGGGCTGTTCTTATGTTCTTATGCACAGTTGGGGCGAGGGAGAATGGCTGAGAAATACATGTGTCTTAGCCAAATAAATGCTTTGCTGAATACACGTTTTTTGACTGCATTGCAGTTTGCTGCAGTTCTCGAGTTTGCCATTGGTTCCATGACAGAGTTATGGAAGACTTGTCTTTTGAAAATTTTGTTGTTTTTGTTAGACATTTGTGCTGTATATATTAACAGTGCATCTCCAAAATGCAAAGACTATTCATCTTCCTGTGTGCACTTAGGCCTGGTTCTCAGAAGGATGTTGATCATACTGTAAGTACTTGATGCACAGCTGAATGTATATGAACTGATTTCATTGAAAATTCCAAAACTAGTTTACATAGATTTGTTTATTTTTATTAATTTTTTACATTTATATCTCGCTCTTCCTCTGAGGAGCTCAGTGCAGTGTACATGGTTATTTTTATCCTCACAACAATCCTGTGAAGTAGGTTAGTCTGAGAGATACATGAGTGGCCCAGAGTTGCCCAGTGAGTTTCATGGTTGAATGGGGAGCCAAACTCGGGTCTTCTCAACCCTAGTCTAACACTCTAACCACTATGCTATGCTGGCTCTCATAAACTACAGATCATGTCATAAACTATTCCTTGATTGTATTATTTCAGACTACAGAGCATCACCAGGAATGGAGAGAAATCAGTTAAAACTGACTGGCTAGGCAGAATTGTGACAAATCCTATTGTGTACATGTTCACTGATTGGTTGGGAGGATCACCACTGTTACAGAAGGAAGGAAGGAAGGAAGGAAGGAAGGAAGGAAGAAGCCGCCACCATTAGTGGGAGAAATGGTGCTAAAAGAACAGCAATAGGGGGAAACAATGGTACCAAACAAGATAGAAAAGGGGTGGATATTCTCAGGCTCCATCCCACTGAAATCAGTATTGAAATCTGAAAATGAAGAATATTAAGAAAGTTTTGTATAAAAACCATTTGTGCTTCCTTTTGGAGATGTGCACTCTTAGCACAAAGTATTATGTACCTCTATTAGTGTCCGCACATTTGCATGTTTTATATGCATTTTATCTTGATTAGCATACAATTAATCACAAAGGAGAACTTCCCCAAACTAGTTCCAGGAAGCTAAGTTGAGATATAGTAAAGCCAGAGATCTAAGGACAGAGTTAGACATTATATAGTCTTCCTAAGTACATCCCTTGGTTAATTCTAATGTAGGGGCAGTTATTTGTAACTGTCTCCATTTGCAGTAGAGACGGGGTGGAGCTGAAATAGAGAGTAGAGAGTTTCAAAGAACCCAGCTGCCCTGCTTGCAAGAGCCGCTGAGACTCCGGGAGGAGCCGCTGAACTCCCCACTTCTCCTGGCCAGGGCTCTTGCTGTCACCAGCAGAGGCAGCCACCAGCATCTGTTGCTGGTAGTGCTGGCTTCCTTCAGCCACTCCCCCTCCACCTGATGGCCGATGGAAGGAGGACGTGCACACGGCCCATTAGGAGCATGTACGTGCCCTCCTCCCATCAGAAGGAGGACAGGTGCAGAGCACGTGGCCAAAGGAGGTGGCTGGCGGCACGCACCCCCACTGGTTGGGCTCTGCCCATGTTCCTCCCATCAGCCAGGCTCGAGTTCCAGACGATGAAAGGAGGGTGTGCACACCCAGCTGATGGAACCCAGCTGATGGAAAGAGGATGGGCAGAGCCCAGCCAGCAGGAGTGCATGCCTCCAGCCACTCCTTCTGCTGTTTGGCCTCCACCCATCCTCTATGGACCCCCTCTTCCCTTGCTACACCCTGAGTGGAGGTTCCATGGGTGAGAGTGCTTAACCTTTCCCATGCCTCATTATTCTCTCCTAGAAACCATTGCCAGGTCATTTTTTTTCTTTATAGCTGGGCTACTTCTGATTTTAGATCTTGGCTGAGGGGGAAATTAAAAACCATTTGGGGGAGGCATTTGCAGGGGGAATCAGCAGGGGAGAGAAAGCCAAAGTTTAGGATAGCAAACACTGTGTTTCTTTCATAAATCCTAGTATTCATTTGGAAACAAAGATATTTGTAAATATTTAATTTACTACCCTAAGCAGATCTTGTAGAAATCACAGTATTCTCACTCTTTCCTCTTTAGTGGCTGGTTATTGCCTGTAACAAAGAACAATGTAAACAGAAATAATTGACTGTTCTGGGACTGGAAAATGTGATTAAAAAAGAGAAAGAAAACTCAGGCATGCCCTAAGTTAATTAGGATTAAATCTGTATAGACTTCATCCTTGGTATAGTTTCCAGTATTGGCATAATCATCGAGAAAACCTTGGCTCAGCAGCACAATATTCTAAAAGAAAAACTGTCTAGGAATTCACAGGTTAAAACTGGGACACGAACCCTTAGCTCAGCAAATTAAGGTCTCGGTTTTCCTTTGTGTACAGTCAAGATGTTTTGAACGTTTTATTTTTCAGCTTGGTCAGCACTGGAGAACATATGCTAGCAACGTATGTGAAGAGAAGGGCATGAGGAGGGAGGAATCTACATTGCTTAGACCTGGATAAGATGATTATATTAAGCTCTTGAGGTTTTCACCTGCAGCTGCTTCATTTGCATTCCCATCTGGCCTGCTGACCCTAAACTGACTGGACATCAACCAGCCTGCCAACTTTCTTGGCTTTCTTGCTTCCCTTGCCAATCAAAAACAAATAACTGAGCATTTGCTTAAGTAGATGAATGCAAAAATGCATTCTTACTCAGTTTCTCTACAGCCTTTCAACACCTTACCACTGTTAATCCTGTTAGCAGATGCTGCTAACGTGTCTCACCTCTACAACTATATCAGCAATATGTTTTTCTTCTGGTGAAAATGGCTGCAGCTCTCTTTATGCTCCTCTGCTCAAAGGCATAGTTAATATGAGAACCGAACCGAACCTGAACTTAAAACCCCAAACAATTTCAAATTGGGTGTTTTTAGGAATATTTTTTAGGAAAGTAACTAAACCTAAAAGCTTTTGGTTACCATGAACCTGATCTGGCACCAAACCCCTAAATATAAAAAGTAATAACTTTAACTAGTTCACAATCAGTAGCTCAGTAACAGAATTTCAGTTGCATGATTAATTTTTTTTTCTTTCTGGGTTTTTTAAAATCCAATTGATTGAATGACATTTCTTAAAACTTTCAAAAATGTTAAAAAATAAAGTTTCAAAATAATAAATATTTTTCACAGGTTAAAGACAACTTTAACCTGAGACAAAAACCACCCTGAGCCATTTTTGGAAGGCCAGTATATAAATTATATAAATCAATTAAATAAATAAATAAATAGTTAACATCATATTACTTGAGTTATACTGCAAACAAAATAATTTGATATTATCCTGCATGAAATGTAATAGGGGTCAAAACCAGTTAATGAACCACTTTTTATCATAATTTTTATTGTAACAAAACCAAACCCCACTTTTTAAAGTTAGTGCCAGAACTGGAATTGAATGAGAGAGCTAAAAATATTGATTTAAAAAAATTATATTGAATTACATATTTTAAGAAAGTAATCAATTATATAACAATGCATTGATTCAGAAATGGGTTGGCTTGTTTTTGTTACTGAAGTTCTTTTAAATCTGTATATAAATCCAAGTACAATTTATCCCCTGCTAAGTAGGCACTTTTGAAGCACCTTTCAAAGTAGTAATTCTGATTCATACTTAGCAGAGGAAAAGCAACTAGTCCTATTCAAATGCAGCACAGTTCTTTTTCTGTGTAAACCACTTTGAGAACTTTTTTTTAACATCAAAGGGTGGTATATAAGTGATAGTAGTAGGAGCAGAAACCAGGTAGTGCTAGAATTAATTTGGACCTGAATATTTCCCTTCAAAAGCTTCCATGCTGGATAATCTCCAGACCTTTCTTATTTGCTACCACAAAATGTGATACTGGCTACCAGTTTAGACAGATTTTTTAAAAAGTTTAGACAAATGCTGTGTGGTCCCATCCTGCAGACAAAAATCTATGAGCTCTAAAAGGGGGTGGGATTTCAGCCATGCAGAACTCCAATGGACGCGTTACTCTGATGAAGGCCAGAGGTAAACTGAGAACATAAGAACATAAGAACAGCCCTGCTGGATCAGGCCCAAGGCCCATCTAGTCTACACAGTGGTCTACCACATGCCGCTGGAAGCCTACAGGCAGGAGTTGAGGGCATGTCCTCTGTCCTGCTGTTAGTCCCCTGCAACTGGTACTCAGAGGCATCCTGTCTTTGAGGCTGGAGGTGGCCCACAGCCCTCCAACTAGTAGCTGTTGATAGACCTTTCCTCCATGAAGTTATCCCTCTTAAAGCCATCCAGGTTGTTGGCTGTCACCACAGCTTGTGGCAGAGAATTCCACAAGTTGATAATGTGTTGTGTGAAAAATTACCTCCATTTGCTGGTCCTAAATTTCCTGGCAATCAATTTCATGGGATGCCCCCTGGTTCTAGTATTATGTGAGAGGGAGAAGAATTTCTCTCTATCCACTTTCTCCACACCATGCATGATTTTATAGACCTCTGTCATGTCTCCCTGCAGTCCTCTTTTTTTCTAAACTAAATAGCCCCAGGTCTTGTAGCCTTGCCTCATAAGAAAGGTGCTCTAGGCCCTTGGAGAGCCAGCGTGGTGTAGTGGTTAGAGTGCTGGACTAGGACCGGGGAGACCCGAGTTCAAATCCCCATTCAGCCATGAAACTAGCTGGGTGACTCTGGGCCAGTCACTTCTCTCTCAGCCTAACCTACTTCACAGGGTTGTTGTGAAAGAGAAACTCAAGTATGTAGTACACCGCTCTGGGCTCCTTGGAGGAAGAGTGGGATATAAATGTAATAATAATAATAATAATAATAATAATAAATAATCATCTTGGTTGCCCTCTTCTGCACATTTTCCAGTTCTACAATGTCCTTTTTTAGATGTGGTGACCAGAATTGTACGCAATACTCCAAGTGTGGCCACACCATAGTTTTGTATAAGGGCATTATAATATTAGCCATTGTATTTTCAATCCACATCCTAATGATCCCTAGCATGGAATTGGCCTTTTTCACAGCTGCCCCACATTGGGTCGACACTTTCAACGAGCTGTCCACCATGACTCCAAGATCCCTCTCCTGTTTAGTCACTGACAGCTCAGATCCCATCAGCGTATACTTGAAGCTGGGGTTTTTCGTCCCAATGTGCATCACTTTATACTTGCCTACATTGAACCGCATTTGCCATTTTGTCTCCCACTCCCCCAGTTTGGAGAGATCTTGTTGGAGCTCCTCACAATCCATTTTGGATTTCACTACCTGAAAGAATTTGGTATCATCTGCAAATTTGGCCACCTCACTGCTTACCCCTACTTCTAGATCATTTATGAATAAATGAAAAAACACTGGTCCCAGTACAGATCCTGGGGGACTCCACTTCTTACTTCCCTCCATTGTGAAAACTCTCCATTTATACCTACCCTTTGTTTCCTGTCTTTCAACCAGTTAGCAATCCACACATGTACTTGTCCCCTAATCCCACAACTGCTAAGTTTCCTCAGGAGTCTTTGATGAGGAACTTTGTCAAAAGCCTTTTGGGAGTCCAGGTATACTATGTCAACTGGATCACCTTGATCCACACACTTGTAGACAACTGCAAAAGGTTGGTGAGGCAAGATTTCTCTTTGCAGAGGCCATGCTGGTTCTCTCCCAGCAGGGCCTGTTCTTCTGTGTGCTTTACAATTTTATCCTTGAGGATGCTTTCCATCAATTTGCCTGGAACGGATGTTAAGCTAACCAGCCTGTAATTTCCCAGATCACCCTGGATCCCTTTTTGAAAATTGGTGTTACATTTGCTACTTTCCAGTCCTCTGGTACAGAGCCTGATTGCAGGGATAAGTTATGTATTTTAGCAAGGAGATCAGCAATTTCACATTTGAGTTCTTTGAGGACTCTTGGATGGATGCCATCTGGCCCTGGCAATTTGCTTGTTTTCAGTTTTTCTAGACAGTTTAGAACATCATCTCTTGTCACTTCTATCTGATTCAGTTGTTTAGCCTCCATCCCCGAAAAGCCTGGTTCAGGAACAGGTATATACTCAGTATCCTCTGCCATGAAGTTGGACGCAAAGAACTCATTTAGCTTCTCTGCAACTTCCTTATCCACCTTAATAATCCCTTTCACTCCCTCATTGTCTAATGGTCCAACTGCCTGTATGTCAGGTTTCCTGCTTCTGATGTATTTAAAGAAGTGTTTGTTATTCCCTTTGATGCTTTTAGCCATAAATACCTCTATGCTGTTCTTGGACTCTGATTCCCTGTCTGAAGTGTGAAGGCCTTAAAAGAGGTATCCTTCTGGTCTGTAGTTCGACATTCATCCTCTGTATCAAGCCCTGCCTAATCTTTTGCTGATGCTAGTATGCTGTTACAGGGCAACATAATGCTCCAGCATTGGATGGGGGCAGTTCTTCTGGGGACTTGAGATTTAAGGATACAGTTTCAGGGAGATTCAATTATGGGGTTCTTCAGGCTGTGGCCCAGTAATGAGGTCCAAGATTGGTTATTGTGCTGCTTTTTCTTGATAAGATGCCAATGAATTAGAAAAATCATGGCTATTAACCATGATAGGAAAATCAAACCTTTATATTCAAAGGCAACACACTTCAGTATATGGATGGGACTTCCGTATATGGATGGGAACAATAGGAGAGGTCTGCCACTTTCATGCCCTGCTTGTGGGCTTCCTGGAAATATCTGGCAGCCCACTTGTTGGAAACAAGATAGACTAGATGGACCCTTGATCTGATTCAGCAGGGCACCTTTTATATTCTTCTGACAAATGCTTGAATATGGATGTACTTTTAAACAGTAAGCCTGCTTGTATTTCTTCAAACCAAAGAACCTCTATTTGAAATACTGTAGATAAACATCAAGGAAAAATATACTAGAAGATTAGTTTTCTTGAACTGCCTAGTCCAAACTAAAGGATGACTTTTTGTTAAGAGCATCTCTTTTCCAGAAAGCAGAGGATTTTCAAGGAAGCAAATTATCAGAATGCTAGAAAATAGTTCAGTATGATTGATGGCTTTCGCAAGCCTGTAGCTTGGAGGAAAGCACACACAGTGAATGCTGACTATTGTTGAACCAAGAGAGAAAAACAAGATGTATGATATTGTCATTAGAGCCAGTCACATCAAGGAAGACGCAAATAATATCCGTGTGGGATATTATACAGTGAGATGACTCACTAATTTATTCTTAAAGTGGGGTCACATCTTGATTCATGAAACCACCATGAATCTGGTTATATTTCCACTTGTTTTGGAAGTCATTTCACTATACACATAAATGTCAATGCCTGGTTTAATACTGATGATGTTTAAGTTAGGATCCATCCATTTCAAAACGGGGTGTGTGGTGGGGGGGAACACCGTTATCCAGTGTCCACTGATGTCTCAATTTTTAAAGGAGATTTTAAGCAGTCAGTACACTTCAGGCCTTCTGAAAATTCCTCAAATGGTTAGGGCCAAGCCTAGCAGTTTCCAGCTGCCCAATGATAATCAGAAGTCTAATGTGAAAAGCAAGGGATGAAAGTCCTGCTCAATAGCATGACTTGGATGGGGTGATTGCACTGAGTGCAGTCTAAATGAGGTCACAAAATGTAAAAAGATCATGTAATAATATTGAGGCCTAAGTTGAGGCCTGCTCAACTTAGGCTCCACTGCTCTTTTTGGACTACAACTCCCATAATCCCCAGCCAGAGTGTCCAATAGCCAGGGATTATGGGAGTTGTAGGCCAACATCTGCAGGAGGACCGAAGTTCAACAGCCCTGTATTGAATTAGTGTTACATTAGGTAATGTTTTCAGGGTGGAAAAATTAAAACATTATTTTAAGATGACAGATGAACAAAGCCAGGCAAGAGTTTGCTCAATAGAGGCAGAGAGGATTATTGCTGTTCCTTATTAATCCTTTTTTCTGTGTCCTAAAACTGGAAAGTACATTCAGGAAAGTACATTCAGGAGAATAAGATAAAAAGAAAGAAGGGGAACAACAGCAGCCACTTGCATGTTTGTTTGTTTTTTCCCCATTTGTGCACTACAACATCTGAGCAGGAGCAGTCTACCTGAGCAGTGAGAACTTGGGATTTCAAGAATAGTATCTTTACCAGTTTAAAAAACACCCTGGTGCTAGATCCAGGGATGGCATGCCATTGGGAGTATCCCAGTGACTACTTCAAGCATCAATATGTTCTTAAACAACTGGTTTAAGGTTTCAACAATATCTTGGTCTGTTTGTGTTTTAAATTCCCATAATACAGGGCCAGATGCACTAAAAAAAACCCTAAGCTCCTAGTATTGTATTGTTCTTAGAGTCACTCTTATACAGATGTTATACCGATCCCTCAGTTCAAAATTCATTGAATGTTTTACCTCGGGGGAAACTTCCAAGTTCATTCTAAATCATGTGGCAGCTGATAACAACCTTGAGCTTTGCAAAGCCTCCCAAAGATATATTGCTAGTTTTCTTGGCACTTTTGCTTGCTTCCCTTAAAGTTCCTCTAATTATTTATCAGAGGAGGATGAACATTCATTTTGAATTTCGTTTTTGGTGAAATTTGGTGGCAATTCATTTGGGGCTTGTCCTGAAACCTTAGGTACTGTGTGCATTGCTTACAGTTTCCAGTGGAATTTTATTTTGTCAAGAGCTGAGATTCATTGCCTTTCAGCAGAGCTCATGATTAAATCGCCAGGAAATGATATGCTGTACACATGTCTGTTCCCATAATATGCCTTCATTTATGAAGGCAACACTAATCAAAGTATATTGCTCTCCTGTGCTGATAAATACAGGTGGTGAGTTAATGAGGAGAGCTAGCTAAGATGCAGCCAAGGGAGTCCCTCATCATTTAATACATCACAGTCCTTGCACCACCCTCACATCTTACTTGGAGTCTCTGTAGTTTCTTGAAGAATGTCTCCCCTCCCCTTATCTCTATGTGGAGGGTTTCTTTGCCAACAGCCTCTGGGATGCTTTTGGGGCATCTTTTCATTTTGCTATTTTATCTGTGCTTCATAATGCCTATAGTCCAAACTTCTGAGGTGCACTTATTTTTTTGTTATGAAAACCAGGCTTTCTATGTCATACCTTCTTTCTGATACTTCCACTCCAAAGTATAGAGAGGAAAATGGATCAGAACATCTCACTGTGCACCATATTTGTAAGCCAGAAGGGAGCTTAGCAGCTTGTTTGTCTCTGCAAAAGACCCAAGCCAAAACTACTTGCACAGGCCCCATTCGCACATAACGACAAACTGTGGGTAGATGAACCCAGGGTTAATTTTTGTAACTGTGAATCCCATTGCAGATATTCATCCAACTGTAGCCTGGCAACTTCCAGTTTCAGGGCAGGGGAGCCTCTCCCTCTTCCTGGTCCCCCGAGGCTGCATCTGAGTAAGCTCCATATATGAGCGTCACCAGATTGTGGGGAAGGTGTCAGAAGGTCTGCAGGGTGGCATCCATTGTCTCCGATCTTCAATGGGGTGTGCCGAGCAAAATTGGGCCTTTTTGGAACGGACTGTCTACCCCCGGCAGGGAAAGGGCATTTAAATCCCTTTAAATGGCATTTAAGACCCTCTCTGGACAGCAATCGCACAGCCTCCCTTGTAAGAGCCACAGACCAGAACAGTCTCACACAAGCACAATTTCTGGCAACAGGGGATGATGAGGGGCATTGTTTTTCTGATACTCCAGGAAGGGATCATGATGACTTACTAGGAGGGAAGGGCAAAGGATCCTGAGGTCTGGTCCATGGTGACCAAGGATTCTCTTGAGATGGCAGATGCCAGCAAAGCAGTCCAGGAACACCTAAGCACACTTCTGCCTTCATTAGAGGAGAGCTGGTCTTGTGGTAGCAAGGATGACTTGTCCCCATAGCTAAGCAGGGTCTGCCCTGGTTGCATCTGAATGGGAGACTTGATTTGTGAGCACTGCAAGATATTCCCCTCAGGGGATGAAGCCGCTCTGGGAAGAGCAGAAGGTTTCAAGTTCCCTCCCTGGCTTCTCCAAGATAGGGCTGAGAGAGATTCCTGCCTGCAACCTTGGAGAAGCTGCTGCCAGTCTGTGAAGACAATACTGAGCTAGATAGACCAATGGTCTGACTCAGTATATGGCAGCTTCCTATGTTCCTATGATTAGCCGTCTCATGAAAGGGCCAATTCACTGGGGAGGACCAGAGGCTCAATAAGCTTTGGTCCTCCATCAGAATGTACTCTTATTAGTTAAGGCATCTCTCTGGTAAATAATAGAACTTGAACATCACAACCCTCTCCTGTCTAGTCAACCCTTTCATACTCTCAAATAGTGGCTGCTCCATGTGTGCAGGCGGTAACATCTCAGCAGAATACAGAAACACGGGGACCTGGGATAAATCTTATAGGAACATAGGAAGTTGCCTTATACCAAGTCAGACCATTGGTTCATCTAGCTCAGTATCATCTACAAAGAGTGGAAAGGGCTTCTCTAAGATTGCAGGCAGGAGTCTCTCTCAGCCCTATCGTGGAGATGCAAGGGAGGAAACGTGGAACCTTCTGCATGCAAGCATGCAGGTGCTATTCCCAGAGCAACCCCAACCTTTAACGGGAATATCTTGCAGTGCTCACACATGTAGTTTCCCATTCCAATGAAAAGCAGGTCAGGCCCTGCTTAGAAAAAGGGACTATTCATGCTTGCTACCACAAGATCAGCTCTCCTCCCACAGACCAGCCCTCATTCAAATTTCCTGGGTTTGGGCTGGCACTGCAGAGCATGTAGATCAGCTGCCCCAGGGAATCACGGGAGAGGGGAGCCCCGATTATCAGCAATCCCAGGAAAGTAGGCTCACCATACTGGGCAAAAGCAAACATGGATATGTACCAATGGACAACCAGACTGTCTGAGGGGCTTCTTGGGCTGCTTAACTGTGGCAGTAGCCAAGACAGGGAAAGGTGTTGCTGGGGTACCCATTGCCATGGCATGCTTGTGTTGAACAACCAGGCTGGGCAGCATCTGCCATTCAGGGGCAGAGCCACCATGGGACAAATGGGTTCAAAGAACCCAGGCTGCCCCCAATCAGGGGCCGCCAGCGCAGCCCCAGATACGCCTCCCACCTCTGATGTCAGATGCAGGAGCATTATTTCAGTCCCAAATGGGACTGAAGCCTTGGCAGTGCTACCGGAGTGACTTTTCCTGCCTTAAAGGCAGGGAGAGCCACTCCTGGTCTCACTGCCAACGCAGTGGAGCCAATCGATCTCCCTCCCAAACGGGGCCGCGTAGCCCCATTTAGGAGAGAGATCGGCCCGCACTACGTTGGCAGCGTGGCCGGAATGGCTCTCCCTGACTTTAAGGCGGGGAGAGTCGCTCTGGCCCACGCTGCCCAACGCAGCGCAGGCCAATCTCCCAAATTGGCTGCATGGCCCCATTTGGGAGGGAGATCACGCCCCGCGGGTCTGACATCAGATGTGGGGGGGTGGGGCCTGGGATCCGAGGCTGTGGCCGCACGTGAGCCGCTGCCAGCTTCACTACGCTCCTGCTGCCATCCAGCCCACATGCATTTCTCCATGACCTTTAATTCACGTGAGGGTGTGGTCCTTGGGAGAAGGGACATCGCCACACATTATTAATGATTCTGCCCGATCCCTGTGTACCCCAGGATGGTTCTTCTCATGACTAATGCCATAGAGTGCATGCTTGCACGCAAGGGGACGGGGCTGCCCCTTCCCCCATTCCAACTTTATTGTACAAACAAGAGAAGAGAGACATTGAAGAATTCCTGGGTGGGGCTGCCTTTTAAAGCCAACCCTGGGTATCGCTGGCCTGCCATGTTATCTTAACAACTTTCTAATCAGATTGCCCGGTTTATGGTGGCCACCATGACTGCATGTGCTTTTTAACAGACATTGATTTATTTTTAGCAGTCAAAACACATAGTGCCCATCCTTCCATCCCATCCCATCCCATTTCTCTTTTGGTTGCCAAAGGGGGGAACCAGAGACAGAGTGGGAAGCAGGCATCCCCTAATGTGACTTTTCCCCTTGACAGGCTTAGAAGCTTGGGATGGGACAAGGTGCTGGGCAATGGCTTGAGAAGTGCAGGGACATGGGGTGGGGCAAATGCTCAGAGAGGTGGCCAGTGAGAAGCAGAGAAGGCATGAAGTGGCCACATTCAGGGTGGTTTGGGCTGCCCTATGATTTCAGTTCCAGAAACCGCATGAAAATGTGGTTATGGCGCCCTCTGCATTCAGATGCAATGCTGCCACCTTCAAGCCTCATGTTGAAGCATCAAAATTCACTACAGGTCCAAACTGGAGTTTGGCAAGGGAGACTGCAGGTCACATTTGCCATGCATTTGGGCGTACACGGATTCACGCATTTGGATGTACATGGATTCCAACCTCCACCCCATTCAAACTCCAGTTTGGCGTTATATGTAAATGGGGCCACAGTTTCTGTTTTGGTTTTCTCTATGGAGAGGAGAGCTGGTCTTGTGGTAGCAAGCATGACTTGTTGCCTTAGCTAAGCAGGGACCACCCTGGTTGCATTTGAATGGGAGACTAGAAGTGTAAGCACTGTAAGATATTCCCCTCAGGGGATGGAGCCACTCTGGAAGATCAGGTTTCAAGTTCCCTCCCTGGCTTCTCCAAGATAGGGCTGAGAGAGATTCCTGCCTGCAGCCTTGGAGAAGCCGCTGCCAGTCTGTGTAGACAATACTGAGCTAGATAGACCAATGGTCTGACTCAGTATATGGCATCTTCCTATGTTCCTATGTTGAAAAACAAATTCTTTAGGAGAAGCAGGAGCTACATAGCTTGCACATTCCCAAGGCTGGAGAAGATTCCTCAGGCTGGACCCTTTGGCATTAGGTCAGGGACTGCATACAACCCTCTTGTCAAGAGAACGATGGTGCTTTTCAGGGTTTGACCAATCAAGGCTACTTTGGGAACTGTACATCCTATGTGAGAAGCAGCCTAGAAATGAAGTTGTATCAAGATGCAAACATGTGAGGAAGAGGACACTCTGCCCAGGCCTGGAGGCCTGGGAATGGGGAGTGTTGGCCTGGGCTGTAAGCCCATCCTATGAGGACAAAATGAAGCTACATTTTAGATCAAGCTTGACGGTATTTATTCAAATGTATTTCCTGGTATCTGTGTATAGTGTGCCGTCGAGTTGGTGTCAACTCCTGGTGACCCCAGAGCCCTGTGGTTGTCTTTGGTAGAATACAGGAGGGGTTTACCATTGCCTCCTCTCGCACAGTATGAGATGATGCCTTTCAGGATCTTCCTATATAGTTGTTGCCTGATATAGGTGTTTCCCATGCTTTCAATAGCATGATGGACAATCATGTGTTTTGATTTTATAAAATGTAAATACAAAAACAAGTAGTCTTACCAGCTAGTGGTAAGAGATAAGTTTTGTACTCTGCAGGATAAAGACTATCCCCTGAAGAAAAAGTTATTCCCCAAAATGCATAGGGAATTGTTTTTCATTAATAAACATTTTTGTAGCACTCGCATCTTTGGCCTTGCTGTTGTGGTGCCTCCCCCCTCTTGTGTAAACTGCCTAGAACCTTTGGAGTCAGGCAGTATATTAAATAAATAAATAAATAAATAAATAGCAGCCACACCGGATCCCAAAACAGTTTAGGGCCAGGGGTCTGAAGTTAGATCTGCCCCTACCCCTTCCCCACTCCACACACACACACACACCCCTATGGCTGTTATTTCATCTAGCACAGACACTCTTATTCACTACTTGATTAAAATTTAAATGGTGAGATTTGGTAAATTCAGCTAAGCTCTTGTATGTTTGTGAATATTCATTTCACTTCTATATTCCTATATCAGATTATTCAGCAATGCTAAAACAATATAGCGGAAAGGAAAATCTCACCTAATTCAGAACTCTTGCTATCTGCATAGATGGTACACAGAAATCCCATTGGGGAAAATTCGCTAAAATAACAGCTTCTTGCTGAAGAGGCAATTTGTTTTTTAAATTCATTAGTATCTGTAGCTTGCTGCAATAAAATGGTGCATTTTATACGACTCACAAAAGGGCTGTTTTATTGTTCCTACTTTTTTGGTATTGCCTTCTGGGGATATTATGATCTCCATAGCCCCACAAATCCATTGGAAAGAGCTAGGCATCATGGTTTAATGTACTAAACTCTATGCTAGTAGCATCCTTTATATAACAGATAGTTAACTTAGCACGTAAATGTATGGATCAGAGAACTCACTCCCCACTTTTATTTATGTTCTTGACTGTCTGCTGCAGCTTATAATTATGTTCTTAAATCTCAGGATTGTAACACACTCCAATTGCCTTATGATAAATCTAATTTAGGGGAGAGCTGATTTTACTCCATATGTTTATTCAGCTTGGGGGAAACTACCTTCCTAATACCTTAGCAGTATGTAAAAGGTATCCTTTATAAATTGTCCAAAAGTTTCATGAAATAATCTCAAGTGGTGAGGAAACATTTAACCTTTGCTTCTTTTCACTTTGGGTAATATGTTTTGGATAAACACATTTTGGATAACGTAAAACCAGCTCACCTACAATACTGTTGCAGTGTGTCTCTTTTGAAGTACCTCCAGAGGCCACTCAGTGGCTCGGTTCTGTGAAACAACACAGCTCGTAGTGACTAAAGTTGCCTGCCCAATTCTGTCACCCACAGCAAAACAAATTTTATGTTTACTCCTTAGGTGAATAAAGTTGAGGGAAGCCCAAATAATTTTGATAAGATTTTCAGTTTAGGGGTTAACTAAAGAAACATTTGAAGTGAATCTTGAGGTTTCTACCCAGGCAAACCACCTGATCAGTTTTGAGGGGAGCAAAAATAGTTCTGATCACAGTATTCGCAATTCTCAGAGGGATTTCAATGACCATCCTCCAAAACTGAGGGACTCATATGTGAACATGAACAAGCGAGTCCCCTATAGATTTGCTGCTTTAAAAAACAAACAGAAGATAAGTAGTAGTTACAGTGCTGCCCTTCATGCTGTGATTGTAAGATTACCCACCTTTAGGGCTGATGCTCTTCTCCCTTAATCCAGTCCCTGAATCTTATCTATACCATTTCAAAGCCTTATTCTCCTTTCCTTTGTAGACCACCTGAAGTATGTTTACTCAGGCTTTGATTTAAAACATATGAAAGCTTTTCTCACGATCATTGAGAAGAGCTTCAGGTGGATCTGCAGGGATAGCGGGTTAACTTACAGTTCCCTGCAGATGATCACCGAGCCATCCCTGGACCAACATGATTAGCGGTTCCATCAGCGAGCCAGTAGGGGCAGTGTGGATCAGGGTCCACTTGGCCGCCGAAAACCCCAGAATGCCCCGTGTGACTGTGCAGGACATTCTGGGGAGACCCCTGACACAGGAGGCTTGTTTTAGCTTCCTGGTCAGGGGTATCCTTGCAAATCAGCGTGTTGTGGAGCCACGTCAACTCATGATCAAAGAAACGGGGTTAGCGGAGTGCTTGCTCCGCTAACCTCGTTTAAGGGGAGGGCTACCTTGGCGGGCTAGCCGCTGTTGAACCACCAGCCTCGCCCATGAGCCCAGTGGTTCTCATGATGGAGGGAAACCAGGCTGGGGTCCCTTAGCCTGGTTTTCCTCCATCGTGTGAATAGCTTTAATGAATCTGATGTCCTTTCAGCATAATGGGAGTCAACTGCTGGGAGGAGGGGACTTCCAGATGGGGAATAGATATGATCCTTAGAAGCATGGTTACGCACCCATGACAATAATACATTGTACATATGATGAAGTTAATGAAGTCTCTAGACCACTATATTATTCCCTTGTACAAATGGAATACAGTGGGGCAGTTACCAGTAATCAGTTCACCACATATTTTGCCATGCACCTGCAAGATAAAATTCTTCAGATCATTTGGCAGGAGGATTCAGTCAACCAAGCTAGAGAGAGAATGTTCACCCCAGCATAGTTTGGTACTATTTATGGAGTGCAATTTTTTATTATTTGATATGGATGATTTTAAGCAGTTTGGGGATATGGAAAAGCAAGCAAAAAGACCCCTTTCCAGGATAATATGCATTAATATGTCTAATGAAAAACTAAATTGTATGTATTAATCTGTCAAACAAAGTTCCCCAAGGTCTGCAATGGGTAATATTGCTTTGGCAACAGGTAAACAAATATGGTCCCTCAGAAGCCTCATTGGGTTATCCTTGAGTAAAATTATCTTCAAGCCTGGCTGGCTCTGGCATTGTTCCACTGACAACAAATTAGCTAGCTCCTTGTAAAGACACACACACACTGGGGCAGTGTTTTCCAATGAATCTTACCTGCAAATGATCCCAGGACACTCACTAGTGTCAGAGCAAGGTGCCATCACCTGATTTGCAATGATTTTCCTCTCCTCTGCCGCCCCCCATGCCCCAACCTGTTCCTGAGTATCCCTTGATCTTCAGGAGAAGCTTTGGAGGGGATACAGGGGGCTGCTATGAGGAGGAGGGGATTGCAAAGTTCCTTTGTGAGAACTTCCTTCCACATGCAGCAGTTAGCTTCCAATCCAATTCATGTCACTTGACTAAAGATTTATAAATTTTGTTTGTTTGTTTAGTGAGACCACTATTCATGGCTATTCACATAAGCAGTCTGACCCAGACTAGAACACCCCAGCCTGGGTTAGACTGCTGTCTGGAGCTCTGGGATTGCTTCTGATCCCCCACTGGATGCTTCTGCCCCCAGTAGTCCAAATTGGAACCCCAGCCATTTACTAGGTTTAGAGGGCACAAGTGCGCCCAGGGTCAGGTTTGAGGGCTAGTGTGTGAATGCCAGGATGGGGTGTGCACACACCCTGAGTGCAAACAGAGCACCCAACTCATGGGGGATTCTCCCAATTCACTGTGCTTGTTGTGCGGTGCATTGTGAGGTACCTGGAGGCCTGGACACATATTCCCATCCTCCAGAACTCTGTGTTGCCGGGCACAGAGCAGATCATGTTGTTGCACTAATTGCATGCCCCACACATGGAACTGGCAGGGGGAGGTAAGCTGGATCTCGCCTCCCCCCTGCAACCTCCTGCCTGCAAACAGTGGTCACATGCACGACCTTTTCATGTATTGCATGGGATCCAGAGGTCTTCCCTCAGTGCAATGTTTCTGTGTGGCTCTCAAACTTCACGCAGTTCTTGAAGTCACAGAGCAGCATCCAGACTATTCTCACATTATATAACATTGTCCACGCACAGGAATTTTTCATGAACACCCTTCCCTCTATTCCTCTCAATATATGTTCCTGAGGGTCCCCAAGACCTCAGGGACATATTTTCAGGGGCCAAAAGGGGCAGCAGAAAGAAGGGAAATCCAGCAAAAACTGCTGCATGCAGGCAACATTCTAATGTGATGGCAGCATTAGTCTGGATGCATATAATTTTGTCATTGGCAAAATGTGAATCTTTCCCCAACTAAAGCAGCCATTACTATTATAAGTGCATTGTGGAATGTGTGAGTGTACAAATGTCATCACCCCATATTGGATCAAGTATGTTCCAACAGTAGTTGTGTAATGCAGCTTCTCCTCCTTTCCATACCATTCCTGTGGTCTTTTTTTTTAAAAAAAAAACAGTTTTGCCATCATTCTTCTCCACGTTCACATACACAGAGGGGATTTCTACTGGCTTCTGCTGTGTTTTATCCACTCTGCCCCACCTCTTGGTCCTGAGACAGACCTTCTGCCACAGTCCTGGGCTGCACAGGGATATGAAGAAACCATCTGCGGAAATATCTAAAATTTCTCCTTGGGAGGAACCCTGAAATTCTCTTTCAAATTTCACTTTGGAAGAATATTGGTTCCAATATTCACACTGTAATTCACCTGGTCATTGCAGATGTGAGATCTTCCTTAACCTCCCATATAGCTGTCCAGGGACCTGTTCTCTCCGGGCCTCTGATGCACAGGCTACTTCCAAAAAGGACATGAGAATTTAGAATCCTCAAAGGAAATTAAAACAAGACAAGCCAAAACCTTCCTAATTTGCTGTTTGCAGAGAACATTATTGTGCATTTAAAGCAAGTAACATATCCAATGAACACTTAATTTACCTAATGAAAAACGTATTTAAGCAAATGAAGTACACAGCACTTATTCGCAAATGCAAAGAACATTTATCACTGAGAATAGCTGCCAGAAGGAAAGACAGAAAGAATATACAGTTGTCCCAGCAGCATTCAGACCTGCTTTGAGCCTCCAGGAAAGCAGATCTATGCAGTCCCCAAGTGATATTTATTTCAGCTGAGGCTTGCCAAAAAGGAAGGGGTTTGAATATGCGTGTTGCTAACCAGGTCTCTTTCTTGCCTGAAAAATAGTGCCATTAACAATGTGTGTATTTGGCATTCTTTGTGAACATCAGTCATGAGCTGTAGACAGCCAAATGAGAGTCAAATTTAAATACCTGTAGGATGGGGGTCTGGCCTTGCCAGGGAGCTCCATGAGCATCTGAACTGAGATCCAAAACACTGTGCAGAAAGAGGATATCCAAAACTGAATTCTTCACTGGCCAGTTTGAAGTTGAAGTATCAGTCCAAAGGGAGGTATTAAGGAAGCCTTCTAGAGGCAGAGGCTTATAAGAAGGAAGTGAGCTAGACAGGTATGGCCTAATCTATATGGTTTTCCAAGCAAATTTCTGGGCCTGCCCTGGAAGCATTTGGAAGGAGTCCTGGTCAAGGAAAACTAATGGGCTATCTGTTGATAGCACTTTGCTGGAGCGTGAAGAAGACAGCACTGTACCTTTTGCCCACCAATCTGTAGGATTGAGTAGAGTGCCTAGAAGGGGAATAAGAAAGCAGATCAAGTGGTTCCTGGATAGAACTTCTTCCAGACAAGATGGCTGGGGCTTCTGGTAGTCTGGAGAAAGGTATCTGGCCTGTTCCGGATTGAGTTGCACTCTTCCTAAAGGATCATACATTTATTTATTTATTTATTTATTTAAAATTACAAAATAAAATAACAAAAACAAGGTGAGGATTAATTAAGAACAGAAGACATAATAAGGATGACAAGGTGGATATACAAAGTTAGTAATGCATATAACCTATTCGCCAACTTTGGAGCTACGCAGTCTAGTAGCTGCATAACAAAATTTAGCTACTGCATAGGAGACCTTTGCATCTCTGTCGGAGAGGAGATATTTTACGAGAAAATCCTCAGATTGCCCCCTCAGCCCACACAATAGCAGACTAATTAGTTGACACCTTATGTCCCGATAAATTGTACAGCTTAGTAATACATGATCTGTGGTTTCGATAGAGTTGCCACAAGGGCACTTCCGCTCCACATAAGGTAAGGTCTTGTATCTCCCATATAGCAAGGCTGATGGTAAGGCATTGAATCTAGCTCTAGGGAAGGCCCAATGAAATTTGCTGACGTTGATAGTAGAAAGATAGGATGCTGGGGGGGGGGGTCTTCAGTGGTTTATAGAACTCCAGCAGACAAGCCATCTCGTTCTGCTGATCTGTATCTAGCAATCTCTGTCGGACCACCCTCCAGGCACCAGTCACTCCAAATTCCAGCAAAAAAGCAGGTGATAGTCCAATTTGAAGGAGTTTATCGGTTACCTTTAGGCACCAGGTCTGTTGCAGATCAACCGAGAGGAATTTCAGTATGAGCCCTACAGGCTGAAGATGAAGTTTGATCCAATAAAAACCAAATTCCTAAAGGATCAAGAGCACAGCCTGGGAGTGCTTGTAGACCCAGTGCTGTCACTGGATCTCCAGGAGGTGGCAGTGCCAGGAACATTTTGGAAGCTCAGGCAAGTTTAGCCTTTCTTGAGCTGATGCACCTGGCATCCATTATTGTTGTCGTTGCTGCTGCTGTTGTTGTTATTTACATTTTATATCCCGCTCTTCCTCCAAGGAGCCCAGAGCAGTGTACGACATATTTAAGTTTCTCCTTGAGTTGTGTACTCTTTTGTTTAATCTAACAAATAGCTCTTTTGTTTAATATAACAAATATAACAAATAGCTCCAATATAGATATTTACCATAAACATAACAGGGAAACATAACAGCCAGTTCAAATCCCTGCTGGTATGTTTCCCAGACTATGGTAAGCACCTATATCAGGCAGCAGCAATATAGGAAGATGCTGAAAGGCATCATCTCATACCTGCGTGGGAGGAGGCAATGGTAAGCCCCTACCAAGGACAACCACAGGGCTCTGTGGGCGCCAGGAGTCGACTCTGACTCAACAGAACACTTTACTTTTACCTTTATTTAATAAGAAACAACATATAACTTAAAGAATTTACTAAGCCTTTTATTTCCTACTAGACTGAGTCTCAGTTTTTGCTTCTACTGCCTATCTCTGCTGCCACTTCCTGTGCCTGCTGCACAGCCTGCTGGGATCTGTAGTACTGCAGGAAACTCTATAAGCAGCTGCACTACATCTCTCTCTCTCTCTCTCTCTCTCTGTTCGGTTAAACATAAACACTAAACACTTTCCAGCTTGAACCATATTTTTGAATGTTTTGATAACACTTCTTAACATGCTGCCCAAACCTTCATAACCGTATCCTTAGATCTGGAGGTTCTTTTAACTACTCGTCCATGCCTCGTAGTCTTTTCCGGAGCAAGTTCTACATCAGGAGTATCAGTTTCATCAGCTGTTCTGCTATCACTGTTCTCAGAGAGTTCCTCAGTGTTCTGCATCACAGGGGTTTGCAATTCTGAGTTACTAGTTACACGTGTGCGCACATGCATAGCTCAATATCTGTTTTTTGCCCCTTGTAACAGTAACTGAGTAACTGAATTACCTACATGCTGCCTTAAAATATGCGGGCATTTTTAAAATACTCTGTAACCAAAAAGCTGGAACATAAGCCAAACTATTTTTGTAGCAATTTAATATAGCATTTTCTTTTCTTTTCTAAAATGTCCCACAGGGTGCTTGATTTACTCTAGAAAGCTAGGGTGGGCCCACAGTGCAAATGACTCCAGCATGGCTGCTAAAGCCAGCTACCTACATGTAGGCATACATGTGGAAGGTTTTGGTATTTGCCCAATAGCAAGATAAAGAGAGAAGTCTAGGCTGTGGCATGCCAGCCCAGGCTGTCCACTCTCTGATAAAAGAGTGTCTGGTGACAGCATTTTAATCTGTCGAAGGTCTAAAGTAAAAATGTTTTAAAATGGAAGCTCAGCAGGGATGATTCAGCAATCTGTCCCCCATGTGAGCTGGCTCTGAGACAAAGGCTTAAATTCACTACAGAAGTGGATTGGAAATATCTGCATCATTAGGAATAAATTTCATGAGAAAGCAACAAGTTGCCCAAAACAAGTTCTAAATGTCTGGGTTTGGGGGCTTGTAAGATGGCTTTCACCTTCTTTGGATCAGGATTCAGTCCTTCAGCTGAAACCACATGGCCTAAGATCACAATCTTGTCAAGGCCAAAGAGACATTTATTTTTATTTATCTTCAATCCTCTCTTTTGGAATCTCTCAAAAACTGCCTTTAATCTATCTCAGAGCTATTTAACATTGATGGCATACAGAGCTGCATCTTCAAAATTACAAACCACTCCAGCAAGAACTTGCAAAATAAAATCCACAACTTTTTGATAAGCCTCTGGGGCACTTGAAAGTCCAAAGGGAACTTTACAAAATCTACAACATCCTCTGTGTGCAATAAAGGTTGTCAAATTCCTTGACTCTAGTGCAAGTTCCACTTGCCAAAATCCTTTGGTAGCATCCAAACTGGTAAAAATATTCACACCTTGCATAGCATATAAGATATTATCTATGGCTGGTACAGGAAGATGTTCTTGCTTTGTTCACTGCTCTCAGATCAATGCAAAGTCTGATTTCATTGGAGTCTTTCTTTGACACAATCATCATATTTGACACCCATATTTGACATTAGAGTTACTACCTTCATATTCTTCTTCTATAATGCCATCTCCAGTTACTTTCCATTAACTTGCATACTTTCCTTTCTTTCAGAATCTACAAAATAAACAAATTGTTTTTTCCTCATCATCACTTTCATTTGCCAAGACAGCTATAACCAATTTGCCCTTTGCCTGTGGTTGCTTTGTGTCCTGGTTGTGTAATGCATCCTTAACTTTTTTCTTACAGACATGAGCAAAATGCCCAACTTTTTTTAACAATATAAGCAAGTAGCATTCAGGGCACCACACTGTTCTCTAGTGTGCTTCAATAATCCGCAGCGAGAACATGGAGTGTCTGTGCCAGGCCAATTTCTGTCATGGAATGATGTATCTCTGTACGTTTTAACAAATTGTTTGGTCTTTCCTTGATGAGTGACATGGTTAACAGAAGTGTCTGCAGAATCACTACTTGGTGCAGACATTAAACAGCTTTCTTTTTGAGCACTTTCATACAGTCTGGCCATTTTAATTTGCCTCCTGCGGCAGATATTTATCCCGTATATCCTTGTATATGCATTTCCCCACTACTTGATCCTGAATCATATCAGCTTCTAACTCTCCATATTCACAGGATTTAGCTAATTATCTCAGGCCAGATCTGTGCTTAAACAAAGGATAATGGACATCGAGTGCCAAACAGACATAGGCAGAGCCCCAAACTTCCCCATACCAGAAGGTTTGAGCTACCTCCCCTCTTCCGCTGGCTATCTGTCATTGCTGCAGGTCCCAGCCCATAGGAAGGCCTACACTTAATTAATTAATTAATTGGTTTATTTAAAATATTTATATCCCACCGCTCCAGTACACTACTGCTCAGGATGGCTCACAACAATAAAATATACAATGTTAAATAAAAGAAATAAAATTAACCAAATTAAGCAAAGAAGTTAAAAGTCAGGCTAAAAAACACAATCAGAATTAAGTTTCAAATTACAGAATTACAAATAAGAATCAAAAGTTTCAAATGTTAAAAGCTAAGAACCGAGAATTATAAAAATGCCAAGGAGTCAACCCATAGCTTGTACTCAGTGTACAGGCTATTTGCGTTAATGTTCAGAGGCGGTGGGGCTGCCAGGTCCGAGTGGACCATCTTGATGTGATTGTCTAATAACCCAGATTCATCACCAATAATTATGTACTCTTTTCTTTAATCTTTAAGAGGTACCTCCTGAGTTGTAAATGATATTAAGGGCTTTGATAAGCATTGACTAAGCCCTTTGTTTCCTACCAGTCTCTGAGGTCGTGCACGTGACCTCTCTGGGGAGGGCGGGTGGGCTGTGAGGAAAGCAGAATCTCGCCTTCCTTCCCCAACAGACAAGCAGCTGCTGTCCCCCCCTCTCCCGCACCGCACACCCACACAAGTGGCGGTGCAGTGACGGGGGATGCTGGGAGTGGGAGGAGCTTTCCCTTCCCACATTCCAGGGTGCCTGAGGGCACCAGGGCAGCCGCTGCTCTTGTTAGAGCTGCTGCCGCACTCAGCATGCTCACTTCTTCCCCCTGGCTCACTGCTGGAAATGGCAGGGGGGCAGCAGTGATTGCCAAGACGATCCCTGACTGAGATGAAGAGAATCTTGGCTAAACAACCCACACGTTCGCTTAACTTCAGCTAAACACTGGGTTTGTAAGGGGGCGCTGGGAGAGACCTCACTCTCGGCGCTTCACACGTGCAGCTTAACCCAGGCAGGGCTGCCCTAGCCTCGGTTAGGCTGCACATGCAAATACCCTTACTGTCTCTGAGTCTCTATTTGTGTTCCTACTTCCTATCTCTGCGGCCGCTTCCTGTGTCCACTGCAAAGACTGCTGGGATCTGTAGTACTGCAGGAAACTCTATGAGCAGCTCCGCCACATCCATTATTCCTGCTCTAATGCCCTCCCGGTTGGAATACTTCAATGTTCTCTGCATGCAGCTGCCTTTAGGAACAGTCTGGAAACTACAGTTGGTCCAAAATGCAGTTGCTGGAGTGTTCAGTAGAGTGATCAGAGTATATAAATCCACCTTCTTCCAACTACAATAGTTGCCTGTTTGTTTCTCGGCTTAATGTAAAGTGCTGGTGTTGACCTTTAAATCCCAAAATGGGCAAGGACTAAGTTACACCAGGAACTGCCTTCTCCCAATTAAATCTGCCTGTGCTTTAAAGATCCCCTTTGAAGGTTCTGCTTTCTATCCTGTCAGGACTGGAAATCAGATACACAAGCTCAAGAGACAGAAGCTGACATCCTGACTAAATTATTCAATGGAAACTCCATTGAAATAAATGTCAAGTTAGTCATTACTAACTTGTCCTATTAGTTTCAATGGGGTTTCCATGGAGTACATTAGTCAGGATGTCAGCCAGGGTATTCTTGGTGGTGGCACTAAAACTTTGGACTGTCCTTGGGGAGATGTGCTGGGTTCCCTCTCTTTCAACATGACCTGACCATGTTTTCATTTCAGCAAACCTCAAGACTGCTGTGAAATTACTATATTTATATGCTGTTTTTATTACTGCTATATTATTGTTCTCTCTGGTTTTTAAATTTTTTATGGAATTATTATCTGGATCTACATTTTATTCTGTTAGCTGCTTTGGATGTATTTATACAGAAAAGTAGGACAGCACAAGCATAACAACCATTTATTGTGTGTATTTCAATCCTGTGCATGTTGCCTTCACTAATTATACAGTGTTATTAAAGATGAGCTGGTTTCCCTGAGTTGCAAAAATCATATTGCTCTGGAAGACTAACTTGTACTCTTTCCCATTTCCTGTTTCCTTAATACCAGTGCCAACAAAGTTTTGACTCAAGAACTTTCTCCATTAGCAGAGGACAGTGACGATGCATGAAGCAGAAAGAACACCGCATAATTCTTCAGCTACCTGAGTTCAGCAGGTACTGAAATGAAATTATAGAAATTTCTTTCTTGTTTGCAGACTAATAATTTAAGTTGATATGGAAGCCACTTAGCTGAAGATAATTGAGGAATGCCAACGTATCATTTCAGCAGGTTCATTTTAATGATAGCTGCCACACATGAAGACGGGAGGCTAGTTAATAATATTTATTTGGTTTATCACCTCTGATTAACTACCACTGCAAGGGGAGGCATCATAGCTCAGTAGTCCCAGGTTGAGGTTCAACGTCTAGCATTCCCAATTAAAAGGATCTCTGGGAGCTGGAATGAGAAGGATCCTTGGCTGAGAACCTGGAGGGCTCCTGCCAGAAAGCAAGATCACTGAGCCTGATGGACCAATAGTCTAACAGTTAAGGGCAGCTTCACATGTTCTTTAAAAGGAAGGCTGTGTTCAATGCTCAATAAAAATGTAGTATATCTTGAAGCATTTTAGCTGCTACAATCACAAGACCTCTGTTAGCTGGACTTTGAAGAAGCAAGATAGAAAAAGTATTGATGCTTTTGAACTTTGGTGCTGGAGAAGACTTTTGAAGATACCATGGACAGCCAGGAAAACAAACAAATGGATCATAGAACAAATCAATCCAGAATTTTCACTCGAAGCACAAATGACCAGGCTCAAACGATCATACTTCAGACACATTATGTGAAAACCCAGCTCCCTTGAGAAGGCCATAATGGTGGGAAAAGTTGAAGGAAAGAGAAGAAGGGAACGACCAACAGCAAGGAGGATGGATGTGATTACGACAACAATGAATGCGCCACTTAAAGGCCAAGTTGAAGACATCCTGGAGAGAAACTATCTATGTGGTTGCTAAGAGTCGACACCGACTTGATGGCACTTAATCAGTCTCTTAATATTAGTTGTGAATCATGCCCACCAATTAATATATGCTCAATATTTTATTTTATTTTATTTAAGATATTTGTATCCCGCCCATCCAGTACACTACTTCTCAGGGCGGCTCACAACAATAAAATAGATACAATATGCATAGGCTTTGAATGTGATTTTGTCTGACCTCTTGTACGAAAGCCAAAATTATATCTTTATTTTATTCAGCGCTTTGGGAAGACATATTTCAGGACCAGACTGTGCATGGATGAAAATATTGGAATCAATCCAGTTCCTACCTGATGCAAGTGATTATCACATTGTTAATTTGATATTAATGTCAGTCCAGAAGTTATTTATTTATTTATTTATTTATTTATTTATTTATTTATTTATTTATAGTACATTAATGTACATCCCCATACAAAAAAGTCCCTGGGCGGTTAATTGTTGGGTGCATCATTATCAGGTCAATGTGTCGCCCCTTAGGATATAATGGCCCATAGGAAATAATGGGAAATCATCAAAATATCTATGAAGATATTATTATATGTCAGAATGGGATGAAACTTTCAGGCATGATAGAATTTTCTTAAAGCTGATGGTGAACCCATGTTAGAGCTAGATACCACCCAAGTGCCAGGATTTCAGAGAAGCAGACAATACTTCCCCTCCACCTTTTCACACATATGATTTGAATATATACTAAGGATAGGCCTGAAATGTTTTGGAGGCCATTATAGAAGCCTCAGAAATGTTTCAGACACCAGGGCCGTTTCGGCTTTTGGAGGTGGCAGGGATGGTACCTTAAGGGCAGGAGAGGGTGCACTTACTCCTCCCACCACATTTCCCCCACTGGTGCACCATTGTACCAAAGCCCCTTGGGGCGACAGTGTACCTCCCTGCTGCCCCATTGCCGTCCTCAGCTGGAAGTGGCCAGAAGTATGGCATGCGTGCGCCTGTTGCGTGCGTGTTTGCTGTGCACGCGTGCAGACGTGGGGAGGGCAGCTTGGAAACAGTCACTCATATTCTACTATCTTGCTCCCTCTATCGTGACTCTAGGAGTGAATTACTGCACCCATTTCTAGAGCAATTTCCTGGGAGGCCTGATTCCTTTTATCTTAACTATTGTTTAGCTGATACTAATGATGAAGTCACCAAAGTGGTAGCCAAATTTATTTATGGGGCGATGAGACAGACATCCCACCATGGTCTTTTATAGGTTTGATTTTATGGTAGTTTTAGTTTTATTTGTATACGTATTGTTATATTTACTCTATTTATTGTAATTCTGAATGGCTGTGTTATTGCCACTTTTGCTTCTGTTTGGCCTATGGCTGCAATAAAAGAACAACAACATACAATGGAGCGCCAGCGGGGGAACTGCGGCTGGAGGGGTAAGTGCACCCTCCCCCACCCTTAAGGGAACACCCCCATCGCCTCTGGAATGGTTCCAGGCACATCCCTATTATATACTTGCACCCTTGCTTTACTTCAGTGCTTAAAAGCATTCAAATCCCCTTCTGGAAGGGCTTTGTCCCCCAACATGCAGGCTGATATGTACTAAGGTTTCTAAGAAGAGGGCACACTCCCGCCTTGCCTTGCTTCTGTGAGGACTTTGCTCCTCAAGTTACACCTAGGCAGATAGGTGCCAGATTTTTTGTGCAGCCAGGGAAGGCTGCATTGAGCTCCTGGCAGTAACAGCAAAGCCCCTTATAATGGCTGAATTAAGACCTGAAGGAACGTGCGGAACTAAGAACACAGAAGAGAATATGGCAATGCTAGCACTTTGTGTAGTGCAGTGGAAGAGACAGGCAGGCAAAGTCCCCTAACAATAATGTATTATTACTATCTTCCTCCCCCACAAGCACTGTGATTGGAAGAGAACAGAGACACGGATGAACCAATTGCAATGTGCTTCAAGCAGCTTGAAGCCTGAGGAGGCTTGAAGCCTGAGGATATGCCAATTACCCAAATGCTCTCCTATTCCCTCAGCATTTTCCATATATGGCACATCAATAGATTGAAAAGGAAACAAGTTTTGAGTGGGACTTGTTTCAAGTCCCACAAGTCCTATAAGTTCAATACAGTCCTAGACAATATTAGCAATTTTGCACCAAAACATTACACTGCAAAATGCTGCGGATGGGGGCTGCATCAAATCAGATGTGTTATTTGTTCCTGTTCAATGCACAGTCCTATTTCAGGATAACCACAAAAATCTTCTGGTAGAAAATTGTGGTATTTAGACTCATGAACCCGCTTCAAAGCTTTGGAAAAAAGTGTTTATAAATTTTGCAAATCGTTTTAACCTCATAAAACTCTCCATCTAGTTCTTACCTGTGATCCATTGCAAACTTTGCATGGCAGCCCAGGTACGCTGGTGTTTCCAGGATGTTTGTCACTCTTAAATGATAAGTAAAGTGTGAGGTGAAGATGGAAATCTCTAAACACAGAGATGATTCTCACATGCAGGCAAAACTAGGCTAAAGAAGCCCAGCCTGGTTTTATCTCCGTGTGAGCACCACCAGAAGCCATGCGGCTCCCACCTATGACATGGCGGCAAACCCTGTATGGAGCCCCAGCTGTTAGCCAAGGTTAAGGGTGCGAACACGCTCCTACCCCTGACTCACTGATCATGTGTCAGTGCTGCGTGACTCCATGCAGCACCTACACATGAGTAGCCTCCTGGCCTGTGTCAAAAGGCTCCCCATAATGCACCATGCACTTGCACAGTTCATTATGGAAGTTCTGTGGGCCTCCCAGCCCCCAAACCTCCCAGCTGGTGGTAGCAATCGGCAAATGTCTGGACAAGCAATCCACTCGCCCAGACAGGAAAGAAAGGATCATCTGTGGGGGAGGCAAGCATTTTAAGGCTTCCTCCCCTGCAGCATGGTGCCCTTTCTCCCTGATTGTGAGAAAAGGCTCACTGTGTGTGAGCACACCAGGGTGGGGTTCCAGGCTAATAACAGCCTCTTAATACTTTAGTTTTCCACCACAGCAAAAGTCAGTGGCCCATTGGTACGTGCAGGTTGCCACATAGTTAGAAGTGACTCCGAGACCCAGGAGGCTGGAGAACCTTTTCAGAATGAATGTGCTCCTCCACTGCTTACAAGAATCCATTTTTGGCTGGGAAGATCAGACCATGATGCAATATCATGCAGATACGTTGATGTGGAAAGTGCTCCCTGAAGGAATAAAGTCTGAAAACCCTTGCCATAAACTATTTGGCAAGTTGTTTCAAGCATACACAGGTCTTAAGAAAATAAAAATATTGTGGCTAGTGCACACGCATTAAAAACAGAATAAAATTGTCCAAATAGATTAAGTGCCTTGAATTATGCATTGATCTTTAATAAATATTGTTGGCCGGGGAGCAACAATCTTTGCAAACAAGGTCTTGCAGTATTCTCTGAGATGGCACAATCTGCTCTGAAGAGACTTCCCTAATACATCTAAAACTTTGACTGCAGAACATAGTAGCGGCTTATTTTGCTTGATAATTAGAGAGAGATTCCTGGGCGATTTTCACACAGGGCTTTTAGCTTGCATCTCATCCACAATTATTATTGCTAGTTCTTGTTTACAAAGTCAGACAGGTGGTATTGACTGGTTTGTTTTATCCAGACATCGAGTCCTTCCCAAGGACCTGGGATGGCTGAATTTTATCAATACTGTTGGTTATTATAGAGATCGTCGCAGAATATAGGCTGTTCCCAGTAAAGCTGCTTTTTGTAATTGGCTGATGGTGATTTCGTGGCCCCTATGGTGTTGAGGTGCTCTTCAAGTTGTTTTGGAATTGCACCTAGGGTGCCAATTACCACTGGGATTATTTTGGTCTTTTTCTGCCGCAGCCTTTCAATTTCAGTTTGTAGATCTTTGTATTTTGTGATTTTTTCTATTACTTTTTCGTCTGTTCTGCTATCCCCTGGTATTGCGCTATGTCGATTATTTTCACTTGTTTTTCTTTCTTCTCGACTACGGTTATATCTGGTGTATTGTGTGGCAGATGTTTGTCTGTTTGTAGTCGGAAGTCCCATAATATTTTTACATCTTCATTTTCTACCACGCTTTCAATTTTATGGTCCCACCAATGTTTGGCTACAGGTAGCTTGTATTTTTTGCAGATGTTCCAATGCATCATCCCTGCTACCTTGTCATGCCTTTGTTTGTAGTCAGTCTGTGCTCTCTTTTTACAACAGCTGATTAGGTGGTCCACAGTTTCATCTGCTTCTTTACAAAGGCGGCACTTGCTGTTTGTGGTTGATTTTTCGACTTTTGCTCTTATTGCATTTGTTCTTAGTGCCTGTTCTTGTGCAGCCAGTATTAAAACCTCTGTTTCTTTCTTCAAGTTGCCATTCTTAAGCCATTGCTAGGTCTTGGTGATGTCTGATTTTCCACTTATATTGTGCAAATGTTGACCATGCAGTGGCTTATTTTTCCATAATTCTGCTCGGTTCTTGACTTGTTCTTTCTTGTAGGCCTGCTTTGTTTCACTGGTGTTGAATAGTTTCTTGTTATTGACCATTTGAAGTGCATCTTCTTCACTGTCCTTGATATATTCTTCAAGGCCTCTTTTCTCCTCCTCTGCTGTTTGATGGACTTGCAGCATTCCTCTTCCACATGAGCTGCGAGGGAGGTATAGCCTATCGACATCACTGCGGGGGTGCAGAGCATGATTGATGGTCATGATTTTCCTGGTCTTACGATCCAGCATCTCTAGCTCTGCCTGGGTCCAGTCTATTATTCCTGCAGTGAATCTGATAACAGGTATAGCCCAGGTGTTTATGGCTTGTATGGTGTTCCCGCCATTGAGTTTGGACTTGAGGATTTTTCTAACTCTCCTGATGTATTCACTTCCAATCTTTCTTTTATCTTCAGTGTGTGTGATGTTATCAGCCTGGAGAACATCGCACACACTGAAGTTAAAAGAAAAATTCAAAGTGAATACATCAGGAGAGTTAGAAAAATCCTCAAGTCCAAACTCAAATTATTATTATTATTATTATTATTATTATTATTATTATTATTATTATTTCGATTTCTATACTGCCCTTCCAAAAATGGCTTAGGGCGGTTTACACGGAGAAATAATAAACAAATAAGACGGAACCCTGTCCCCAAAGGGCTCACCATCTATAAAGAAACATAAGATAGACACCAGCAACAGTCACTGGAGGTACTGTGCTGATACTACCTTAGTATCTGTCACAGCAACACATAGGAAATGGAATATTTTTGCAATAGAATTGGGTTTTTTGTTTTGTTTTTACCTTTAGACCCAGGAACTTGAGGGGATGGGGTAGGGGCAACCTTTTACCAAACCTTTGCAGTGTGGCAGAGACAGAAAATTGGTGATGGTAGTGCAGGGTAGACTATTGTTATAAATTCTTTCTCTCTCACAAACATACACACCATTTTTCTGATTCGAATATTACACTGTTTTGCTGTTCTGTGGCTAGTTGCAACTTCCACCTTCTTCCTGATCAGGCTGCTGGATCCAAGCCTATTGTAAGCTGCTGGATAATTTCAGATTGTTTGGGGCCCCTAGGATTTCCCATTACAACCATCTCCCTTTAAGGCAAAGGCTGTGTGGCCAGAAAAAACCCATCCCTGAATTTCCTGGAGGCAGCAACCTGTAGTGAGGTGTGCTGAGGTAGCAGAGCATTTGCTAAAGAGAACTTTCACTGCTTAGCTCTATGGAGGCATGCCCAGCATATGGATGTGCTGTGTTTCCTTGGGAAGGCGACTGGCACATATGTGCCACATGTGTGGTTGTATGTGTGTGTGTGTGTGTATGCATGTGTGTTTTGCTTACAACCTGTTTCTCCTGAAAGTGTCTGAACTTGTATTTTTGAGCTGGTGTTATGGTAAGGTTATCTGAAAGATGGGTGTCAGATGTTTGGACAGGGGCGCAATTTCAGTGCTTACCCTAGGCGCTATTTTCTCTAGATACACCCGTGCTTGCAGTAAAGACTGATGCATGAAAAACACTTTGGTAAACAGATATATTCTTGCCCAGTTGATTGCAGAACAAATGAAAACATAAGTAAGCAACTATGTATGTACCAGGTGTCAAGGAGATAGATATACTGTAGATATAGATATAAAATATATCAGAGCTGTATTTCAAATATTTTGCTAGTATTTGAGTCTTACTCGTTAGCCGGAATGATTTAGAAAGTTATGTTAAGTTTTAAGTTGCTTCATCAGCCAAAATGAACATTCAGTCTCTATTCTGACAATAGAAAAATTAGGACTGTGTGGAACCTTCTCCTCACCCTCACTTAGAAACTTAATTGTATTAAAACTCTTGTTTCAACATTCTCAAAGAACATCAAAAATTCATTGGATGTTTCTCTCTTGGACAGGAACCTGCAGATTCAAGTCAACATTCTGCTTTAGATGAAATTTAGTGATGACTCTGGTGTCAGGTCTTATCACCTTTGGCCACTTGGCAGAGAATTTCCCAACCATTCCTGGACTTCCATAGGATATCCAGGTCTCATGGAATGGCCTTCAATCAATATCCCTTGGATGTTTCTCCTAAGCAGGAGTCTCCAAATTCACTCTAGGGTTGCTTAGTCCTACCTGGGTGGGGCTGCCCATGTAGAGCGCCAGGATCAGGTCCAATCCCTGTGCTGCCCTGCTGGGTAACCAGAGTTTTTAACCTGGGCTATTAGGGAGGAAGAAGGGCATAAGTGCGCCCTTCTACCCCAGTCTCTGGTCATGTGCACACTTGGGCTGCCTGTAGCTTGGGCATGCACAAAGCCAAGCAGCAAGAGCACCCGGCAGGAGGGGGAATCCACCAATGCACTGCACTTCTGGTGAAGTGCATTATGGGATGCCAGAAGATTCCTGGTTCTGCTGCTCGCTGCAGCACCAGTTATGTGCTGTGCAAGTGGCAGAGCCTAATGGGGAGGGTTGATCTTGTGTGGGGAGGCAGGTAGGAGCCTGCCTCCCCACCAGCCCTCGCCAGTTCTAGGAGTGTTAATGGAACCAGTTTCACTGGTTTGAAGAATATACTTCTAAAGGGGAATTAGATAAGGATTCCCCTTTATAAGAAAAGGGGCATTCCTGGGGTGGTGCAGTGGCAGAGGGGGGAAAGCTGCTTACATACCCTTGCCACTCACTGCCACTCATCCTCCTGGCATGGCTAGCATGCTCCCCTTCGTTTCAAATCTGGGAGGCTCGGTAAAGAAGAGGGAGTGCAGCAAGCGTGTAAGAGCTTAGGAAAGGCATTTTCTGTGGCCAAATTGTCCAGGCCACTTGACCAGAATCTCAGGATAATTCAGGCTTCATCAGGCCTACAAAGCTGGAGATGTTAAGTTCATCCAGAGAGGTTTGCCTGAGGCTGCCGCCAACTCGTTTGTCAGCTACTCTGGAACAGGCCTTCTCTGTTGCTGTCCATGGACATTGGAATGTGCTCCCTGTTGAAAAAAGAGCCTCCCCATCTCTGGCAACTTTTAAAAAGTCACTGAAGACACATTTATTCACCTAGGCTTTTAATTAAATCTAAGGTTTTAAATTTTAATGTTGGTTTTAAATGATTTTAATTGTTTAATTGATTTAGTTTGGATTTTAAGTGTTAATTGATTTTAATTGTTCTTATTTTGTTGTAAACTGCCCTGAGCCATTTTTGGAATGGCAGAATAGAAAATAAATAAATAATAAATAAATAAATGTGCCTTTCAGTCTGTTTTTCAGACGGCCTTCTCCTGGCAAGGAGCTGAGATGTACCTTTTGTACTTCCTGGCATGGGTGAGGTTCAACTTCAAAGGGAAAACTGAGGGCAGGTAACTTGCAGGATATGCTACACCACAAAAAGTCCCTTCTTGTTTTTTGTCATAGAAGAGACAGAAGAGATTCTTTGAAGTAGATATCAAAACCCCAAATCCCAGTGCAACATAGTATGGAAGATTCAAATATACTTTCGTCAGTATCATCAATTTGCACAATTCTTGCGTATATCTATTGCCTGATGGCAGGGGCGTAACGAAGCTGGAGTGGGCCCAGAGACAAAATTTTAAAATGGGCCCCTTGCTGATACACACACACTCACTTCACATGTGACTTGCCTCTGGGGGCCCCCTCGAGGAGTAGGGGCCCCCAGGCAGCCACCTCCCCTTGCCTAATGGTAGTTACGTCCCTGCCTGATGGTCAATTGACCAATTGGTTTATAGGTCAAGGGTATATTGAATTAATTTGACCAATCAATGATGAAACAAACAAGGGGCAAAAGCTGGGGGGGGCGGTGTCAGGGTGAAAAAAGAGGATATAAGAAAAGGCATGAAGACAAGAGGGGAGTGAAGAAAGGAGGAGGAGGAGAAACCTGCAAACAGACATCCTGGCTTAGATTAGTTTGCTTTTTTGCTTTGATCAATTTCTAATTTGCTTGGCTTATGAAAAGATGAGGTACCTGTAGTCAAAAACTGCATTTCGTTCCATTTCTTTAGAAACTGGCACAGATTGGGTGAGAATAAAATATTTTGATTTCATAAGTTTGATTGTGTGTCTTTACAAAGGGCAGAAATCAGCCAAAGATAGAAAAAAGAATCTGGGTCTTTTTAATGCCTTTTCCCTTAGGGAGAAGGGAATTCTGATACATTGAAATCTAACAAGTGGCAGGGGTAAGTAAGCAGCCTTTTATCCCTCTCATCACCGCAACGCTGCCCCTGTTCGTTCTGGACCAGTTCGCCCTAACCAGGCCCGGTTCAGTTTGAACATGGACCAAACTGCTCTCCAGTTTCACCTGCAATTGAACCTTTAAACTGGCCCCAGTTTGATGCCAGTCCATCTAGTAGGAATGCACATTGTTACCTGTTCAAGGTGCTGGCTGTCAATTCTTTGGTTTTGCTAGAATGCAGATTGTTGCCTACAAGACAAGACTGTTGAGTATTCTTTCCCATTCTGCTCAACTGCCTTATTTCTGGAATCATAACTTTCCCCCTCTTTTTGTTAATAAATTAATAACTGTTTAAAACCAATTGGTTTATTTTTACCTATAGCTATACATATGCTGATTTTTTTGCTTTGGATATTTTAAAAAAATGAATGCTTCTTCTATCCCTAGTGTTTAGGAAGTTCTGCAGCCAAATTAAAAAATGTTTACCAAACTATTGTGCATTTTTTGCGATTCATTCATGGCTTTGCAGCATTTTTGTTTCTTCCCACAATACTCAAATGGGCTCAGGGGGTGATATCCTTTAAGTAGATCATACAACATTTTTGCAAAAGCGTAATAAGTGAAAACATAAAACCAGGCATGAGTGAAATAATGAGAGATGTGATTGAAAATATTACTTCATTTAATCTTTGCTATAAAAATACCATACCTTCTTGAGATTTGTGCAAACCTGGCCATGTATTCTTTTAAATTATCATTTTATAAGGTACATGTGGTCATAATATTAATTATCATTTTTGTGAGGTAAAGTTGGCTGCAAATTTGTTTTGATTAATTATCATTTTTATGAAGCTGCAGAGTGCCAGATGCACTTTCAAAATGCAGCAAGAAAAGGTCTTTCTCCAGGTGTTTTATGCTCAGCTGAGATTAGGAAATGCTTAAATTCCTAGTAGATTACACTAGTGTTTCAAGATTCTAAGGATTTTTCAACCTCCAAAAAAAGGGGTGTGTGTGTTGGAGTTCTGCACGAGGATGAAATAATTGGATAAATTTTCAAATCAAATCAATGAAGCTAAACAGATCAATTTTGATTTTCGCAAAACTTTATTTGCACCCACACCCAGAAATAAGAGATGAGACACAGAGGGTTAAACTCGACCACAACTTTGTAAACAAATCCACAGCAATGATTAACAAAGTTATATTGTTTGACTCTTAGGGCAAATCATGGGCTGAGACAGGATCTGCCACAGGAGTATTGCCTCCCCCCTTGTGGGCAATCAACTAGGCTCTAATTCCAGTCATAACCATCAAACTGTTTGTTCCTCTTCATTGCTGCACAGCTAACTGTGTCAAGAGACATTCTGTCTGAGTCACCATCCCCCAAGCCCCAGGACTCCGAGTGGGTGAGATCGATGATAATCTTTCAAAAGGCATACAGTTCCATCCTCATGGACCTCAAAGCATCTGAGACGATGATCCATGGAAAACTCTCTCTCTCTTTACATTTTATATCCCGCTCTTCCTCCAAGGAGCCCAGAGTGGTGTACTACATATTTAAGTTTCTCCTCACAACAACCCTGTGGAGTAGATTAGGCTGAGAGAGAAGAGACTGGCCCAGAGTCACCCAGCGAGTATTATGGCTGAATGGGGATTTGAACTCAGGTCTCCCCAGTTCGAGTCCAGCACTCTAACCACTACACCACGCTGGCTCTTTTAAAATCTTGGTGCCTTCAGTGCTCTCTTGTGTCTGGTTCTTTGCTTGATCTCGTGTACTCACATTGGCACTATCCTCTTCTTATTCCTCCTCGTGAATCATGAGTTGCTCTAGCTGGTGGTCTGTCTCTGCAGTCAGACATCATGATTTCCCACCTGCTAGAGCTACCGAAGAAGAGACTTCCAGAAAGGTGGGGCACAGCTATATAGCCACCTCTGTACTAGCCTACCATTTGCTCCACATGCCCAAGGCTGTATGTGGATGAGATCAATAATCTGAGTGGATGAGATCAATAATCTTCCAAAAGGCATACAGTTCCATCCTCACGAATCTCAAAGCACCTGAGATGATGATCCATGGAAATCTCTCTTTTAAATCTTTGTGCCTTCAGTGCTCACTATTGTCTGGTGCCTTGCCTGATGCCTTGCCCCACTTCCATCCTGAGGCTGGATACACCTCTACCCTCCTGACACTGCTCCTGGAGAAATACTGCATTCTCTGTTTGAATTCACATTTTCTGTGTGATTTGTTTTTAACTTCAAAATGTGAACGCTTTAGGTCTGTTGGAATAGTTTAACTGCTTTGATTTCAGCAAGCTTCAAGTATGAAATCTCATAGGCTGACAGCTATCAGATACTGATTTCTGTTGCATGTTATCTCTCAGAACTGTCTAATACTATTTTCTTCCATGCCTACATATGATACAGCAGTGGTTTTCAAAACCTGGATCCTTTGGAAGCTTATCAAGGGCTCCTCAATAATATGACCTGAAAGGGTAGACCTGCTTCTGCAAAAGATAACTTGACTGCAACTGACCTTCCTCTGTAAAGTGCAGCCCTGGGACAACACTGGATGTATTCCAGTACACACTTTGAAAGTTTGTTATCTGACTGTAGCTCCTGGGCACATGCAATGACTTAGACTTGGGCAGTCAATCAAGGGTGCCAGACTCTCTCCTCTCCTGCCAACTTGCACCAGTGTTGACATGTCTCATAGCAGCATGTCCACAAAAGCCTGTGCAGTACAATTTGAAGACACTTCTAAAAAGCTTATTGCACTCTCCAACATGATCACTGCATGATCATGATTTATTTAAATACTTAAATAAATAAATAAATAAAGCAAGCAAGCAAGCCAGCCAGCCAAGTTTTTTAATAAATAAATAAGCAACATTGTGAAAATACTCTGTTAGGCTGGTAAAGTATAATGCTGATCTTCAAAGTCACATTTCACAGTGCAGCCATCAGCTTCCAAGCGAAGAGATTTATAGCAGAAACCTACCACATAACAGGCAATCCCATGCAAAAAGTGTGTCTAATGATCAAGAATGCTTTATTTATTTTCCTTCGCAACATGAATGAATGTGTTAGAAGCCTCATTTTTCACATGTGACTTCAATGGAAAGGGACATCTGATCATCCCATTCAATCTGAAAAGTGCCATCTGTTCAGATAGAGGTGAGGAAAGGATGCTTTTAGTGACAGTTAATGCACAGATTATTTGCAAACAAGTTGCATACAGAATCAGGATAATTCAGAGCAAAATGCATGCAAAATGGAAAGGTTCACCTTCAGGCGTCCTCTGAAAATAAGCCACATATTTGTGGAAGAAAATTTGAAATGGCTCTGAAAGCTAGGAAATGTCAGTGAAAGACTAACAGTTCCATCCTATCAGCTATTGCATGTCAGACCTGACACATGTGCAGATGAACTCAGGAAAGGCAAAAGAGGAGCAAGGCTAAAACCATCTGCAAGTTAGCAGGAGCAAGTTTAATACTGCTCAGATCAGCAAGGAAACTTGGATATTAAAAAAAAATAGATCATAGGAACATAGGAAACTGCCATATACTGAGTCAGACCATTGGTCTATCTAGCTCAGTATTGTCTTCACAGACTGGCAGCGGCTTCTCCAAGGTTGCAGGCAGGAATCTCTCTCAGCCCTATCTTGGAGAAGCCAGGGAGGGAACTTGAAAACCTTCTGCTCTTGCCAGAGCGACTTCATCCCCTGAGGGGAATATCTTGCCGTGCTCACACATCAAGTCTCCCATTCAGATGCAACCAGGGCAGACCCTGCTTAGCTATGGGGACAAGTCATGCTTGCTACCACAAGACCAGCTCTCAGGATCAGGGTGTATGATCTGCTCTGATCAATTGATATAAGGAGGCTTCTTGACCAGTATGGCTGATCTCCCTGTAGGTGGCCTGAGGTGGTTGGTGGCACATAAGCAAAATCTCTGAGGTCACCAGTTCAAGGTCTGTGGCAGGCTCAAGCCCGGATACTACAAAGTGCTTAGTAGGAGTGCAATTGGCTTCTGATTGTTTCTAGATACAATTAAAAGTGTTGGTTACTTTGGTGGGCCACAAGCAGGCCTAATATCAGTGATACCCATTAGCACAATTCGATTACTATTATGCTCTTCATCTGGATACTTATCACATTATATAGATATCTTTAAAACAATTTCCTATCTCCTAGTGTGAATAAAAGAATATGAAAATGAACTTGATAGATGTGATTACTGTATATTCCCAGATTTCTCTTTTTGACATGCATGCTGTTCCTCTAAACTAAAGCTGAACAAACTAGAAGGCATTTTTTTCTCTGTTTTAGAAAACATTATTTTCATCCTTCTTTCATTGTTTTTCAGCTCCACATAGAAAGGGAGACAGAACAATATGCTTTCCAATCCCAGGCTTTCTCGAGGAAGGAAGCCATTTCATTGCATTGATTTTATAGACTGCTGTGATTAAGCCAATGAACTTGATTGGGGATCTATTTACAGTTAATCCTGACTCATTTCACTCTTGTCATTTCCATCCTCACTGTTCCCATAACACTGATACCTAATATCTCAGCTTCTCTAAACAGCAGATGATGCACAAATGATGCTCACTCCAGCATATAAACCAAGTCATTATTCCATATTTGTACACATGAAAAAATTGTGATGGATTAGGAGTGGGTCTGTGTATGGTATATGAGAATTGGTTAAAGACAGTGAGGCTCTACACATGATCTGTGTGTAGAGCCTGCAGGGCTCCTGTGGGGAGAGCAGGCTTGACCCGTTCTCCCCACAGACGATCCAGCGCTGAGCCTGGGTGGCCGGATCAGGCACCCACACGACTACCAGTTCCATCATGGAGCCAGTAGGAGTGGCGGGGATTGGGGACCTCCTGGCCCTCAGAAATCCCAGCATGCCCCACTTGAGTACGTGGGGCATGCTGGGGAGACCCCCCCATGCTGAGAGCCTTGTTGTAGCCTCCTGGTCGCTCGTTCCACTACCCTCCACTAAGTAGGGGTACTTTTTGCGGTTTGCTGCCGAGCGCCATGTGGCTCCCATTGCAGCACATGACTGCAGGAAAGTGGGCGAGGCTCCCTTAGCCCACTTTCCTGTGGTCCTGAGAATTACCTCAGTCATTCCTTATTACATGATACACACATGCATGTTTATTGTATTTCTAGGAGATGACTTAAAAAACAACACCACCAGGAATAAATGGAGCCACTTTTGTCAGTTCCTCAAGACCTGTGCCTTCACATATTACAGACCTGTCTTAAAAGTTTTTGAGGATAGATTCAATCTCTGCTAAAAGCATGGTGTGTGAAACAGGGATTCACATTTAGTTTTGGATAATCCAGTGACTAAAACTAAATCATAAATTAAACTAAAGCTCACTGTAATCCAATTAGTCAAAATAAGTTAGTCAATTTGGTTTTACCTATTATATGAAAAAAAAATTAATTTTAGAAATGCCTCACAGCTGCAGTGCAAAACTGTGTAATAGTTCATGAAGCCAGAGGGGAGGGGGAAAGGAGAGAATGGGGGGAACAGAAAACCTAACGACTGACATTTTTGCTGGCCAGTTGACATTGTAATATATCAGGCATCACTCTTGACATACATAAAGAAATCCTACCATGGATCTTCAATTGTTCCTCAACTTAACAATATTTAATTGGAGCACTGGGGAGAGGGTATTATGAAAGATATTCCTAAAGAGTACTATTGTGTTGAGCTTCAGTTTACTGATAATTCTGTGCGCATAATACTTGGCAAATGTTGCCCTTCAATGTTTGCTTTGCAAATCACTGAGGTTATTCCCATGATCGACGGAAAGCGGGCTAAGGGAGCTTAGCCCGCTTCCTGTTGATCATGGGAACCACTGGGCTCACAGGCGAGCCTGGTGCTGCCAAGGTGGCTAGCCCGCCTAGAACACCCTCCTCTTAAATGAGGTTAATGGAGTGCGGAGTGTGGAGACACATGAGTAGACCCCTGCCTGGGAGGCTGCAGCTAGCCTCCCGGGCTCAGGGGTCTCTCAAGGATGCCCTGTGCACTTGTGCGGGGCATCCTGAGACTTCTGGGGGCCACACGGCCCCCAATCCCTGCAGCCCCTGCCGGCTCAGAGAGGGAGGCGGCAGTAGTGTGGGCAGCCGATCTGGCCACCCAAGGACTGCCCTTTGATCATCTGCAGGGAGAGCGGGCTAAGCCCACTCTCCCCACAAGCCCAACAGAAGCTCTACTCACGGGTCATGAGAAGAGCTTCATAGTCTTCATTCTAAGCCCACTCTTTTTTTTCTTTTCTTTTTTTGTCACTGGCCCCATTCAGACATCACAGCAAATCTCAGGTAAATGCAGCTGAGGAAGGTGTTTCTGATTGTCAGAATGCTTGAAGCTGCAGTTTCATCACCCAGCCATGGCTCCATTTTTGCCTCCAAACTTGAATTTGAACCCTCGGTTTGTTATGAGTTTCACTGCTGAAACCGGAGGTTCAGAGGCACCATTGTGTCATCTGAATTCTATGGCCACTGTAACTTGGGTTTCATGAGGAAGCTCCTCCTGCAACCATAAAGAGGTCAGCTCAGAGCAGTTCAGAAAGGCATCCATTCTAAGGCAGTTGCTTCTCTCTCAGAGCGAATGCTCCACTCCTGCCATCACCTCACTCCTCCTGCCACTGCTTGGTAACAGGGATGCTGCATACCTAGAGTTCCTGCATTTTAAGGGACAGAGTCAGATCAGAAAAAGCCTGCTTTCCCCTGCTTTCTTTGGACCTGACATGTTCCTGAGCAAGAAAAGGATGGGAGGAAAAGATGGAGACAGCAGGAGAGAGTTCCCAAACATTACAGTGTTTATGTTAAGGAGACACTGAGCCCCTTCTCACGATTACGTGAGAGGGCTTGAGAACGGAAGTGGGGAAGGCTGCTTAAACTTACCTTCCCTGCAGATGACTTCTTAGTCCTTGCTGGGCGTGCTCATTGTGTGCCCAGACGGTCACCAGTTGCCAAGGAAGTGTGAAGGTTTGGCAGCTAGGATGCATCGTCCCGGCCCTCGGAAATCCCACAATGCACCATGTGAGTGTGTGGTGCATTTTGGGGATCCCCCAGTACAGGCCAGAAGCCTGCTTCTGTGTCAGCACTGTGCAGCACTGACACACAAGCAGTTAGCCCAGGTTAAGGGTGTGAGCTCCCTTAACCTCAGCTAACTGGCGGGCTGCTTTGGTCAGTTTGCTGCAGAGGCACCTCCAGGATCTATGTGAATTATAGCAGTTCTCATGTGCAGTCTAACCCGGCCTGGGCATCCCTAGCCCAGGCTAGGCTGCACATGAAAACAGCCTCATTAACTGCTAACTGGGCTAACTGGGTACATCTAACTATGTGGCAGCCTGCATGCATCAATGAGACTCTGAGGTTCTACACACACGATTGGTGTGTAGAGCCTAACAGGGTTCTGGCTACTTTGGCAGGCTAGCTGCCGTTGAACCACTGAGCTTGCCTGCGAGCCCAGTGGTTCTCACAATGGGGGGAAACTGAGCTGGGCTCCCTTAGCCCGGTTCAGGGGCGGCTCGTGCACTCACCTCCGGCGGGGGGGGGGGGCAGAAGGCGGCTTCTTTAACTGTAAATGGAGCTGGTGCTCCGTGCTGCTCAGCAGCCCCCGCGGTGGGGAATCGCCTCCGACACTCACCTGGAGCCAGGTGAGTGGCGGAGGTGATTCCCCACCACGGGGGCTGCTGGGTGGCATGGAGCACTGGCTCCATTTACAGTTAAAGAAGCCGCCCGCTGCCACCCACCCTGGAGGTGAGTTCATGAGCCGCACCTGGCCCAGTTTCCCCCCAGCGTGAGAATAGCCTCTCTGGCTTTTGCTGTGTCAGAAAACTAAATTATTAAGAAGCTGTTATTGGCTTGTTATTGACCCTTGGTGTGCTCACACACTGAGGTCGTTCGCACAGTTTTCTACCAAGGTTTGGGAGCTGTGTGTGCTCCCAATTTTTGGTTGTGTGGAAGCAAGTTAGGAGGAAAACCTAGGCAGTGATTGTGTGGAAGCAAGTGATTGTGTAGAAGCAAGGTAGGAAGAAAACATGGGTAGCTTTTCCTGGTACTTTGCTTCCACACAACCAAAAATTGAGAGCATACACAGCTCCCAAACCCAGGTACAACACAGTATTTAATTGTGTGAATGACTTCATAAACAGATTTCTGTATAGACACACACAGTAGCTGCCCCTGTACAAGCACAGAGTCAGAGGTTGGGGTTGTTCTGCTCCAAGTGCAAAACAGTTGTTCAGTTTCAAGCTAAAAAAAATTGAAATGGCCCTTTTTGAGTTGGAACTTTTTGCTGTTGGAATGTTCTGCACATCCCTGCTGGGAACCATGGAAGTGGCCACTCAGGTTGTCCATAAATGGAGGCCTGTGGAGAAACAGGCCTCTATTGTTGTACTGTAAACCACCCAGAGATGTGAGTTTGGGGTGGTATATAAATATGTTAAATAAGTAAAATAAAATAAAAATAAACAAATTATTCCCTGGTGGACTTTGGAATGTAGTCAAAGTGAGGAATATTTCCTTTCCTCATTCTGGAAGGGGAGGATCTGTTGGAGTATACAAATGATGCAGTGCAATTGTTTCAGAAAGGCCAAACGGAACAGTTAGAGTTTTCTAAAGGCTGACCAGATCTTTGTAAAGACTAAGATAAGATATAAGATATAATTCAGTAAACACTGAATTATATTTTATGGGCCTTCTAGCCAGATTCTTATGGCTCGCAGCCCATGTGGGTATCTTTGGAAATGAAGAGGCATATGCAGCAGCTAAAAAGGCCTTAGGGAATGAAGTCATAGATATTAGGATTCCTTTGACTCATTCAGAACTCAAAGCTGGGTTAAACTGGAGTTTAAAAAAGAATATCAAATGTTTTGGGTGGAGGGCATGACAGGGAGAAAAAATTATTCCCTTTGCCTGAACTTGGATGAATTTCAGCAATTTTCGTTAATTGGTAGAATGAGGCAGACTCCTTTATTTTGAAATCTGACAGGACTCTGCCTTTTGTGCAGTAATCCATTACTTGATAGTGCAGGTTCCTATCTGTGTTTGTTTTGTGGGGACAAGGAAACAGATGATCACATTCTCTGAGACTGTCTAGCATACAGCTCAGGGCAGGAGGAACTTTCTAGAGTCCTACAAGGGTTGGGTGTTATGCAGCCATCTTTGGAAGATGCCCTCTGAGAAAAAAGAACCGGGACTCTGTCCTAAGGACATTATGGAAATTCCTGCAGACTACTATGCTATATGATCAGTTATATTTGAGGAAGTAACTTAAGTGTCCAGTAGGTGGTGATTATGGAGGCTTTCTGTTCTCACTATGCCATCTCTCTTTAGAACAGGCCTGCACAACATGCGGCCCGGGAGCTGGATGAGGCCCACGAGGCCTTTTTTCCTGGCCCCCGGGGCTATTTCCTCTTCTTCCCCCTGCTGCTTAAAAAAACAACCCTCCAAAAAAAATTCCAGCTGCTGCACGGCTGAGGAGATGGCTGCGGGGGTGCGGGTGTTCTTTCTTACCCTCCCCCACGGCAGCAGTGGCACACAGCGGCAGAAACCAGAGCGACACTCGGGTCTGCTATTTGGCCCGGTGTTGCTTCCCAACTGCGAGGCGCGCCTGTGCAGTTAAGTCTCTTAAGTCTCCTCTCTCTCTCTCTCCCCCACCAAGACTGCCCCATTCTCTCTCTCTCTCTCTCTCTCTCCCACCAAGACTGCTCCATTCTCTCTCTCCCACCAAGACTGCTCCATTCTCTCTCTCTTCCCACCAAGTCTGCTCCATTCTCTCTCTCACACCCACCCACCAAGACTGCTCCATTCTCTCTCACACACACACCTACCAAGACTGCTCCATTCTCTCTCTCTCACACCCACCAAGACTGCTCCATTCTCTCTCTCTCACACACACACACACCAAGACTGCTCCATTCTCTCTTGCTCCCTCTCCCACCAAGCCTGCTCCATTCTCTCTCTCTCTCTCTCTCTCTCTCTCTCTCTCCAAGACTGCTCCATATTCTCTCTCCAAGTCTGCTCCATATTCTCTCTCTCTCTCTCCAAGACTGCTCCATTCTCTCTCTCTCTCTCTCCAAGACTGCTCCATTCTCTCTCTCTCTCTCTCTCTCTCACACACACACACACCAAGACTGCTCCATTCTCTCTTGCTCCCTCTCCCACCAAGACTGCTCCATTCTCTCTCTCTCTCTCTCTCTCTCTCTCTCTCTCTCTCTCTCTCTCTCTCTCTCTCTCCAAGACTGCTCCATATTCTCTCTCTCTCTCTCCAAGTCTGCTCCATATTCTCTCTCTCTCTCTCTCTCTCTCTCCAAGACTGCTCCATATTCTCTCTCTCTCTCCAAGACTGCTCCATTCTCTCTCTCTCTCTCTCTCTCTCTCTCTCTCTCTCTCTCTCTCTCCAAGACTGCTCCATATTCTCTCTCCAAGCCTGCTCCATATTCTCTCTCTCTCCAAGACTGCTCCATAGTCTCTCTCTCTCCAAGATTGCTCCATATTCTCTCTCTCTCTCTCCAAGACTGCTCCATTCTCTCTCTCTCTCTCTCTCTCTCTCTCCAAGACTGCTCCATATTCTCTCTCTCTCTCTCCAAGACTGCTCCATACTCTCTCTCTCTCCCCCTCTCTCCAAGACTCCTCCATTCTCTCTCTCTCTCTCTCAGGCCAAGCCTCCTGCTGCATCCTTTCCATCTTTCTTTCCCCTTCTCCCTTTTTTTCCAAAATTATGAGAAGAGGTTCTCATCCCCTCCCCCTTAGAAGTGTTCCATGTTTTGTGTGATGATTTGGCAGAGGTGGAAAGGAAGAACAATGCATTTTATTATGTATTTTGTACAGATTGTATAATATGTATATTATTAGAATGAATTTTAATTCAACTTATTTCATATTAATTTAAATCAATCTTGGCCTGCCAAAACATCAAAAGTTAAATATTGATTAAATTCATTTTTAATTCATTTTTAATTCATTTCACTTTAATTCTGTTGATTGGTTGATTGACTGATATTAAGTGTTACTCTAATAATCAGCACCCTAGGAATTGACCTCGCCCCCCATGAACCAAGTCACGGTTGGTTTCGGCCCGCCAGGTCATTTGAGTTGTGCAGGCCTGCTTTAGAACAAGAAAAAACAAAATGGTGCCCGCCAAAAGAGCTTTGCCACCACTTATTTAAAGTGTAAAACTAAAAGGAAAAAAGCCTGCCAAAGTTGCCACACAAGTAAAACTCCCCTTAATGAAAATGAGCAGGAGTAATGAAAATGAATGTAATTTTAATGAATGAATAACTAAACAAACACAGTGTTTAATGACAGAAAAAAGTGAAGTAACAATAGGGGAAAAAATCTCACACATCCCTGGATATGACGCGAGAATCCTATAAAGTACCATCTGACTTTGTATATTGGCTGTTTCTGACTTGGTTCCTAAGGTAGGGCTGCTTCAGACTGTAAGCCTAGTTGACCCACTGACCTGACTACCGGTCACCTTCCTTGAAGGCTTTCTAGTGATGTCTTCATTTGGGGGAGTGTGGGTCTATATCCTGTGATGTTCACATGTGTTGTGCCTGCTGAACTAAATGAAACTGAGGTTGTTCACATGAACAATACTGGAGTGGGGAGGGTGGGCGGGGGGGGGGAGGCAGGGTTCAGCCTATCTTCCTCCAGATGATCAAAGTTCACATCTTCAGTGCACAAGCCAGGCAGCCACACGATCTGTGCTGCCAAGATTGTGTGGCCAGCGTGGATCAACGGAGGCTGGGACTCGTTTTCTTGGTGTGGTGCCTTGGGGGATTCCTCTATCAGACAGGCACTCTAGGCACCTGTCTCTGTGTCTCCTTGGGCTGCATGCAGCCCAAGGAGACACATGTTCCCGGCAGCCAGGTTAAGGGTGTGCTCGCTCCCTTAACCTCAGCTAAAAGCCAGGCTAAGGAGTGGGGTTAGGCGAGGTGGGAGCGTTGGATCTGTGTGGACCCTGGGACTCCATGAGCAGCCTAGCCCAGACTTCCCTAGCCTGGTCTAGGCTGCTCATGAGAACAGCCTTGTTGTTTCATGTTGGCATTCTACAGCTTTGAGTGTCACTGTGTTTGATATTTACTAAAAGTTTTCATCACTGAATTATTAATGAATCAACATCTGCTATAAAAAAAGGTGCAGGGGGAAAAAATAAGCAAACAAACCCAAGGCAAGATGAAATATGAGACAGAGTTTCATAAGTGTGTGTGCAGGGTGGGGAAAGCAAATTATTGATTTGACTCCTCTGAGCATCATTTGTATGGCTCTTTTGGCTGGCTTTGCACAAAATACGTGATGTCACATAATGCAGATCCAATTTACAATGAAAGCAGTCCAAGCTGATTGTCTGCTCTTTTTTTTAATTTCAGTAAAATAACACATGCATTTGTGTGCAGTTAAGTGACTGGAGCAATCAAAATTACTGCAGTCTTCTTTCCAGTTCTTAAAGAGAAGGAGGGGGTTGGTAGACAAGCTCTGCAAGAGTTTGAGAAGTATGGATTCAGTGAATATCAGCAGTTCAGCCTTCCTGTGTTTTTCCTATTCAGTGCCACTTCCTGTTCCATGTAAGGTCCTACAATAAAGAGGTCCATCATTCTCCTCCTTCCCCCCTTGTGCATGTGGCTTTTTTCAATTGGTGGATTTCACCAAAATTGTGTTGGGTCACTCTACAATTAAATGAATTAGAAGGGTGCATGATTACATCCAAATCATATATAGATCCAAATTACCCCAACATAGTGAAAACTCTCAATTACTTTACTTACTATAAGGATTTTATTTTTTTAAGTGTGATCCTGTGATAGGAACAGTAGCTGGTAAAAACATTTACCTAATTAGCTGATTCTATCACAAAGTTTAAAAAAGGAATAGAGTAATAAATAACCTTTTCACTGGGCAGGTAGAAGAAATGAGAATGACATTTGTATCTACATTAGATATTCTAGAGCCAGTGTAGTGGTTAGAGTGCTGGACTAGGACCGGGGAGACCCGAGTTCAAATCCTCATTCAGCCATAATACTAGCTGGTTGACTCTGGGCCAGTCACTTCTCTCAACCTAACCTACTTCACAGGGTTGTTGTGAAAGAGAAACTTAAGTATGTAGTACACCGCTCTGGGCTCCTTGGAGGAAGAGCGGAATATAAATGTAATAATAATAATACCATAAAGCAACTTGAGACTGTCAGATGCCTTCACGTATACTGATAAGCCCACTATGTAAGATGAGAAATGAAGCTGAAAACTGGGAGCAGAAATTGAGAGGCAAAGTTATACCAGACTGAGTGTGAAGTAGAAGGTACCACAGAGACCAAGAAAAGATAATGAAACCTCCCCATTTTCCCCACCCAAACCCTTTGACCCTCTACTTAAGGTTGCCATCTCCCTTTGATTTCCAGGTGTTTACCAGTTTTTAAGCATGTTCTTCGGTGTTCAGTTAGTCTATTAGCTTACCCAGTTTTTTTCTTTCTTTCTTTAAGCTAAGCTCCAGCCCTTGTAGAAGCAGAGTTAAGGAGAAAAACCTGAGGTCATGATTCTGTTCAGGTTCAGCCACTGGACTTAGAGAAAGGGAAGTAAAGGGCAGGAGGCTGGCTGGGAGAGATTCACAATAAGTAATCCCCTGAGGAATGTTGCCTTTGTTTTTTGTCAGCAGGGGATCACTATAGGGCAGCTGAGAAGATAGCTTGATTTTGATGTAAATCACTGGCTATCTGTTTTTTTAATGTTTAATGTTTTGGTTTTATAGTGTAATCCATTCTGTGCATGCCTACTTAGAAGTAAGTACCATGGGCTTCAATCAGACTTTCTCCCAAGTAAGTGTGTATAGGAAGGACTTCAGCTTTAACTAAAAAGCTCTGTGCATTTTTGTTCTATTACTGATATTAATATCTCAAACTTAGTATAGTCTTCACCCATTTTCTTTAGATCTTATTTTGTTCTTCTGTGTGTTTTAGTTTTGCTTTAAGCCACCATGAATTCTCCCTGTCCCTTGCTCTTTCCTAGCCTATACTAGTATTCTAAATCAAAAGCAGTCATTTTGGTGTTATATTTTATGTTCTTATCTTAAGATGTAAATGGTGACCATGACAGAGCTCAGACCTGAAAGCCTTAATCCTTAGCACCTTAGGGCCAATTGTAGAATTTAGCAATGATGAAAATGCTCTCAGCACTGTTCCCCAGCATGATTTTTGAACTGGTATCTTCACCAATCTTATCTGGTATCTTCACCTTCACCAATAAATAGCATATTTATTCACCAATAAATAGTATATTCAGGTAGTGGAAAATGGAGTGGAGTGGTTGAATCCATGACAGTATTGCACACAGCTAATTAGACAAGGATTAAAAACTGAGCTTATATATTAGAAAGTGTTGGGATATAAAGTCTGGGTGTTTAATGCTCAGGAAAAGAGATCCGCCCATTATCGGTAGATATCCAGAGAAAATGCAAGTCAACTGGACAGGGCATCAATTAATTTGCATAATGTACAGATTATCTGCAGGCTAATTTGCATAATATTCAAATCAGATTGCCTAGATTTGGAGACCTTGAATATGGCAACCCTAACTACTGTCATCTAGGAGGTCCTTTCCTTAGTGTATATGTAACGATGACACAATCTGCAACAGACAGCATGATGCACAGTGCTATGGTTGTTTTGTAAACCACCCAGAGAACTTGCGTTTTGGGTGGTATGGAAATGTATTAAATTAAATTAAATTAAATTATGGAGCTGAAACACTGTGCCCCTGGGCCACTGCAGACTTCTAAGATAGCCCTAATGCTGTTCAGGATCATGGAAGCAACATTTCTGCAGGTTTCCCCATTTATGACAATGGGGAATCCTGTGGAAAAGCTGTTTCCACAGCCTATGCTTCTGAACAGTGTCAGGGCTGCATTGGAAGTCCACAGCAGCTCTTGGATCGAGCATTATGGCTCTATAATGCTGCTCTTCATAACAGCAACTGATTATATGGTGATGCTAGATTTAGAACATCAGCAGATCTTCAGCTCCACTCCAGATCAGGGGCCAGCAACTTAGAGCTTGGAGCAAAGCCAGAAAAGAGAAGAAAACTTCTTTGCCCACTCCTATTAGCCCAATTATAAGGCTAATTAATATGGTACTAAACCATTATTGATTTTTAATTGCTCATTTCACCAGTCTCATTCCAGTTGTTGTTTTTTTGTCCAGTCATTATACCCAATGTGGCTGACTTATTCAAGTAATCATGAGTCAGCCACATTAGGAGCCCCTGGTGGCGCAGTGGTAAAACTGCCGCCCTGTAACCAGAAGGTTACAAGTTCGATCCTGACCAGGGGCTCAAGGTTGACTTAGCCTTCCATCCTTCCGAGGTCGGTAAAATGAGTACCCAGAATGTTGGGGGCAATATGCTAAAATCATTGTAAACCGCTTAGAGAGCTTCGGCTATAGAGCGGTATATAAATGTAAGTGCTATTGCTATTGCTATTAGAGCATCCACTAGGTTTATTATCAGCTGCTCTGATCTCATAAAAATTCAGAACAGCCACTAGATGTATCCACGCCGCCATTGCTCTCTCTGATCAATTGTGTTCAAGTAGTTTGGTGGCTGCATCACTAGATGGGGCTCTAAACTACATCAGTGCTCCACACAGAGAGGAGGCTTATAGCTACGGCTCTGGTCGAATATAGACACTAATGCTGAATGTTGTAAAACACTACATGGGTACATGACTAATCAATATCAGTGTCACTGATGAAGACCACCATGGTCAAAACATGTTTGGCATTGGATTTCAATTTGGAAAACTACTTCCTGGTGTTGCGTCTTGCCAAGAGAGGACGTGTTTCGTGGAGAACAGCTTACTCCACTATGGACACAGCAGTTAGTAACCCCAGAGGAACTTGGGACTCTTGGTGCTATACCCTTTTGGACGTGATATCTATATCTATATCTATATCTATATCTATATATATCCTATATGTTTATAGTTTTCTTTGTATAGGACTGATTTTTCACTTCAGAGAATTCATTTTATTGTCTTTTATCTGAACTTACATGTATTGTATTCGGATTACTTATTACTTTCAGATTACATGAAAGATATTTCTTGTTTCATTTTGAAGTTGAAACAAAACCAAAATGCTCAAAATGTTTCATTGAAACAGTGCCAAGCCTGCTGTTTTGCCAAACACTCAAAATGTTTCAAGTGATCTGAGCACTTCTTTAGGTAGAACTGGCCTACCAATTGGAGTCAGCAGGTAGGCCAGTCTTCCAAAGTGGGCCGATAAGCGAAGTCTGGAGTGGAGGCATGGTCTACCCGCCTCACTCAGCAGGTAGACCAGGCCTCTGCTCCTGACTTAGCTGTCAGCCCACCTCGATTGGTTTACCCACCAACCCCAATTGGTAGACCAGCTCTCACTAGAGAAATGGCACTCGAAACAGGCCCTTTATTTTAAGAGTGATTATTTTATTTTATTTTATTTATTTGATTTATATACCACCTGACTCTAAAGGTTCTAGGTAGTTCACAAAAATAAACACAAAAATATCACATTAAAACTGCCTTTTGATCTCAAATCATTTTGAGCTCAAATCGATTTGCACATCTTAATCTGGAACCTACCCGAGAGGTAGCAGTGCTTCCCACTCCCTACCCCTTCAGACGCTCCAGGAGGGTACCATGGCTGATGGTACTGAAAGTTGCCAAGATATCCAAAAGGTTTCCTAAATGGAGATCATCCAACAGGCCAACCAAGGCCATCTCTATCTCATAGCCTGCCTGAAAGCCCATTTGAAATGGGTCCAGATAATCTGCTTCTTCCAAGACTGCCAGGAGCCAGCCTCTCATTCACCTTACCCAACGACGGAAGGTTGGAGACAGGCCTATAATTGCATAATTTGGAGGATTGTTAAAACAGCACCTCAGTCCAAAACCTAGCAGCAAGACCTTATGAAATCAGACATGGATAGGGAAAATTGGCTGCAAAAAGTCTGAAGATAAATCCAGGCCCCTAAAATTGTGGGAGGAAGCAGATTTATTTGGGATGTTTAACTTTCCGGCCATATTCTACTCAAAACTAGATGGTGGAATGTCTACTGGCCATTCCAGACCTGTTGAGTGTGCTAAGGTCTACAGTATGCAGTTCTTTGTAGAATTCACAGCAATCTCTATCTTTGTAGAATTCATGACCATACAACACAGAGAAGGCTACCTATGCTGTCCCAGCATCCTATGGAATTAGTGGAAGAAAGGCAAGACCTGGTCACCATCCCACTATATCTTTTCCCCACCCAAAGCTGTTCTTTTAGACAAGGCCACTCCTGACTTGTCCAAGGTTCACCCTTGTGCATTCTAGATGAGGAGGGAATTTAAATATGGATTTCCCCCATCCATAATGTAACTTACCACTCTAACCATAATGGATGAATGGATGGTGATAGACAAAAGGTTATGGCTGTACCTTTGCAGGCAGTGGTAAAGCAGCACTGGAAGGGCTATACCTCTTTCCTGGATGTTGGTTCCATCCAGCTGCCATTTCCCCCCAAATTCCCAATGGAATTATACTGACATATCACCATTCCAGAAGCATTGGCGGAGTGGTGGTGGTGGTGGTGGTGGATGCAACTAGGTGGAGATAACAGCTACCAGCAAGAGCCCTAGCACTTCGAGCACTGCTTCTGCTGTCATTTGCAGCATGGCTTTGTGTAAGTGATTGAACTCATATCATATTCCCAAGACCCTAAACAGTCCTAGGCCTAGACAGACCAATAACCAGAGCTGGGACAATCCTCAGATAAGTTGTACTTGTTATGTCATCAATCTAAATTTTCTGCCATGGGCTTTTGCCAGTGAATTGTAAGCAATGCAGAGTTCAGTCATTAGAAGAAGTCTAGTATGTACTTCTGTCCTCACATTCTCAATAAACACCTTATCATCAACCATGGCAAAGGCTGAAGAAAGGTCAAACACGATCAATAGTATAAGTATACAATTGCTCCTATTGATTCAAAATTTTGGAACAAGCTTTATCATTCATCTAAAATACAACTATAAGACATTTTAGGTATATACAGTACATGGCCCTGGATAGACTAATCATAGGTTATTTAAATGACATCTGAGATTAGCTTTACTGTTAGCTACTTCATCATTCATTGAAGATTGACCATAATACTTTCCCACTGTGTTGCTTATCCCAGCTTGTTCCAATAATTTGTCATCCATGCCCCTCCTTCATCTAATGAACCTTGTCCTGAAAAACTGAAACCTTGGGTTTATCATGGTTTATCTGAAGTTGATTTGAAATGCAATATCTAGGAAACCTAGCCAAAGCCTTTGTTACTCAAGTTTGGAATGAGACAATAATCAGAATAATGCAACCGATAATTCTTCTGTCACTGAGTTTTGGAAGATGGCAATCCTGGACATTCAATATATTCTCAAGGTAATTTAAGTACAAGTTGAACAGTCTTGTGGCAAAAATACAGTCTTGCCAAACCCTCCGGGACATTCAACTATACTTGGGCAGCTGCCCTAAAGCAATACCTCTGAACTGAATAATACTATTTCCATAAAAAATCTTAATGTTGAAATAATTGACCAGGACATTATTGAGTTTCTGCCATAATTTTTTTTCTAGAAACAGTAGCAAAAGCTGTCTTCAAGTCCATAAAGGTAGCATAAAGTTTGCCCTGTAGCAATACAGAATATTTTTCAGCTAGGTGAGAAAGGATCAAACAGTAATCTAATACTGGGTGATCTTCCCTAAAGGCAAGCTGGAAATCACTGATTATCCCCTCAGCTTCCAAATAATTTTTAACCTATTACTCAGAAACAAAGCATATACTTTCCCAACAAGCTAACTGGTCTATAGTTACATGGGTTGTTGGATTATCTGTCACATATATGCACATATACATACATACAATTGGGACTAACCTAATTCCAGCTAGTAGGTTGATATGTGAGCTGCAAATCAGAACTGCTAAAGCGATTCTGTAACATATGGTTATATATGAATAGATCCCTAAAGAGTCACAAGCACTGATAAACATTAAGGCTATTCTCAGGAGCAGCCTAACCCAGGCTAGGGCAGCCTAGCCTAGAGCATCCATCTCATGGGGGTATCTCCCAATGCACCACAATCATCACATGGTGCATTATGGGAAACATGGAGGTATTGTCCCAGCCTCCAGAAATCCATGCTGCATGCATCAACATGGATCATGTGGGAGCGCGGACCATGCTTCCCGGTCCATGCATGGGCCATGCTTCCCACCAGCATTGTTGGATCATCGGGGGGGGGGGGGGAGTAGATTTTGCGCACCTCCCACCTTCCACCTCCCCTCTCCACCTCCTGGTCATGTGAATAGCTTTATTATGTGCCTATATGTAAGACTGCTTGAAAGAATGTTTGAAACACTAATGATGAAATTATGTAATTTAAAATTATTCAGAAAGTAGAGAGAGTGTCATGACTATGAATGTTAGCTGTGACCTGGGAAGTCCCCAGTTCAATCTCAGGTTAGTCATGAACTCACAAGGTGGCCTGAGGCAAGCCATTGTCTCTCAGCCTCAGTCTCACTTCCAATATGGAAACCAGCCAGTATTACTATCTCATAGAACTGTAAGAATTACATGTGCAAATCTATTCAAATTCAAATTGATTCAACTTGAAACTGGGTGATTCATCCCTGTGACAACACAGTCCAAAGCTCTACCACCCATTGTCCACCATCAATGAGTTTGTCTACAGAGACAAACACTACATTTATGGAGAGGTTATTCCCATGATCAGAACACTGGAGTGCCTCAATTTTCTGCTGCGTTCTGCAGACAAATTCTGTAACTATGGAAAAGTGGAGGGTGAGCTTCAGAGCATATCAGCACAGGGGTGGGGCTTTCAAGTGCCTTGTCAGGTACACTGTTCAGCATCCATAATCTTCATTCTACCGTGACTCACAAAATGAATTGCTGCTCCCTTTATTGCGCACATTTTGGGGGCATTCAGATTAAATCTACGTTCCTTGGTTACTGCCAGATCAATATACAGGAGTCACTTTTAAAGACACTAAGTTCTGTGCTGATGCATATAAGTCACAAAAGCAATTAGTTATGGACATTCCTGATAAATAATTATAATTGACAAGATTTCAGTAGTTTTAGTAGTTTTATCTTATGTGTATTAGATCATGAAATGTACTCTTGTTTTAAATATGATATTCTGTATTCTGTACAAACTGGTCACTGACTACAATAAAGTGGTTTGATTTGATCTTTGTAATGCCTGAGCAGGACTAAAGCCAAAGTCATATTTGGATAGTCAGCTAGAGCAGAGCTATAAGCCCTATGCAGACATAATTTGAAAAGAGGCTGTATGTGAGTACAAGACTCTCAAAGTGAACTGGAAGTCCCACCCTCAACACATCACACACTCACCCTCCCCCATTGTGCTGCTCATTGTTACAGCATTTGTCTGGTGCTGTACACAAATGCTGTAAGCCCAATGGTGGGCATTTCTGTGACCACCAAGCTTGGACAAAACCCCAACTCACACATGAAGCCTTTTCACACAATCATCCTAACTTAGGCTAGAGGCAGGCAAGCCTGGGCTGAACACATGTGCCAATCCCCGAAGCCCAGACTGTCCAAAACTGGGTAACCCTGAACCCTTTCCTTGATGTTAACCAAGGCACATGGGGCAGAGGAATTCTTTAGCCCAGGCTTACTGCTCATATGGCCTCCCACATCCAGATCTGCCACTTGGGCACCAAAGAGTTCTGTGGCTACAGTGAACATCTAGGAAGGGTTGTGATGCCCTCCAGAGCATTCTCAGTGCTTCCAGAGATGGAGCATCCATTTCCAGTGATGAGCTGCCTGGCAACATGGGACCTCACATGGCAACAAGGGACATCATTTGTGCTGGCCTGGAAACAAGGGATGTCACTGGTGCTGCATTGGGGCTGGTGTTCAGTTATATTTTTATGGCCAAATATTCTTAGGATTTGGTAGCCAAATATGTGTGTGAGACCAGCCTGCTAGAAGCAACAATATTATGATGTATGAATGTACTTGTTGGAACAACCCCTGTTTATTTATGCATCATTTTTCTATAGATGGTGGCTGGGGTGGGGAGGGTACAGTATGTGTACTACTACTCCTATGAATATTTATATATCTTTTCAACAAATGGGGGGAAGGAAGAAAAGAAGGAAGGAAGGTTCCCTGTTCCCCAAGGGCTCACAATTTAAAAAGAAACATAAGATAGACACCAGCAACAGCCACTGGAAAGATGCTGTGCTGGAGTTGGGTAGGGCCAGTTGCTCTCCCCCTGCTAAATGTACATCTGTAAAACAATAGCAAATGTGGTAAAGTTGGTGGCTTACATTGGAAATAATAAGCATCATGTCACACAGCTGCATTGGTGTAACTTTACAATGGAGTGGAACTTTCATTAACACCATCAGCAGTGTCTACATCAAGGGACAGATTCATGGAATAGCCTCCCCAGTGAGGTTCGCCCTGGCTTCATCACTTTGTTCTATTAGAAGCCAAGTAACGACCTTTGTGTTCACTCAGGCTTTTTAAATTTTGATTTTTAAATTGTATTTTTAAATTATTTTTTAATAAGTTTTTAATTGCTTTGTATTGTATTTTGTATTTTTTTTCCCTTTGGTCTGCTGTGATTTAATGTGCTATGTGTTTTTATTTGATGTTTTAATGCTGTCATGAGTCGCCCAGAGAACAATTTGTTATGCGGCAGCTAACAAATAAAGTTTAGTAAAGTTTATTATTATTATTAGAAGCCCAGCAGAGGTGAGGAAGCATCCAGCTGTACCCCCTTCAGTGCTGCCTGAAGCACTGGGGTGAGAGGCCAGGTGGGTGCTGTTCCTTCTGCTGTAATCTGCCTGCTCCTGCTTCCCCTTTGGGGCTGTGGCCTGCTGCCTCTGTGTAACATCTGTGGGGAGTGTGTGCAGGCTGTGGGGAGTGTGTGCAGGACCGGGACCAGCTCCTGAGTGACTCAGCAGTTCCTGGGGTCATCTGCCCAGCTTTGGGCCTTTATAGGAGTGGTGCCAGTGGTGGCAGGACCACCACTGGTGTGGTTGCCACCAAAGGGGTGACACCAAAGGGGGATCACCTCTTTGGGGGGAGCCACTTTGGGGGATGACAAGGGCCAGACTGTTTGGCCCAAAGTCCCTTGCGAGTTTGTAGAGGTGGATATTTGAACTCAGCTTCTTTTTGAAATCCTGGGAGAGTTGAGTTAATGTGTCTGGGTCTGTCTGGAGGTGGGGAGACAGGGGGTATATCCACTGATGATGGGGCAGCTCTTCCAGTGGTGGTGGGGAATAGAAAAAGTAACATTGACAGGTTATCAGGCCATTGCAGGAGAAGGGAAATAAGAAACCTAATTGCTGTATCCCCTTCTGGTTGTCCTGCCAGCTCTTTGACCTTGGAAAGCAATGCTAACCACCCACGTAGCCTCATCTTGTTCCTTTGTAATGCCAGGCCATTCCAGAACAAGCCTAAAATCATCCATGATTTGATTCGGGATGGTGGGGCTGATCTGGTATGTATTACGGAGACTTGATTGGGGGAGGCTGGTGGCCCAGTCTGGTCCTGGCTTCTTCCTCCAGGGTACTCTGTTGAGGAGCAGGGGAGGGAAAGTGGGGCAGGGAGGTGGAGTGCCTGTGGTCTGCAAGAACAATATCTCCCTTGCCAAGATCCCTGTCAGAGTGTCTGAACATATTGAATGTGCGTACCTAAGTTTGGGGAGCAGGAATAGATTGGGTCTTCTGTTGGTGTACTGATTGCCCTGCTGCCTGGCGGAGTCCCTAACTGACCTGACGGACTTGGTCTCTGGCTTGGCATTGGAGTCTCCCAGGCTTGTGATGCTGGGGGACTTCAATGTTCACTTTGGGACCAATTTGTCCAGGGTGGCTCAGGAGTTCATAGCAGCCATGACGACTATGGGCCTATCCCAAGTAGTCTTGGGACCAACACATATTGCTGGTCACACGTTTGATCTGATCTTTCACTCTGAATAGGGTGGTGTTCTGCGGGTGAGGACTCCTGTGATTTCCCCATTGTCATGGATGGACCACTATCTGGTTAAGGTTGGACTCACAACCATGTCCCACCTCCGCAGGGGTGGAGGGACCATTAGGATGGTCTGCCTGAGAAGATTATTGGATCCAATAGTATTCCAAGAAGCCTTGGAGGGATTTAGTGTTGGCTCTGCTGGTGACCCTGTTGACACTCTGGTAGAGAATTGGAATAATCAACTCACCGGGGCAGTGGACACGATCTCTCCTAAGCATCCTCTCTGACCCACTTCAAAACTGGCCCCTTGGTATATGGAAGAATTATGGGGGATGAAGCGGCGAGGTAGACATCTAGAGTGCAAGTGGAGGAAGACTCAACTCGAATCTAACAGATCATTACATTGAGAGCATTCTCAGACGATACGTGCAGAAAGGAAACCATTCTTTTCCTCCCATATTGCATCCGCAAGTTCACATCCAGTGGAGTTGTTCAGGGTTGTGAAGGGACTAATGTGCACACCTTTCCCATAGAATCAGTACTTAGAACCAACAATTACTCGCTGTGACGTTTTTAATGAGTTCTTTGTGGACAAAATATCTCATATTCAGGCCGACTTGGATTCAAACGCCACAATTGTTACAATGTCTGACACTGAGATGGGCAGCAACTCCTCTTATGTGATTACCCTGGGTCAGTTTCAGTTCGTGACTCCTGAGGATGTGGACAGGTTGCTTGGAATGATGTGGCCTACCACCTGCCCTCTTGATCCTTGCCTGATATGGCTTATACTGTCTGGCAGAGAGGCTGTTGTAGAGGGCCTGGTAGAGATTATAAATGCTTCTCTGAGGGAGAGCAGGACGCCTCCTTGTCTTAAGGAGGCAATAAGCAAACTGCTTCTGAAGAAGCCTGCCTTGGATCCCTCAGAGTTAAATAATTATAGGCCTGTCTCCAACCTTCCATGGTTGGGCAAGGTGATTGAGAAGGTGGTGGCCTCCCAGCTCCAGGAGGTCTTGGAGGAAACTGAATTTCTAGACTCATTTCAAACTGGCCTTTGGGTAGGCTATGGGGTGGAGACTGCCTTGGTTGGCCAGATGGATGATCTCCAATTGGGAATTGACAGAGAGAGTATGACTCTGTTGGTCCTTTGGGATCTCTTGGTGGCTTTTGATACTATTGACCATAGTATCATTCTGGAACGTCCGAGGGGATTTGGGGTGGGAGGCACTGCTTTGCAGTGGTTCTGCTCCTACCTCATGGGCAGATTCCAGATGGTGTATCTTGGAGACTGTTGTTCTTCCAAATCTGAACTTTCATATGGTATCCTTCAGGGCTCTGTATTGTCTCTAATGTTGTTTAACAGCTACATGAAACCGCTGGGAAAGATTATCAGGAGATTTGGTGCAGGGTGTTATCAGTATGCTGATGACACCCAAATCAATCTCTCCATGTCAGCATCATCAGGAGAAGGCATAACCTCCCTAAATGCCTGCCTGGAGGCAGTAATGGGCTGGATGAGGGATAACAAACTGAGGCTGAACTTAGATGAGACGGAGGTACTTCTTGTTCGGGGTTGAAACTCAGGAGACAATTTTGATCTGCCGCTTCTGGATGGAGGTCACACTTCCCCAGAAGGAACAGGTACTCAGTCTGGGGGTGCTTCTAGATCTGAACCTCTCCCTGGTGTCCCAAGTTAAGGCAGTGGACAGAGGTGCTTTTTTAATCAGCTTCGGCTGATAAGCCAGCTGCGTCCGTTCCCTGAGATGAACGACCTCAAAACAGTGGTACATCTTCTGGTAACCTCTAGGCTGGATAACTGCAATGTGCTCTATGTGTGGCTGCCTTTGTATGCAGTCCAGAAACTGCAGTTGGTTCAGAATGTGGCAGCCAGGTTGGTCTCTGGGCCATCTAGGAGAGACCATATTACTCCTGTTTTGAAGGAATTGCATTGCCTGCCGATATGTTTCCAGGCAAATTACAAGGTGCTGGTCATTACCTATAAAGCCCTAAACAGCTTAGGCACTGGATATTGAAGAGAACATCTTCTTCGCCATGAGCCCCACTGCACTAAGATCATCTGGAGAGGTTCGCCTGCAGCTGCTGCCAACTCATCTGGCGGCTACTTGGGAACAGGCCTTCTCCCTTGCGCCCCCTGGACTTTGGAATGCGCTCCCTGTTGAAATAAGAATCTCCCCATCTCTGGCAACTTTTAGAAAGGCACTGAAGACACATTTATTTACCCAGGCTTTTAATGAGATTTATAGTTTTAAATAATTGTAATACTGGGTTTTAAATGTTTTTAATCTTTTAAATGATTTTGATTGTGAATTGATTTAATGTTTTAAATTATTTTAATTGTAAACTGCCCAGAGATGGAAGTTTTGGGTGTTATAGAAATATTTCAAATAAATAAATAAATAAATAAATAAATAAATTAAAATAAAATAAAATAAAATAAAATAAATTATACAATAGCACAAGCAATCTTGTGTTTCCTTGCCCAGTATGTCTTTACTTTTCTTACTTGTTTTTAACACCCCCATTTTTCTGGGAATAACAAGCATCAGACAATGTTACAATGATATATATAACAAAAGCTAATACTGTACGTGTCCAAGGTAATCAGTTAGCATTAAATATCATTAAGTGCTCTGTTCCCCTGTTGACACGATGACTTCTTTTTTTGCAGATGAGAACAACTTCTGTTCATTTCTTGTTCTTATACCTTGTCCTTCTGTGGCAGATGAGGCTCCTCATTTGAGGCAGTGTTCCCCCACTCACCAAACATACCACCTCTTCCTCTCTGTCTTTCTCTCTGTGAGTCTGTCTCTTTTGATTAAATGTTCCTTTCACATTTTCACTGCTTACCAGTAGATGGCACTGGCTCTTGGTCTTTTTTCTAAATTCCTTTGTAAAGCCATTTCCTCCCTCTTAGGCATTGGTGGTTGGTCGTTCCTGGGATTGGCGGGGATGTGTGCTAGGGAGGGCACGTGATGGTTGGAGCCATAGGTAGTGAGAGGTACAGCCAATTGTGGGCAGCTGTGGAGGTGGAGTGAAGACTAGGCAGGTGCCTTAGCAATAAGTGGCAAAGTACAGGTTTGTAACTAATGAGTGGCCTCAAAACACACACACACACACACACCTCAGTTGCTCATCAGCAGAGATACAGAGGAATGTGGAAAACATCAGTTGCTTTATAGTGCTTAGTAGAACTACAGTAGTGTGTAGATTTAAATCTAATACAGCAGGTTCAAAACACAAGCACACACAGGAAAAGAACTGTACAAGTCACAAGTAAAGCACAGACCAGCTACAAAAGTCTGCTTCTATGGAATGGAGAGTAAATGCATTCTGAAGTCACCAGGGCAGCTCTGTCTGTCTGATTATTTTTAAAAATGAATACTACTACTGCTATTACTACTACAGAAGGAGGAGGAGGAGGAGGAGGAGGACGACAACAACAACAACAACAACAACAACAACAACAACAACAACAACAACAACTCTGTGCCAGAGAGGTACAGTGGTTTGTGTGCTGGTCTAGACTGGGGAAGTCCAAGTTCAGATCCCCATTCGCCATGAAACTTACTGGGTGACTCTGGGACAGTCATTTATATTTTAGCATAACCTTCTTCATAGGGCAGTTGGGAAGATAAATGTTTGTTTTATAGCTGCTTCCCTCATACACACAAAGAAATCATATGTAGATTTAACTAAAAGTTTATTGAGCAACGGTTCCATTTTCTCCTTCTCCTTTCCCTCACTTTTCCTTTTGGACTCCTCCCCCACACTCTCTACACGATCCCACCTGGGACAAATATCCAAACAAACAAATGGCAAAAGATTATTGGATAGAATACAAAACATCCCTACCCTTTATAACAACCAAAACAGAACTGATTTAAAAGTTAGTGACAAAACCTTGAAGTCTTTTAGGTGGTCTCCTGTCATGCACACTTCTCCTAAGCCTTGGGTTATCTGGCACATGCGCTGTTTGTTCTTCTGGTACCTACGATTGTCCATCACTTTCAGCAGTCTCATCTGCAAGGTCAAAACTGGAGGCAAGATCAAATTACTCTTCAGTTCCTCACTTGAGATCAGACTCCCTTCCCTCTTCTCTCATAGTATGCATGCTGAAAATTCTCAAACTGTTCAATTTCTTTCCATCATCCAATAGGACATCCATCTCCAATAGGAGATGGCACAGAAATCCCTATCACTTGTTGCCATTCCATAAGTTTGGTGGTAGCTTTGCATCCTCCCCATAGTTCAAAAGGTGATTTTCCTTTAGCAGAATGAGGAGTAGTTAGAATTTCATGCATTGCCTCTTTCCAGGATTGTTGTTGGCCAGTAGCCAGTTGTAAACTTTCTTTCATTAATCTTTCATTCTTTCCACTAAGCTATACTTTCAAGGATGGTACTAGGAAAGTGCCTTGTGTTTTATCTCATGGTTAACTGTGTCCCACTGACAGTCACTAGGTCTTTAGGAAGCCCTTCCCTCACAAAAACTGCAGCCACCAACTGGATCACCTTGTCTGTGGTAATGTTGTCAGCAAATGAAACTTCTGGCCACCTGGATTAGTAATCCACCATCACTATAACAAATCTTTGTTTTGTGGGTTGTTTACAGAGGCGTAACTAGGGAAAACGGCGCCCGGGGCAAGCACTGAAATTGCGCCCCCCCCCATTCTCCTTCCCCCTGGAAATATGGAAATGTGTCACAGCCATAGTCAAATGTGGGTTGTGGGCTGCATCCGTGCAAGTATACTGGGACAGGAAAAAGGAAACATGAGGCTACAAGGCTCTTTAGAAATATATATTTTAAAGAAATGTCTTGCATACTAACAGCCTAAGTTTGCAGTCCTCATGGCCAGAAAATAAATGCTTTTAAACATAGTAATAGGTTTTGTGTCCCAAAATGGAAAAGACAAGACAGGTATTCTAGTCTTTTCCATCATAGATATTCTAGTCTATTCAAGATTTATGCTTTATTATAATAGAGACTTAAATTATAATAGACATATATTCTAGTCTATCATAGATATTCTATGTTTATTAATTCTATAATAATGTCTATTTGTAGCACACTTTACGTTGGTTGTATTCCTGGGAAACTCAATGGCCACATTCAGCCACCATTATTTGAGCCATGATCTCCTCCTCTTTCTGCTTCCCTCTCATACACAGTCTTAATAAATAACCTCCTGGTTTAATTAAATCACCGTTTGCCTATGCACCTGAACAGCAAAACTGAGGTTTGGGCCCTTCATATACCAGAATTGCAAACCACACTGTGTGATCCTAGTTTGGAGGGCTTACTCAGCAGTTTATTGGATGTAAGCTGTGAATGTGAATGCATCCAATTGGATTGAACGTAAGGGCAAGTTATGGTTTGATTACGTAGGAAGCTGTCTACAGAGTCAGATATTGGTCCACCTAGCTCACTATTGCCCACACTGACTGGCAGCAGCTCTCCAAGGTTTCAGGCAAGAGTTTCTCCCAGCCCTACCTGGAGGTAGGGATTGAACCTGGGATCTTCTGCATGTTATTTGCAATTACATCTGACTTGCTTGAAATTACACAGGCAAATCAAAAAGATCATGAATAAGTAGGGGTGAGATTTTTCTTTGTTTTAAAAAAGCCTTCCCAATTTCCTCTTATTTTTAAAACTCTCTCAAAGGAAAATATAAGTTTAATATGTAAAACAAAATACACATTGAATGAAAAACCGTGATTAACTTTTTAAAAACTATTAAGTATGTAATTAGAAGAATTCCATTACATTAAGATACCAATTTCTTTAAAGCCAGAAATAATATCTACTGAAACTTTAATTATTTAAACAAGGAGAGAAAAAGGCATGTTATCTTCCCTAACAAAGATTAAAATCAATTTAATTGGTTCTCCACTGCCTTGACATGATTCTCTCTGTGAGTCAAGCAACCAAAAAGGGAAATTAATATCGCAGCTGCTAATCAAATGATATTTGTGCACTATATCTTATTAAAGCTACAGGGGCAGAAAGAAAAACTTCCCATTGCTACTTTTTGGACCAATTTGTTCACACTGTATTAAATGGGATTTCCCCCCCTTCAAAAATATAGATGCTGTACTTATGTTTTGGAGACAGAACATCTACAATATGCACCAAATGAACAAGGCTGAAAATGTTGTAGACTGTATGTTGCTAATAAAAATCTGCTATAAAGAATAAACCTAGTATTAATCCAGACAGACTGAACATTATTCAATAATTATATTAATGAGTTCCAAATTAAATTGCCACCCCACCCCCCATGCTAAGGGATGATCCAGAAGTTGTAATTACTAGCAGAGCTGCAAAGATCTTGTGTACTAGTACTACTAGTTTCCTTTTGCAATCCCACCTCTGCAAAAGGAAACTCATGCATGCAAGCCAGGAGAGTGACTTGTGGCTCCACTTGCATTTCATGAGTTTCCTTTTGCAGAGGTGGGATTGCAAAAGGAAACTCGGGCAATGCAAGTGGAGCCACAAGTCGCTCTCCTGGCTTGCATTGCGTGAGTTTCCTTTTGCAATCCCACCGGGACTCACACATTGCAAGCCAGAAACTCACACAATGCAAGCCAGGAGAGCGCCACTGGCTCCACTTGCAGGCAGCTACCCTCGGTTTAAGGGTGGGGGTGGGGGGTGAAGCCTGCAATGCAAAGCACAGAAGAGCTAAAAGGAGGACGTTATGCAAGGGAGTAGGGGCATTCTCTCACACACAACACACACAGGGGAGAGAGAGAGATTTGAGCAATGAAACTTACTTTGTTAATGCAGAACAGAAGAATAAAATGCAGCCAGAGGACAGTGTGGTGGGCAAACGGCAGGCAGACAGAGTCAAGGAACGTCCCCAGCAGCAGCAGCTCTCACAAGCTACTCCGCTCCACTCCTCCTGCGTGCAGCAAGCAGGGAGGGAGGAACTGAGACAACCAGCATGGTGGTCATGTGTTCTCCGGCAGCCAATGGGAGCTCCCGCCCACCGGAGATCTCCGTAATGACAAAAAAAAAAAATCACACAAAAATTTGTTTTTGCCAAAAGCAGGGGACTGGCAGGGGCACTTTTTGGCGCCCCCTCCCAAGTGGCACCTGGGGCACGTGCCCCCCCTGCCCCCCCTATCGTTACGCCCCTGGTTGTTTATCAAAAGGCCACATTATATCCAAAGCAATGTTTCCCCAGGGACCATTGGAATACTCTACTGGAGTCAAGGGAGTGGTAAAAGTCTTCTGTGATCTGTCAGATACAGCACAAGCCATACAGTGCCCGATTACATTTTCAGTGTCTTTGTCCATACCTGGACACCAAAAACTTTCTATGATTCGCCTTTTAGTCAAGTTCATGCCCAGGTGACATTTGTGTAAAATTTTGATTAGAAGTGTGCATATAGCCTCTAAGGGTGGCTCAGTTCAAGTTTGAACTGAACTCGCTGAACCCTCTGGTCTGGTCTGAGTGGTTGAACCAGCTTGAACTGGGTCGAACCAGTTCGACCCAGATCAGATACTTGTAAAGGGGAATCCGGTAAGTTTTGCTTGCCAATGTGGAGAAGCAGGCTGAGTCCATCACACTTAAAAGACTGTCAGGAAGCAGTTCAGCTGTCACATTCCTATCATATGGTGAATCAGTAATGGAGTGGACAGCAGACTTGCAAACCTTAGCAAAGTTTCCTCTTTTTTTGCACCTGTTGCAAGTGACCTTCCATGCAGGACAGTGAACAAAATTGGCTTTATGGGCAGATTCTCCACATTGGTAGGATTGGTAGCTCCTCCTCTTTTGTGCTGCCACTTTCTGGAGCAGTGCCATATGAGAAGATTGGGTTTGGAAGAATTTAGACTGAACAGCCTGGATTTCAGGAAGTGGGTCTGGGGGTACCAAAGAGAGTGATTTGGCATAGTGAAGAGCGTTTTCCACCCTCCTTGCCATCTCTATAACTTTATCCAAAGTATATTTCCACTCCAATAGCAATTTTTCATGCAGTTTGGAGCATTTTGTTTTCATAACAATCTGATCCCTGATCAGTGCATCATTAAAGTTGGCAAACTTACAGGTTACACATAAGGCATGCAATGTTGTGATATACTGATCAATAGATTCACCAGGCAGTTGGGATCTAGAATAGAACTCATAATGTTTAGCAATCACATTCAAAGTAGGGTTGAAATGATCCTCTACGGCTTGAAGAGCAGCTTCATAAGAATTGTCATCTCCTTCCAAGTTGTCAGGAAAGGGCAAATGATTATATATTCCCTGGCCTTCAGGGCTCAGGAAGTGAAGCAATACAGCCTTCTGCTTTACTGGAGTAAAATCAGGGTTCTGTATGGTGAAGACGTAATTGCAGAAATAGGACCTACATTGTTTCCAGGTTCTCCTGGGGTGGGCAAGAAGAAGGGTGGTGGTGGGCTTTGAGACATGCTGCAGTGGACATCCAGTGAACCACAGAGTTCAGGGCTGATAAGGAAAAACGTACCTTCAGGGGTTGTGCAGGTTAGGAAGCTGGAGAAACAGTCATCAGCAGCGATCACAGAAAGCTGTTCAGGAATGTTGGCCCAGTAATGCAAGGAAATGAAGTTGCTGGAATATTCACAAGCTTTGCAGGCTCACACACTTAGCTGGTTCAAAATCTTGTTGCCAAAGGTTTTTAGGTACTACCCTCATACACACAAGGAAATCTTATGTAGATTTAAATAAAGCCTTATTCAGCAACAACTCCATTTTCTCCTTCTCCTTTCCCTCCTTTTTCCTTTTTGACACTTCCCCAACACTTTCTGCAGAATACCCCTGGGACAAATGTCCAAACAAACAAACTGCAAAAGATATACTGGATAGAATTCAACAAGCCTCTCTTGTAGTTTAGCAGTAGCACTGAATATATTCTAGTAGCTTTTTACCTAATGTGATTTAGACAGCTTCAGGGCTTACCAGGTGGTTCAAAGTTACAAGAAAACAAGGGATGGTGGGAAGCATCAGAAGAGGCCCAAGACCAGAATCACATTATGGTGATAATTATCCAGAGAATGTATTTATAAATCTCAGTTTTCCATCCCTTACTGAGCTATATCAGCACACAAAAGGCAATAGTAATAGTAGAGTTCAAATATTTTGATGTGGGTTGGGAGTGACTGTAGCTGGAAAGAAGACTTTTCTCATACCCCTCCCCGCTGAAATTCCTCAGGTGAACATGAGTCTGTCCACACAAACTGACACAAACATCAGCTCTAGCTGATGGGAAGAATCCACCCAGTGAAATTCTACTCATGTTGACTGAAGAAAAACCACCATATTGATTAAGTTGAACGCTTGCATACACAAACTTGGCAGCAAACCCCATTAAAGTCATTCAGACTAGTTAAGTAAGAGTTCTTTGATGTAGGCACTTGTGATGAAAAATAATGGAGAAGAGAGTTATATTAAGATTCTTATGCTGACTCCCACCATTATGCTGAGGATCGATTCACTGTAGAGTTTCTCATTGTTTGGTATAACAAAACCAAGGGAATTAGTTGTTCACTTCATAATGGAGATTAGATTACATAATACAACTACTAGGAGATAGATAGCCTGCAGGTGTTTATTAGTCAAAAGAATGCTGATAGCATTATGTAATGATAGACCATATTATGAAACTGAAATCCCCAAAGTGATGTATATTTAATGGAATGGGAAGAACAGATAAAAAATACAGCTTTTGTATGTATGCATAATCTTTTCTGCTGAGCAGAAAGTTTAAAAGAAATTCTAGGGGAGACCTGTTAGCTGAAGGGGTTGAGAAGTGTCTCCTTCCTAAGCTCTGATGGCTTTTCCATTTAAGACACTCAAGGGATATCACCAACTACCTATGACCATTTGTTCCCATTAGCAACATCAACTACCATCACTAATAGCAATCTTACTAACAAAGAAAGATCAGTCTGTTCTAAGGGTATGCATGCTTCCATGGAAGTTGATTGATTGACTGATTGATTAAGTACCGTCAAGTCGATGTTGACTCTTAGTGACCACATAGATAGATTCTCTTCAGGATAATCTGTCTTCAACTTGGCCTTTAAGGTCTCTCAGTGGTGCATTAATTGCTGTCATAATCGAGTTCATCCACCTTGCTACTGGCCGTTCTCTTCTCTTTCCTTCAACTTTCCCCAGCATTATAGACTTCTCAAGGGAACTGGATCTTCGCATAATATGTCCAAAGTATGATAGTTTGAGCCTGGTCATTTGTGCCTCGAGTGAAAATTCTGGATTGATTTGTTCTATGATCCATTTGTTTGTTTTCCTAGCAGTTCATGGTATTCTCAAAGGTCTTCTCCAGCACCAAAATTCAAAAACATCAATACCTTTTCTATCTTGCTTCTTCGAAGGCCAGCTTTCGCATCCATAGAGTGTCACAGGGAAAACTTTCGCATCCATAGAGTGTCACAGGGAAAATTGTCCGAATGATTCTAATCTTTGTAGGTGTAGAAACATCACATCATCTAAATATCCTTTCCAAGGCCTTCATTGCCACCCTACCAAGTGCTAGTCTGTGGCGTATTTCTTGACTGCTGGATCCTTTACTGTTGATGGTTGATCCTAAAAGGCAGAAACTATCCACAACTTCAATGTCTTCATCGTCAGTTCTGAGACTGGTTGCTGTACCCGTTGTCATTAGTTTTGTCTTCTTTACATTTAATTGGAGGTTGGCATTATGATAAAAATGGTAATTATTTATTTCTTGTTTACACAGTCAGACAGGTGTTATTGACTGGTTTGTTTTATCCAGACATCGAGTCCTTCCCAAGGACCTGGGATGGCTGAATTTTATCATCAATACTGTTGGTTATTATAGATATCGCAAAATATAGGCGGTTCCCAGTAAAGCTGCTTTTTGTAATTGGCCGATGGTGATTTCAGTGGCCCCTATGGTGTTGAGGTGCTCTTCAAGTTGTTTTGGAATTGCACCTAGGGTGCCAATTACCACTGGGATTAAATACTTTGGTCTTTTTCTGCCACAGCCTTTCAATTTCAATTTGTAGATCTTTGTATTTTGTTGTTGATGTTGTTGTTATTATTATTATTAATTGAATTTATATACCGCCTAGTATAAAAATCTCTAGGCGGTATACAGAATAATAATAGTAAGCAAGCACCCACTGACAGCTAGGAAGTAATGAAAGAGGGGCCAAAAAAACCACAGGTGGTTTTCCGTGGGTCCAGGTTCCCCAAACAGATAATAGTTGGGGCATGCTCCCACACAGAAGACAACAGACGTCTTCATGTGGAGGAGTGGTTGTGAATCCCCTTTTCAGCATTTACCTAAGTAGCACATGTGAATATGTTTAGTGCAAAGGCCTATACTAGCTGGTAAGCCGGTGAAAGGATTGTCCCCAGCCCCTTTGCTTTGCTCACTCTGCAGGCCCATAGCCAGGGGCTGTCCTGGGGTGTCCTCCCCCTGACAAAATTTCTCTTTCTCCCCCAGCCCAGGCTGACCTGTTTTCAGAACTGCATGTGCCTTTCTTTCCCAATTTTGTACACCGCCTAGAGATGTACATATCAGGTGGTATAAAATATGATAAATAAATAATAATAAATACATAAGATCTGGCTACTGCTGCGCATGTGTGTGTGTGCATGTGCCAGCAGCCCAATGAGAGGCTGTCCCATGCCTGCAGAGAGCCTTGCTCCTCCGCCACAAGCCCATAGCTCCATTTAGCAGGCAGTGCAGCAGCTTCTGTGGTGGTTGCAGGTGGGAGAGAAAGCCCTGAGCCAAACAGCAGTAAGCTGCATGCAGCCAGCAGCCTCATTCTGCTGCGGTTCGTGAGGAGGAGGACTGGAGGAGAGGAGGACAACGGTTGAGGTGGGAGTCAGCATGGTGGCGTCTTGCTTACCCGGGCTTTCAGTTAGTGAACCCTTTAGCTTGACTTAATCTTAAGACTGCAGTGCTGCTCACTGTTAAAATAAAATGCAGAGTAGACTATGGGACTCTACTGTATGACATACCCAGTTCCTCCCCCACGCCCCCCACGCTTTGCTTGCTTGCTTGCTTCTGAGGCTTGTGTATTAGTGAATCTAGGCTGAAGCTCAAGACTGACTGTTAAAATTAATTGCAGAATATGGGACTCTACTGCATGCCCAGTTCCTCCCCTGCCTCTGTTGGAAGTGAAGGACTTCGCGCTGTCTCTTGTCTCAAAGACAGTGGAGGACAGACTAGTGAGTCAGAGGGCTAGAGGGTCAAGACATTGGTCATCCCTTCTCTACTGCTCTGACACTATCCCTTTGATATGTAGATTGTTAATCTTAGGGAGTTCCTTCCTTCCAGCCACTTCCTTCCTCTCTCTCCTCTCTTCCTGTTTCTTCTACCTTGCAACATGGCAAGCTCCTCTCCCCTGCACCATGTGTGCAGAGATGCAGAATCCATCTGCATCCAGCTAGCTAGCTAGATTAGAGATCCTAATTCCTCACTTTCCTATCTAGAATGGAGTTCTTTAATAAATGCCATATATATTGATTTGAAACTATGAACTGGCTCCAAATTACTTTACTCTCAGCATACACACATGCCTAACCAAATTCCGCTGTGTTGTGCCTCTGTGCACTCTGCTATAATGAAAAAGGGATTCTCTTACCAGAGAGAATTCCCAGCAGCCTCCCCCACTCCACACCTTTTTTTCTTGCTTGTGAGGCTTGTGTATGTAAAACTTAGGTTTACATTTCTGCTCATTGTCAAGCTTATTACAGGGGTCATCAGACTTGAGTCCTCTCACTCCCCACATATTGTTGTACGACATCTGCCCTCATCTCCAAAGGCTGTTGTGATTGGAGTCAGGATGATGGAAGCTGAAGTCCAGAAACTTCTGTGGACCAAGTTTGAGGCCCTTTGCAATAAGCTTTATGATGAGTTTACCCAATAAACTGTGAGCTTATTCCCATGATCACTAGAAAGTGGGCTAAGGGAGCCTAGCCCGCTTTCTAGTGATCATCGGAACAACCGGGCTCATGGATGAGCCCAGTGGTTCCATGGCGTCTAGTCTGCCTAATTCCCCCTCCCCTTAAATGAGGTTAACAGAGCAAGTGCTGCATTAACCTTGTGTTTTGGATCACATGCCACTGCGGTGCGTAGTGACACATGAGTAGACCCCCGGCCAGGAGGCAACAACAAGCCAACTAAGCCAGCTCTCCCCGTCAAACCCTCCCAAGCTCTACACACCACTCGTGCGTAGATGGTTTCCATGGAGAGTCCCAAGTTGTCCCAGACCTGTATGGCCAGCTTTCAGCTGCATACATGATGGCATCCTTCTGGTTTTGATGTTCAAGGCTGAATTTCATATGGTTTTCTCTTTGGCAGCCTCTTCAAACTATCTCTTTCTGTGGTTATTGTTTGCCTCCCATTGATAGGTGTGGCACTGGAATAGCAAATTTTGCCTGATGGGATTTTGTGGATTAAAGAGCAGACTTCTACTTCTTGCACTGAGAAAAGATGCTGGGTATAGATAAGACCATTCTTAATTAACTGCTTTATGACATTTATGAGAATTCATTATTATCATAACTGCTTTTTAAAATCCAGAAAATTGGAAATGAAGCTCACATAACTGGATCACACAATCTCCTTTGTAGTAATAGAAGGTTGTGATTCCATAATACCAGATGCTTTGTGTTCATTATTTCTTCCATAACAATACAGAGTTATGGTTCCATCAACCTAGGTACTTTTCCTAGCTTGTATTCCTAGCTTATATTTTCATTCTCTTCCTAACGTTGCCCTTAAATTGCACTTATGGGTGGCAGAGAAAAGTGTGTCCCATTAATGTTCTTGTCCTGATAATGACATGATGCTATTGTACTGGACCTTCTTGATTTTTGCCTATTGCTTTTGGTTAAAGCTGAACAATATATCCATAGGCATGAAAGGATGTGGGTGCTGTCTTTTATTTATATGTATTTAAACACTGGAGACTGTCAGTAAACACTGCTTCAGTTCATTAGAGTTCTTTGCCTATTGCTTTTGGTTAAAGCTGAACGATATATCCTTAAGAACATAAGAACAACCCTGCTGGATCAGGCCCAAGGCCCATCTAGTCCAGCATCCTGTTTCACACAGTGGCCCACCAGATGCCACTGAAGGCCTACAGGCTGGAGTTGAGGGCATGCCCTCTCTCCTGCTATTACTCCCCTGCTACTGGTACTCAGAGGCATCCTGCCTTTGAGGCTGGAGGTAGTAGCCTATAGCCATTAATAGACCTCTCCTCCATGAAGTTATCCAAACCCCTCTTAAAGCCATCCAGATTGTTGGCTGTCACCACATCTCGTGGCAGAGAATTCCACAAGTTGTTTATGATTTGTATGAAAAAATACCTCCGTTTGCTGGTCCTAAATTTCCTGGTAATCAATTTCATGGGATGACCCCTGGTTCTAGTGTCATGTGAGAGGGAGAAGAATTTCCCTTTATCCACTTTCTCCACGCCATGCATGATTTCATAGACCTCTATCATGTCTCCCCGCAGTCGTCTGTTTTCTAAACTAAATAGCCCCAGGTGTTGTAGCCTTGCCTCATAAGAAAGGTGCTCTCCCTAAAGCTTGAAAGTTCCATCTTTTTAGCCTGACTTTTAATGATATCTAGTTTTTAAAATTTTAATTTTAATCTGGTTTAAATGTTTTCTGGTTTTATTTTATTGTGTGCTTTTGATTTTATTGTAAACCACCCTGAGCCACTCTAGGAAGGGCAGTAACTGCTAACTGAGTAATGAGACACCTTTTAACATGGCGATTCTCTTATATTTAGCCAGGGGAGAGCAACGGGCCCTATCCAACCCCAGCACAGCATCCTTCCAGTGGCTATTGCTGGTATCTGCCTTATGTTTCTTTTTGGATTGTGAGCCCTTTGGGGACGGGGGAACCATCTTATGTATGTATTATTGATTTTTCTATGCAAACCACTTTGAGAACTTTGGTTGAAGTATATAAATACTCGTAGTGGTAGTAGTAGTAGTAGTAGTAGTATATAAATTGAAATAAGTAAAGTGCTTTTAACTGCATTGTCTAACATTTGCTGTAAAGTTCCAGTCTAGGGGATGGAAGAGGGAAAGGGGATGTGGGAAGCATTTAGGGGGCAGCAATCACTACCCCTTGATACTCTTTGAGTCATTTCTGAGACTGGGCCAAGGTACACATGATTCAGCTTTGATGTTTCAAAGTGAAATCTTTGCAAAAGCTGGCTATCTAAGGCCTGATTTGTGCACTCATGTGCAAATGAAAAGCGTAAACCCTTACTTCACCAAATGGAGTATCTCATGTGTACATTAGACATAGGTGCATAGTGGAAGGGTGTGTATACATTTCCCTCCTTAGTGCAGAGGATTGTCAGCTGCATATATTTGTGAACTGGCCGTATGCTACAGTGAAACAAATCCGAGTGCATTTTGCCTCACTTCTGAAATTGTGACATGTTTTAAAAAACAACAACCCTAAAGAAGATCTGAAAGGAAAATGAAGGACACTGATAAGAAAGATATTGATAAACAGGAACAGATTTAAGGAGTTCAGCAAAGACAGTGAGAGGGATGGAAACCAAGTCCTATGAGGAACAGTTGAAGAGGCTGAGTGTGATTAATTTGGAGAAGAGAAGACTAAGGGGGACCATATTAAAATATCTAAGGATTGTCATACAGAAGATGGAGTGAACTTGTTCTCTGTTGCTCCTGAAGGCAGGAAGACTAGAGCCAATGGGTTGAAATTACAGGGAAGAAGCTTAAGACCAGGCATTAGGAGGATTTTCCTGATGATAAGAGCTGTTTGACAGTGGAACAGTCTGTCCCATGCGGTTGTAGTCTCTCCTTCTCTGGAGGTGTTCAACCAGAGTCTAGATGACCATCTGTCAGGGATGCTGTAGCAGATTCCTGCACTGAGCAAGGGTTGGTCGGGGGGAGACCTCCAAGGTCCCAGTTCTAATATTCTGATGTTATGAATGGAAATCCCACTGCCTAATATTGCCTAGTGAAATCATCTAGCTCAGGGATTCTTAATGTTGGGTCCCCAGATGTTATTGGACTTCAACTCCCATAATCCCTATCCCCAGTGTTCTTTAGTTGGGGATTACGGGTGTTGACATCCAATAACATCTGGGGACCCAACACTGAGAATCCCTGATCTAGATCATGATTGTGTGTGTGCACACATGCATGTGCTATTATGTATCATCTTTGCACGGGGGGGAAATGATGTATGTTCTAATATAGCTTTCCATCTCTAGATGCTGTGCCTTGTCATAACTATCATACCCAGAATAATTTAAAACTTGAGTTCATTGCAAAGTTAAGCTTTAATTCTCTTTCATGTGCCTTGAGATGTCAATATTAATATGAGTATGTTTGCTGGAAAATCAATACATTTCAATTAAAATAACAGCATCTTTCAAAGTTAGCAACAGATCTGTAGATATGATGTGAGATCCTGTTACCTGTCATTACTGATGTGGATTTTAAGAATAACCAAACAATTCCTAATGATACTGGTGATGGTTTTAAGAATAAACTAAGATTAAGCTAAGAATAACAGGACAAAGGACAACATTTAAGATTAGAAACTCATTACCTGATATTTCTGAAAAAGCTTACAGAGAAAGGACATGATCCAACTAAGGTAAAATTGTGCTTTACCTTATTTGGATCATGTCCTTTCTGCAAGCTTAGGTATGCTAAATGGGAAGTATGCCGTATTAAACACAGTGAGGCTCTTCTCACGATTAGTGAGAAGAGCCTCTAGGGGGTTTGCGGGGAGAGCGGGCTTAGCCTGCTCTCCCTGCAGACGAGCAGACGGTCTGCTCTGGGTGGCCGCAGCAGCCACCCACACGACTGCCGGCTCTGTCGCAGAGCTGGCTGGGCCTAGGGAATTTGGGGGCCACGTGGTCCCCGGAAGCTCCAGCATGGCCTGCGCGAGTGCACAGGGCATGCTGGAGAGACCCCCAAGCCGGGGGTCTACTCACGAGTAGCCGTGCCGCAGAGCCACATCGTGGCAACTCACAATCGGGAAGCCTGGGTGAGCGGAGTACTCACTCTGCTAACCCAGGCTTTGGGGAGGGCTACTTAAGCAGGTGACCCACTTAAGAACCACCGGGCTCGCAGCCAAGCTCGGTAGTTCTCACAATGGGATGAAATTGGGCTAGCAGAGGCTAGCCCGATTTCGTCCCATCGTGTGACTAGCCTCAGTGGCTGATATCCTGACTAATAAAGTGCTCATGTACTGTGCAAAGTTGAGTCAGTGCAAGGAGACCACATAGTTGCTGAAAGGAATGGGGATTTGCAAAATTGCACTTTTGCACTGTTGTGCTCTTGTGCAAAAGTTCCCTTTGAAGTAAATAAGGCATGCCAGGGGTTCTTTCCACAGAGATGCCAACCTTTATAGGTGGTTATAGCAGACAGACAGGAACTGCCTTATTTTCTGCCAGAATTATATTGTGATGTATCCTTATTTCCCAGAGCATTCTGAAGGGAAAAACAAGTTGTTCTAGTAAGAACTAATCAACCTTCTTCCCCTTCACTGTCTTTACAACTGGACTAAATTTGGTTCAAATTGAGGTCCACAAGTTAGATCTCTTGCACCTCCAGAGTTTATGCATTCACCATCTTGGATCGGGGTGGATGAAATCATTACAAACTACACCACTGAGGTGTCCCTGTGTGTAACACACTACAACTGTACCCAATTTGTTTCAGATCGGTTAGACAGTCCTCAAGTTAGCCCACTTGCACCTCAAAAGTTTATACATCCACCATCTTGAATTGGTGTGGATGACATCAACCGACACTATGCCATTGAGGTGTCCCTATGTGTCACTCACTGCAACTGTACCCAATTTAGGCAGTCCACAAATTAGCCCGCTTGCATCTCGGATGTTCATGCAGCCACGATTTTGAATTGGAGTGGATGACATCATCACATACCATGCCATTAGGGCATCCCTGTATGTCCCTGTAGCAAATTTGGTTCAAATCGGTTAAGCGGTTCACAAGTTAGCCCACTTGTGCCTCAAATGTTCACACAACCACCATCTTGGATTGGGGTGGATGACATCATCAAGGGCAGCAGCCCCACATAGTTTGACGGTTATAGAACCAGGAAGATCCAGGGGCGGGGGTGGTAGCAGCAGCAGAAGCACAGCAGCCCGGTCTTCTTTAGAAAGGGAGGGGCACAGCAGAAGACACAACACCAAGGTGTCTAAAAGGGAGCACCAGCTCTGGAAGGAGGATTGTTCCCCCTATCCCAAGTCAGGATGCTTGGTCTTCAGGGTGGACCAAATCCCTTCCAAATCCCCCTGTGCTGGTTTAGATATCCCTGCGTGTCGGGGGGGGGGCAACTAAAACTAAACGGGGAGACCCACACAGCTCTTTCCATGTGAAGATGGGGGGTCATCATCATCATCACCACCCAATTGCTTACCCTTTCCAAGCACATGGGCATGCTTCTCCATTGCCTCCCATGGGCCGAGAGGGGTCATAGTAGGGTGACTGGTTGCTGGTGACTCACAGGGGGGCAGAGAAGTGGCGCTTGGAGGAGATGGGAGGCATCCGCGGCCAACCCCCTGCCCACTTGCTCTGCAGCTTCAGAGTCCCAATAAAGCAACCATGCAGAGAAGTGTCCCCCCACCCGCCCTGTGGCCCTTGCCCCTTCTCCAGAGCCTTGTTTTCTGCATTGGCCACAGGAATGGCAAACCCATCGTCCCAGTCGAGCTCAGCCAGAACTGCCGTCCCTCTGCTCACTCAAAACAACATGGAGCTGCTGCCATCCCTCTGGCTCATGGCGCCCCTTCCGTGCTCCTCCAGTTGGCCCCAGCATCCGTGCTAGCTGCCATTGCAGGAAGAGCAGCCATGCCATTAACACACCTCCCTCCTCACCCTAGGGGCACATGCCTACAGAACTAGCTAGCAAACGTGAAAGCAGGCCCCTCCCCTGCCCTCCCCAAAACCAGCATGTGCAGCCTGGTAGGGTTCCTAACTGACTAGGCTTCCCCACTAGCCAATTGCTTAACTTCCTGAAGGCAAGGCACAGGGACTTCTCGATGTGTTTACAGGCATGTGAGATGCTGGTGGTGGTGCTGTTTCCTCCGCCTGCGAGCACCACTTTCTGTGTCTCCACGCCACTGCGCCAGGGCCCTGCGCTCCGAGTCGCCTGGCAGGATGCTTCGGTCACTGGAAGCAGTGAGTTCGCCCTCCCTTCAAGTGGTGCCCAGGGCACATGCCATGCCTGCCCTTCCCTAGATACGCCTCTGCCACTCTCTGAGAAGTCCTTCAAACTCCAACCCATGTAGCCATTCCTTTAAGACCAGTAACATCATTTGAGTGTTTTGGCCGGTGGGGGCAAAAATGGCATGAGAGAAGATAAATCTTTAACTGAGAAATGACATGAGAGCAGTTAAATCTTTACAAAATCAGTTTAAACAAATAATATGCAACCATGCATCTGCTGCTACCAAAATTGGTAGCTGCACATCCAACTCTCCTACATAACATTTATAAGAAATTAATGGCTGCTGTCACAACTTCTTGCCTTGCCTTGCACTGCCTCCAAGTCATTGGCTGTCACTAGCAGAGGGCGGGCAAATGCAGAACCTCAGGATATGAGCAACTAACTTCTGCTAGATATTTTTTACAAAGGGAATGAGGAACTAGATTTCTATGTACCATTTTTGGTTGCAGCAGCTCCATGCTTAGCATCACATGTCTAATTTGGCTCCATGAAGGTGAACACAGGGATGCACCAAGGTAATTTGCATGCCTGAACCGCCCAGCCATGAGCCCCCCCCCATGAGGCCCCCCCACAAACCTCCTCTGGGGGAGCCTGCTAATCTGCCGGGCTTAGCCATACGCAGCCAGAAGCATAAGGAGAATAACAAACTTCTATGGGAATAAATTGTCCAAACCAGTCCATCAATCCAAAATTCAACAAGGTCCAAAGCGAAATCCAGAGGCAAGGTCAGTCAGTCCAAGGTCTAAACACTTTCAAGGAAAAACACAGGAATGCAATAAGGTAGCACGGAAGAAACTGTTGTTGCTATCAGCAGGGAAGTTCTGTTACAGGCTTTTTAAATAGGCTGAGCCCCCCGGTGCTGTCAATTAAGAATTGCTGAGTCAGTAGCTTTGCCTGTTTTATGCATGGGAATTTTTAGCTCTTGTTGTCTTTTGGATCGGCACCTCTCCACAGCTGGGATTGGTTGCACCTCCTCCACAAGAGCTGCCTCACCTAGCTGTAATTCTTCTTCTATTCTCTGTATGGCAGACCCACTCTCCTTAGCAAGCTCTGGTCCTTGCCCACCCTCATCTGCTGTTTGCTCTGTCTCAATCTCCAATTCCTCCTCGGAGTCTTCCAGCATGCCGATGATACCTGCCCTGCCCCGCCAAAGCACCATTGTTTTGTTGTTGTTGTTGTTGTTTTTTAAGTCTTACCACGGCTGAGATGTGGCTGTGGGGAGGGAGCGGAGCAGAGCAGAATAGAGCAGTCCTATTATTATTATTATTATTATTGTTATTGTTATTGTTATTATTATTATTATTTATTTCTATACTGCTCAAACGCATGTCTCTGGGTAGTTTACAACAGAAAGGTTAAAACAGTTAAAACAGAATAAATGACAGAAAAGTTAAAATATTAATTAAAACAAAATAAATGATAACAGCAAAGACTGATACATTACAACAATTTAAATTTTTAAAAATATTTTAAAACAATGTTAAAACTATTAAAACACTATTTAATTAAAAGCCTGGGTGAACAAATATGACTTCAAAGACTTTTTAAAAGTTGTCAGAGATGGGGATGACTTCTCCCTTCTTCCCCCTCCCTCCGGCAGCGGTGGGGTGGGAGCAGGAGAGGCACTGGCCCCATCCATTCGAGCCCCTGACTTTAAGCAACTGCAAGGTGCGCCTGTGCAGTTTAGAGATCGCTGCAAGCCTGTGACATCACAGGCTTGCGATGATCACAACTGTGTAGGCGTGCCTCGCAGTTGCTTAAAGATGCTGGCCCGAACGGATGGGGCCAGCGTTTCTCCTGCTCCCACCCCACCTCTGCCGGGGAGTGGGGGGAGAAGGGAATATAATTGCTCTGCCTCCCCCCTCCCGCTGCCACCCCTCAGCCATGGTAAGACTTTATTCTCACCTATGAAGTCAGTTCCTCCTCCAATGTAGAGATATCACAGAGTTCCATCATAGCCAGTGTCCAGGCTGGAATCCTGGGTGCTGACTAGGATGAAAGCATTTTCAGAATTAAAACTGGTGAGTTTGGGGCCCATTATAAAAATAACTGGAGGTCTCCAGGATGTTGAGAGGTCAGTGTCTTCACTGTAGCTTTATTGCACCAGAGGCCCCAGGCATCCAAAATGGCATCTTAATGTGGTTTGTGAAGGTCAGATTGTAGTTGAGGTCAAGCTGACATTCAAACCTGAAACATAGAATTGTGTTTTGAACATGCATGCCACATTTAATTCTAATATCTTGATGTTCAAGGGAAAAGTCAGAATTAGACTAATGTGAAGTTGAAAATTAATCTTAAGATTGCTCTTCAGGAGAACAATCTAAGGAACCTGGGGAAGAGCTAGAGGATTTTCTATAAGATTAACGCTGAGGTGGTGGGATCACACTTACCTAACCACACTAATACATGTCTTGGCAGTAAGTACCATAGAAATAATACAGGGCAGAAACGAATAATTAAGCATCCCTCATGCATGGTTATGTACAATGCAGCCAGAGAAACATCTTAAAACATGTTGCTACTTTGGAATGAATCCTTTAAAATGTTTATGACTATGTAGAGGATTATCTGTTCTTTAGACCTAATCCTAATCATAGCGAGCTATAACTTTTGCCTCATCCTTGACAGTTTGATCTGTTACTGTATCGGAAATGATACATTTGGATTTATTCATGAAAGGCAAACATACCACAGTTGACAAAGCTATACCACAGTTCAAAGGATGGCTGGATGTTAATTCTAAGATGCATCTGTGGCTATATTGATGGCATCTCTTTCTGTGTATTTTCCCATTAAAATAGGAATACATCTGGGAGGTCAGTTTCTATACGGCCAGCTTCATATGGGCAAACCAAAAGCCAAGCCTGCATTGCTCAAATTACAAGAAGAAAAATCCAAAAATTCAGTAAATGATTCATTGATAAGCACACCAGCAGCATTTATCATTCAAATCCTTCAAGAGCATATAAACTTTCAAGGATGGTCAGTCAGTGGACAGTATTTATATATTACTTAGAAATCAATTTTGAGATAGAACATACTGAACAAGGAATGAGGTTTAAGGATGCTAGGATAGTTATTTCCCAGGCAGGTGCAGACTGAATTTATGCCAGAGCACTCTCTTTCACAAAAGTGATCCCTCTAATATTCCTAGAACTAAAGGAACAAGTTACTACTACTACTACTACTACTACTACTACTACTAAATATTATTATTATTTATTTACACAGTCAGACAGGTGTTATTGACTGGTTTGTTTCATCCAGACATCGAGTCCTTCCCAAGGACCTGGGATGGCTGAATTTTATTGTCAATATTGTTGCTGTTATAGATATCATTGCAGAATATAGGCTGTTCCCAATAAAGTTGCTTTTTGTAATTGGCTGATGGTGATTTCTGTGGCCCCTATGGTGTTGAGGTGCTCTTCAAGGTCTTTTGGGACTGCACCCAGGGCGCCAATTACCACTGGGATTATTTTGGTCTTTTTCTGCCACAGCCTTTCAATTTCAATTTGTAGATCTTTGTATTTGGTGATTTTTTCTATTTCTTTTTCTTCTATTCTTCTATCCCCTGGTATTGCTATGTTGATTATTTTGACTTGTTTTTCTTTCTTCTCGACTACAGTTATATCTGGTGTATTGTGTGGCAGATGTTTGTCTGTTTGTAGTCGGAAGTCCCATAATATTTTTACATCTTCATTTTCTTCAACTTTTTCAATTTTATGGTCCCACCAATTTTTGGCTACAGGTAGCTTGTATTTTTTGCAGATGTTCCAGTATATCATCCCTCTTACCTTGTCATGCCTTTGTTTGTAGTCAGTCTGTGGGATCTTTTTACAACAGCTGATTAGGTGGTCCACAGTTTCATCTGCTTCTTTACAAAGGCAGTACTTGCTGTTTGTTGACTTTTCGACTTTTGCTCTTATTGCATTTCTTCTTGTGCAGCCAGTATTAAACGCTCTGTTTATTTCTTCAAGTTGCCATTCTTAAGCCATTGCCAGGCCTTGGTGATGTCTGATTTTCCACTTATATTGTGCAAATATTGACAATGCAGTGGCTTATTTCTCCATTTTTCTGCTCGGTTCTTGACTTGTTCTTTCTTGTAGGCCTGCTTTCTTTCATTGGTGTTGAATAGTTTCACGTTATTGACCACTTTAAGAGCATCTTCTTCACTGCCCTTGATATATTCTTCAAGGCCTCTTTTCTCCTCCTCTACTGTTTGATGGACTTGCAGCATTCCTCTTCCACCTGAGCTGTGAGGGAGGTATAGCTCATCTACATCACTGTGGGGGTGCAGAGCATGATTGATGGTCATGGTTTTCCTGGTCTTATGATCTAGCGTCTCTAGCTCTGCCTGGGTCCAGTCTATTATTCCTGCAGTGTATCTGAGAACAGGTATAGCCTGTATTATCAGCCTGGAGAATGCCCAAGCATTTGCAATGTTCTTTCTCTTCCAGGTTCTTGATGTTGCTTCCATTGGGCAGTTCTATTCCTTCTGTTTTTGTTATTTTCCCTCTGTTCATTATTAATGCAGCACACTTGTCTCATCCAAACTCCATTGCTATATCACTACTGAATATACGGACAGTGTTTAGCAGTGATCCAATTTCTGACTGGGACTTTCCATACAACTTCAGATCGTCCATGTACAGCAGATGGTTGATTGTACTTGATGTTTGGTATCCGAGGCCTGTTTTGTTTAGTATTTGTGAAAGTCGGGTCATGGCAATTACAAACAACAGAGGGGATAGTGAGTCCCCTTGGAAAATGCCTCTTCTAATGCTAACCTGTCCAAGTGTCTCACCATTGATTATTAACTATGTGCTCCAACTGCTCATTGCTTTTTAAATAAATATCTGAATGTTTTTGCTGACACCAGTTGTTTCTAATCATGTTAGTAACCATGTGTGAGGCAATGAATCGAAGGCTTTCTTGTAGTCAATCCATGCAACACTTAGATTGGTTTTTCTTCTCTTGCAATTTTCTAAAATCATTTTGTCAATCAGCATCTGGTCTTTTGTGCCTCTGGTGTTTGGGCAATTTCCTTTCTGTTCAACTGGAAGCTGTTTTTTAGTTAATAAGTGTTGCATCACTTCATCTGCTATTATTCCAGTTAATAATTTGAACATGGTTGTTGTTGTTATTATTATTATTAATTTGATTTCTATACCACCCTTCCTCAGAGCAGTTTACACAGAGAAATAATAAATAAATAATATGGATCCCTGTCCCCAAAGGGCTCACAATCTAAAAAGAAACATAAGATAGACACCAGCAACAGTCACTGGAGGTACTGTGCTGGGGGTGGATAGGGCCGGGTACTCTCCCCCTGCTAAATAAAGAGAATCACCACGCTAAAAGGTGTCTCTTTGCCAAGTTAGCAGTACTAAGTGTTGGAAGGGGGAGGGAGGCCTTAGGAGTAAGTTAAGCAGTTGACACTAAATTAAGTGTCAACTAAGCTGATAATCGTGACACTATTACCACTATTAATGTCCATTTATGAAGGTCCAGAAAAATAAGGTCCAGAAAAATAATATCTGGTTCACACAAACTTTGGTGTACTGGAATTGATGTGAGTCTTTATTCAGTAATGAAAAAACCTTCAGTTTAAAATGAGAGTTAAGATACTTTCAATTTTCACTCATGCTCTAAAAAGTATGGAATCTGCAAATTAAGGTACGCATCTTAACTTTCATGCCTTTTAAGCTGTAAAGACTTTGGACTGTCTCATATTTTATACTGCTTTAGAAATGAGGCTTTGTGAAAAGAAAAAATCTGATTGGGCACTGTGGGAAAGGGAAGTTAAATATTCTCTTCTTTATATGTACACAAGGACTTTAGCCAGCTTCTGTGAAGGCAGTGAGAACATCATCATATATAAGAAACTTGTATAGAAGGGATACACTTCATGGGGCAGGAGTGCCTCCAGAGGTAGCCGGGAAACATAGAGGTGATTCTCACGATCACCAAAAAGCGGGCTAAGGGAGCCTAGCCCGCTTTTTGGTGAGTGTGGGAACCACCGCGCTTGCAGGTGAGCCTGGTGTCCTCAAAGCGGATAACCCGCTTAACTAGCCCTCACCTTAGATGAGGTTAGAGGAGTGAGTGCTCTGCTAACCTCATCTTTTCGATCGTGTGTTGTCGTGGCGCAGCTCCGCACCATGGCAACACATGAGGAGACCCCGTTGGGAGGCTGAAACAAGCTTCCTTGCCCTGGGGGTCTCTCCAGGATGCCCTGCGCGAGTGTGTAGGGCATCCTGGAACTTTTGGGGGGCTACATGGCCCCCGATCCCCATAGCCCCCACCAGCTCCATGACGGAGCTGGCAGTCATGTGGGCAGCTGACTCAGCCACCCAGGGCTGCAGCTCTCCCTGCAGAACCCCCTCTGATGAGTCTCACAGATCGTGAGACTCGTCTCATCGTCTGCTACTCCAACTTGTGATAAAATAGACACTGGTGCTGACCACTGCTATATTCTCATGTATGGAGATGTGCTGTGCTGTCACTGCTGTGTACCTGAAACAGCACATTTCTTCTTGCACAGGAAACTGAACATGCCATCAAGACCTCGTGTTCCCTTGCTGACCTTCCCATATAGTTAGGTACATTTTCCTAACCTTGATGATGGACCTTCTTCCCCATCATTTTAAAGCTATTGCTGTTTGTCTTATCTTAAAGTAAATAGGATAAAACAATTGTTCTCTCTCTTCTGGCTGAAAAGGAACTGCATGTTCATAACTCATGCCTTTGTCCTTTCCATGCCCCCACATTAACATGAGGTTAAAAAAGAATAATGAGCCTCTTAGTGAAATCAAGGCATAAAAAGAACTGGAAGTGCCTATTAATGAAAGACATACTGTGTATAATCCATCACTGTTGCAAGAGGTCTTTGGATCATATAACATGTCAGGTTTTTTGTTTGTTTCTTTGTTTGTATTTTTAGGACCAGAATAATCTATTTATTTATTTATTTATTTATTTAAATTATTCTATAATGCCCCAAACTTGCATCTCTGGGCAATTTACAATTAAAATCATTTAAAACATCAAATCTATTAACAATTAAAATCATTGAAAACATTTAAAACCCAGCATTACAATTATTTAAAACTATAAATCACATTAAAAGCCTGGGTGAATAAATGTGTCTTCAGTGCCTTTCTAAAAGTTGCCAGGGATGGAGACAGGGAGGCTCTTATTTCAATAGGAAGCATTCCAAAGTCCAGGGGCAGCAACAGAGAACGCCTATTCCCAAGTAGCTGCCAAATGAGTTGGTGGCAACCGCAGATGAACCTCTCCAGATGATCTTAACAGGCAGTGGGGCTCATGGCAAAGAAGACTTTGCCTTAAATACTCAGGGTCTAAGCTGCTTAGGGCTTTATAGGTAATAACCAGAACCTTGTATTTTGCCCAGAAATGTGTCAGCAGCCAGTGTAGCTCCTTCAATACAGGAGTGATATGGCCTCTCCTAGATGACCCAGAGACCAGCCTGGATGCGGCATTCTGAAACAACTGTAGTTTCTGGACTACATACAGGGGCAGCCCCACATAGAGCGCATTACAGTAATCCAGTCTGGAGGTTACCAGCAGATGTACCACTGTTTTGAGGTCATATATCTCAAGAAATGGACGCAGCTGGTGTATCAGCCGAAGCTGATAGTAGGCACCTCTGGCCACCGCCTCAACCTGGGACACCAGGGAGAGACTTGGATCCAGAAGCACCCCCAGACTGTGTACCTGTTCCTTCTGGGGAAGTGTGACCCCATCCAGAACTGGCAGATCAAAATCGTCTCCCGAGTTTCAATCCCGCACAATGAGTACCTCCGTCATCTGTATTTAGTCTCAGTTTGTTATCCCTCATCCAGCCCATTACCGACTCCATGAAGGCATTTAGGGAGGTTATGCCCTCCCCCGATGATGCTGACATGGAGAAATAGATTTGGGTGTCATCAGCATACTGATAACACCCTGCACCAAATCTCCTTATGATCTCTCCCAGCAGTTTCATGTCGATGTTAAACAAAATCGGAGACAATATGGAGCCCTGAGGGACACCATACAGAAGTTCAGATTTTGAAGAACAGCAGTACCTGAGAGACACCATCTGGAATCTGCCTGAGAGGTAAGAGTGGAGCCACTGCAAAGCAGTGCCTCTCACTCACAACCCCCTCAGATGCTCCAGAAGGATACTATGGTTGATAGTATCGAAAGCCACTGAGAGATCCAAAAGGACCAACAGAGTCACACTTCCTCTGTCAGTTCCCAGTTGGAGATCATCCATCAGGCTGACCAAGACAGTCTCTACCCCATAGCCAACCCGGAAGCCAGTTTGAAATGGGTCTAGATAATCAGTTTCCTCCAAGACTGTCTGGAGCTGGGAGGCCACCACCCTCTCAATTACCTTGCTCAGCCATGGAAGGTTGGAAACAGGCCTATACTTACTCAGCTCTGAGGGATCCAAGGTAGGCTTCTTCAGAAGCAGTCTAATAATTGCCTCCTTAAGGCTAGGAGGCATCCTACCTCCTAGCCACATTACAAAGCAAGCCAAGGGATGGGTGATGAGGAGTCCAGATGCCCTGAGATGACACCTAAGCCGAGACACATTCCAAGGGATGGAGACCATTGGCTTGAGGCTACACCCAAGATAAAGAAAGAGGGTGGCATTTCTGGAGGAACCAGCTCTGAAGACCCAAAAGTCCAGCCCAGTTCCTAGAATTGGATTGAAATAACCATTCAAGTCTGAGAAGGGATGGACTTGGGATCCGTAGGGATGAGAGAGGTGACACACATGCCACATCATCATCACCACCTATCAGCAAAGCTATAAAAGGCTAAGGTGCCCAGAACCCAGGCACACAGCTACAACTTGACAACTCCAGAGTGTCTTAGTGCACCAAGTGGTGGTCACAGTTTGGCAAGGAACTTCATGCCTGCTGGCTTGAAGCCCTGGCCAGGTTTCAACCCAGTATGTGTAGATATTCAGTATAAGTTGCTAAGTAATTTGTGTAAGAAAAATGCTTTTTGTGTGCTTTATGTAAGGAATGAGTAAAGTTATGCAGTGGACAGTGTTTGCAGTTGCATTAGTAATATTCTTGAGTACTGTCTTTTGCTTTGCTAAAGAATTTGACCATATTATAATACTCTGTGAAAATGACTGAATAAATTTATGTGTCTGTATAAGCAGTTGTCTCCTTAAATCTCCAGCTTTTGTTCTAGGCCATCCAAGGGAAAGAAAGCTTAGGGAACATATAAAGCACTACCAAGTCCCACAGCCTCACAAAATTCAAATAGACAGGGAATAAAAGTGCATAAGGCAGCAGAAGTTGGTCATCACAACTCTGCTTGTCAGGAGATAGGGTCACAAAGGTGGACCCTCAACAAGAATGGGGTCTAACTAGGGAACACGCTTAGGAGTAAACAAGTCTTCCAATGTAACCTTGAATCTGGCAATAGGGAGGTTGTCCCTATATCTTCCTTTCTTCATAGAACCTAACATCGCAACTCAAGCATATATGATTTCCAGTGCTGTGCCTACTGTAAAGGAAGAGGTTGGGAGGATTGTTTCTTCAGCCAGATGATTTGGCGGTGAGGGATTTGAGGACATCCAGCTGACTGATCTTGCTGAGTTCCTGGAGTCACACTTTGAAGCACTCATAGAACAATGCCTGAAGGACCTGATTGAATCATCCAGTGATCAGGAAGGAGGTGAGGAAGAAGAGGAAGACTGAAGGGCCACAGTGAAGTTGGGCCCAGACAAGCCGAACAGCTTCCTCGAACATGACTCAGAGCTGGCAGATGAGGCAGTTGGACATAGACCCCTTCATGGAGCGCAGCCTGACATTCAGGAGAGGACTGAATGTACTGATTCACCCCTAAACAGAAGTTCAAAAAGAGCTGAGTAGGAAGATGGCAAAATCTACCCTGCTGAGCTTCTTTAAGAGGTGTACAGGGAGTAGCCTGGCACTTCAGGGAGTGGCTGTCAACTGCCTGCAGCTGTGGACACATTAGAGGAGGAGGGGGTGAAGGTGGCCCCTCTTCCCCATCTCCTCCTGATCCCCAGATGATCCTTCATTTTGATTTTTAGTGGATTTTAATGGTTTTAAATTGTTTTCCCCTTTCCTTTCCCTAAGGTTCATTCCCTACCACAGTTCCCCTAAGCCCCTGATTCCTATAGACTTAGTTTTACCAACCACGGTTTTGCCAACCACAAGGTTTTTCTTGCATGGAACCTGCGCTGTTGGCAAGGGATGACTGTAAATCAGTCTAGGAACTCAAGCAATGATGCTAAGACTGCTAATGTCACAACAGGGACATCATTCTCTTGATACACAATGTTCTATTTATTTTGCGCTATCTAGATTTAGAAGCTGGTCCTGGAGGAGAGATGGAAAAAGGATGGAGGACATATGGAAATGGGCTGCAGATTGCCATAGTGAGATCACTTGAGCTACAATGTGAAAACCACAAAGAAAATGATGAACAAGGGAGCCATTTTCATTTGGGTTAATTCCCAAATGTTATCGAAGCTGTTGGCATTTTACTTGTACATACAAAACTTTGTTTTGTTTTCCAAGAAGTCTTGAATTGAAAAACTGCAAGAGAACCACATGGTACCAAAAGCATCATGGCAGCAGCTCTAGTCTTCCAATAAACCCCTTGTCCATCACTCAAGAAAGAAAGTAAGGAAAATATTGGTTGAATGTTCAGAGTGCATAAGAAACTCCAATTGATGGGTGACTTTTCAACATAAGTGTTATCAAGCGAAAGTCAGTTTCAATTCTTTATTGAATGCTTACAGGACAAAAAATCTCTTTTATACCAAGTAAGAACCTTCTCTGGGAAATTATTTGTTAAAACTGACTATCGCTTTAGCAAATCTCATAGCACAATTGTTCTGAAGAACAACTGCTTTTCATTTAAGGTTGTTATTAGAAAAGAATCTGCTTTTTTACTGTCTGTTTATTGAAGACAATTGCTCTTACCTCTCAAAATCATGACCTTTTCTAGGCATTTGGCTGACTTCCCCTCAGAATCAGTGATACACAAAGCATGTTGCATTTATTTATTTAGATCCTTATCCCACTCTATCTCAAAGGTTCAGAGCTGGAGTACAAAAAATACCCATATCACCAAGCTGTAGGAAACTGTAACACACATACATTTGTGCTTTCAGAGGCCAAATCAGCTTGGGCCCATAGAGACCTGCTCCTCCCATCATGTTCCTCTATTAAGATTGACTGGCGATGTTCTTTTAAGCATACTATCAAGATGCCAAATCAGATATGTAACTGTGAGCATGATGATGCATTTGCAGTGGCTGTGCCTCAACTCTGGAATTCTCTTATCTTGGATCTTCATCAAAACTGTAGCCTGTGCATTGGTCAAGAAGTGGTGCAAGACATTTCAAACTGGTTTTGGTGAGCAGTTTGAAATGTCTTGCATATGGTAGACTAATTGTTACAAATACTGAGCCCCAGTGGTGGATTAACTGAGAGGCAGAGTAGGCATTTGCCTACGGCGGCAAAATCTGAGGAGCAGCAAATTTTGCCCCTCCTCAAATTTTGCTGCCCCTCTCTGTGGGCAGTGGTGGCTGCAGCAAGGGTGGAGTAAGCGAGGAGAAAGCCCTCCCCTTTTACCTTATAAAAGACAGGCAAACCCTTTTTTGCCTATGGGTGACAAAAAGCTTAATCCACCCCTGCTGAGCCCTTGGGATGGAATTAGCTGTATGTTTACTGTAAATCCAGTCAAGCAAAAATTCAGCATCCCAGACTAGAAAACTCAAAAAGCAACAACATATTCCCACACACTTCAAAACCTTCAGCCGATCCTCTTGTCCCTCTCTCTTCCTTTTTGTTCTACCACCAGCAGCCAAGTAAACAAGCAGAGGGCAGAAGGGACACAACAAGGGAGAGGGAGGGCTATGGTTGCTGTTGCAAAACCAGATGGGAGGAAGCAAGAGGCAAGAGCTCAGTTATGCAGTTGCTCTGTAAAAGAATCTGAGCTAAGAGAGGAAGGCAAGCCGCAGGATGAAGAGGTAGCCCTGTAACACTCCCAGCTACTGGACAGTGCAACTATTTGAAGGAAAGCATACACAAGCGGAACAGAATTACACTAAAATTGGATTTTTAATCCTCGATTGATTGCTTGATTAGACTTTTAGCCAAAGACTGGCAGCCAACATGAAGAAAGAAATGTATTCATTTCAAGGTCTGCACGAAGTGGAGAAAATGCAGAGAGAAATTCTTCTGTGAAATTTAATTAGAATTATAAATAGAGTTAAGTGTTTTCTAGGAATGTGGCCATGGAAGAAGCTCTCTACATTTCAAAATAGTGAGAACACACCATAAAGACTATGGATCTGATGTATGTAATTTGAAGAAGGCGGTGCACATTAATGTAAAAGCAATTGCAGAACAGACCCCACGAGTTAATAGACTTATTCATCTAGTGTGTACAAATATAAGGTCATTTCAAATTATACAAGTTGTGAAGCAAGCTAGATTCTCAAAAGTTGTGGGGCTTATGGGGAAACAAACAAAAGTGTATTAAAAGCCTGGCAGCAAAACAATCAGCATCTAGTTATGCAATATCTTGGTCCTCACTGACTTACAAAACTCTTGGTTCATTAAAAACCAGCCAGAAGAAACCTGCTTTGGTTTTAATTTTCAAGTACCAATGAAAACTCAACACTGATTGGATGCAGGTACTACAGGACATATCAATGGAATGGGATGGGGGTGGGGGGGTGAGATAGGCTTGGTTTTGGATCTTCGCTACTTAACATTTTTCTTGCTTATTATAGTGGTTTACAAGTAGATATTGTTACTTCATTGCTGATATTGGTTCTTCGTAGGGCTACCAACTCTCCAGGATTGGCTTGCCATTTCCAGGAATTGGCATGAATAACCAGGTGATTATTGAAAACCATGAAAGATTTTAATGGCTTGATATTGTGCAAAATTTTGGAAAAAATATCCAGGAATCACTTCAGCCAGAACTGGCAACTCTAGTTGTGTTGTGAGCCATCTTGAGTGTCTTAATGTCCTGAAAAGCGGGCTGTTGAAACTATACAATCACATGCATTAAAATTAAATAAAGTTTAGAAGTAACTTTTTTGCAACACAAGGAGACGACATTGTAAAGCCAGTGTTGATTTCTCTGAGGAGGGGAACAGTCGCTGCATTTACATGTAATGCAGAACCGCGGGTCCAGTGGACTCACAGTTCTGCTCCTCACTCCTCCTGCTCTCCTGTCTGCATCTGCATGTAATGGACAGGAGGTGCTCTGCAGTCAGGTAGACTGCAGAGAGAAGGGAGAAGTGGCAGCATTGGCTCCTATCTTGACTGAAGGACAGCCCCAGCAGCCAATTGCAGCCGGAGTGATGGAGGAGCTTCTTCGCTCAACTCCAATTGCAGCAAAGTGGGACTGTGGTGCAGTGTTTGCACATAATGCTGGCACTGCCAAACCAGAGTTAGGAACATAGGAAGCTGCCATACAGTGAGTCAGACCATAGGTCCATCTAGCTCAGTATTGTCTACACAGACTGGCAGTGGCTTCTCCAAGGTTACAGGCAGGAATCTCTCTCAGACCTATCTTGGAGATACCAAGTAGGGAATATGGAACCTTCTCCTTTTCCCAGAGCAGCTCCATCCCCTAAGGGGAATATCTTACAGTGCTTACACATCATGTCCCCCATTCATATGCAACCAGGGCAGATCCTGCTTAGCTAAGGGGACAAGTCATACTTGCTACCACAAGACCAGCTCTCTTGGTGAGAGAGAGAGAGAGTAGTAGGTGGCAAAACCCACTACAAACCAAAGTTACAAATCAGAGTCTCAGGAGGGAAACCATGTGTAGATTTTGGGTCTGAACTTTGGTTGCACACATTGGGATGTACAAAAATTTCAACCAAAGGCCCCTTCAATTTTGGTTTCATGTTGCGTGCAAATACAGCCACTGATTGGCGTTTCTTGTAGCATGCACTCCTGCTAACACTTGAAAAACAGACTACTATATATTCTTTTGGTTCTCCAAGTCAACACCCACCCACAACACACACACACACTTCCCAAAGTCGGGGGAAAAACAACCATTGTACCCCTTTCTCCTGGGTTCACTTTGTCCCTAGATACTCCAAGCCACAAGCAAGCTTTCCCTTACTAATGCTAATGCTGCCTTACAGCAGAGACAACATCAAGCCCAGTACTCTTTGAAGTAACAGAATAAAGATTTAGAAAAGTGGATCAGCATCGCCATCATATCAGAACTTGCCAAGGCTGAGTTTTAGGGAGTTTGTGGAGGATAGGGAAAACAAATGAATGGGATAAGGCAGCACACACACAAAAACAATATGTAGATGTGATTCCTGCATATCTTTTATTCCAAGAATGTTGCAGTAGTTGTCATATGGTAACCCAGGCCTTGGAGAGTTGAGGCTCAGATTCCTCTTCCACAAGAAAGCTGCCCAGGCAGTAAGGCAGTCCACACAGTCATTGACTGGGTAGGTCAAGCATCCTCTCCCACTTTAGGAGCTGTGCACGCTCCTGATTTTCAATCGTGTGCAAGCAAACAACTAGGTAGGAAGAAGGGGGAGTGTTTGTGAGTGAAAGAGGCACTGAGTAGGATGTTGCCATCCTACCCAGCTCTCATACCCAGCAGTTTAACCTGGGGGGAGGAGGAGGAAAAGCCATCGTACCCAGCTCCTCCCTTGCCAACTTTCACTCCCCCCTTCCCTACCATTGATAATTAAGAATGTTACTGATTTTTTAAAAAAAATGGTTGAAAAATACATTAGAAATATTGTATATATATAAATAAATAGACATACATAACCCTGAATTTAAATATAAGTTGTGTAAATAATTAAATTGTAATGAAAATTAAAAAGGAGAAAAACTATCATCTTAATTATAAAATAATTTCAGATTATATTCATGTAATAAATTAACATCAAAAGTTAATCTACTTTTGAATTAGTACAGTTCATATAGATGAATAACTATGTACCATTGTTTTTTAAAAAACCCTGTAATTAGTAATTAATACATTTAACTATAAAGCTGTATAATAATAGCTTTAAAAATGTACAATTTAAAAAAATCCCATAAACCCAAATCAGATCATAATTTTAAACTCATTTTTTAAAAGTAGAACAAATACTTTTTTGCAGATAATCCAAGATGTATGCAATTACTTCTCATTATCTGAATAATTATCATCTTATGATATATTGTAGTGTCCCATTCCTTGGTACACCTACTTGGGAATAACTTGCTAATTAAACATCCATAAGATTACTCTGCAAATCTATAAAATGTTGCTGGAAATGTTCTTGGATCCAAGAGCATACACCTGCAGAGTCAGTGGTATTTAGTTATCCTCAATTTTATTTTATATTTTCAATACAATTTCATTGTTGAATAAGAACAAAAACTATATGGTTTTTTTTAACACTTTCTTAGATGCACAAGCAGTAAACAAAAAAGAAAAAGATAACAATATTTTTTAAAAAATTAAAAGAAAACATACTATATATATATATATATATATATATATATATATATATATATATATATATTTGTTAAAAGAGCAGAGGGCTAAGGAGCAGAGCAAAGGCTGAACCATATAGGCCTGGGGCACTGCAGGGGGAATTGTGGCTGGTCAAGTTTCAAACCTGCTAAGGATTTAGTGGGTCATCACAAATAGGGTTAACAACTCTTGAAATCCAAGTACCTAGTACTTGGGTAAGTCCGAAGGCAAAGCCCAGTGATTTTGAGCAGGTGTATAGTTTTAAAAAAACAACAACAGTTGGGAGGTAGAAATTGCCCCCCCCTTTTTAACAGACCTGACAGGAAAACAAACCCAGATCATCTTTTCCTCATTGCTTGACAACGTTAGTCGCACAGCCTTCAGGGACATAATTTTTAGGCACCACAGGACACTTCTGGAGCTAAAGTAAATTAGCTCTCCACTGCTGTTTGCATGAGACTGCACAGCCACAGTGGTGGCGGTGAACCTCTGCATCATGTGGACACATCTTCCTGCTGTGCTACTGGTAGACTGCTCTGAATGTCAGCCATTCCACCCTGGTTGTCTATGACCTGGTTCACACAATTGTTTGAATCTAGGTTTCATGTAGGTTATTAACATTTGATTGTGTGAATCCATGCTAAGGCAGGAATCTCGGGTTCATTTTTGTCCATAAACCACCATGGTGTGGATTCACAATCATGCTAATGTTGGTATCCCATATTAATCCTAGATCTGAATGACCGTATGAATCATAGATGATATGGTGATTTGATCCCAGAAGAAAATTGGTAGCCAGTGTGGAAGGATGAAAATAGAAATAATGTGTGACCTTCATTCTGCCCCAGACTACCGTCATACAACTGTATACTGAATCAGTTGTAGTTTATGAATTGTTTTTTAAATGCAGATCAACATTAAAATGGCAGCCTTCACAGAGTCCATGCAATGTGCATGTGTGAATAGATGGAGCATTTCCAGTTACTGGAGAGAACATGCTTTCCCTTTTTTCATGAAACTCTGCATGATTGTGACTCACAGAACTGCTTAGTTCTAGCTGACTCCCCTGCAATGCAATCAGCTGCACTTGAAGTAAACAAAGGGGCTAGTCACACACACAGGCAAAACCAGGCTATGAAAGCCCAACCCGGTGTTGCCTGCATGTGTGAACTGCCAAGAGCCACGCAGGTCCTGGCAGCAGCATGGCGGCAAACCCTGCTAGGTGCCCCTGCTGCTAGCTAGGGTTTCAGGCACAAGCACACCCGAAACCTGGACTAACAGATCATGTGTTGGTGCTGTGCAGCTCCCCGTGGCACCTACACATGAGTGGCCTCCCAACCAGCGGTCAGGAGGCTCCCCATAATGCACCACGCACTCACACAGTGCATTATGGAAGTTCCACGGGCCTCCCAGCTCCAGAAACCCCCTGCTGCCAGCAGGAGGCAGCCACCATTTGGGCGAGCAATCCGCCCAGGGAGAGTGATCCATTCCGGGATTGAAAGGGAGAGTGGATTGTCTGCCGGAGACGTCAGCGTTTCAAGGCTTCCTCCCCCTGCCCCTTTGGATCCCTTTCTCCGGTCGTGAGAAAGGGCTCAAAGTGTAGCTAGAAGTGATGTGGGGATGACAACATGGGAACAAGAGAATCCATCTGCCCCATGACAGGACTGAAGCAAAGAATGGGAGGTCATTTGACTACTGACCGCTTCTCTCAGATAACTCCACTCTCACAGAGGGACACCATGCTTGATCTTCCAAGAAGGCATGATGGTCTGGGAGGCCTTTCTTCTGCCATTTCCTATACCAAATTTGCATGCTGGATAGCAGCCAAGGCCAATGGTTTAAGTAACACCAACCTGTTGTTCATCTAGGGAACGTCTATAGCAGGGTTTCTCAACGTGTGGGTCCCCAGATGTTCTTGGACTTCAACTCCCATAATCCCCAGCCCCAGTGGTCTTTGGTTGGGAATTATGGGAGTTGAAGTCCAATTACATCTGGGGACCCACACGTTGAGAATCCCTGGTCTATAGCAATTACAGCATAACTATCTGCCTGTGGTGATATACCCCCCAGCTTTTGGCTGTTGGGTCTGGGTGCCTAAGGATCTGGGTTGAACTCTCTGGGACAGTGTGTCCCCCTTGCCAGACGTAGTAAAGCTGACAGTATTGATCGGAACTGGCACATGAGTACATCAGCCACTAGGGAAATGGACACATCCTACACAGAACTGAACATTGCTATGTCAGGCCTTCTATTGCATTATTCCAGCTGTTGTTTCTAGCTTCTCTTTCCAGCCACTCATACTTTTTGACTTTCAGATTTTCCATTTAGCCTGGTGTCTTGTAGATGTAATCAACTTATGGCAAACAAAACCCCCCAATTGCTGCAGATTTGCAACTCCATTGTTCAGAATTGTACACAGCAAGGTGACATGGTAGACCATTGATCATCTCACAGAGAAGAGCGTTAAGTTATAACTAAATCAAAATAGAAAAATAAATGACAGAAAATGACTTTCCTATTCATTTTTCACATGTGTTAAAGGTGCACAGCCTACAATAATGCTCTGTATTTATATGGAAATGAAGGCAGCCTAGTGACTGGATGTATTATTGCTTTCTCTTTAATATAATGGTCCATCGTTTTGTGATGCTGTCTGCATCTGGCAAAGATAATCATGCCAAGTTGAGATCTGATTGCAAAAATGGAGCTACTGTTATAGTTAGACACACATGCTTAAAATGCAAAACAATTTTTTTTGTTCAAGAAAAAAAGTCTCAAGTGTCCCTGGTACGCTTAGTTTACATACATCTGCCTGCCAAGTCATTTGACAACATATACAACATCATGATGAACGTACCTACTTACAAAGTACAAGGTGGTATGTTTGCACAGCAGGGCAAGTTCTGACTCCAACCAGTTTAGAAGCAATACCAGAGTATCCTGAGAAGAGATTCTTAGCTGTTCTGGGATTTATTTATTTTTTAAAGAACGTTGTAGAAATCTATTAATACATACTAGGGGGATGTGGAGTGTTTCTCAGATGTTTCTCCTTGGTAGAAACTCTAAAATTCTCTTCAAATTTCAATGTTTCTTTGGAAGAATCCTGGAATTCTCTTCCCAGTTTCACTGAGTGGCTGCACATGACATAGCAGCAAGTCCAGTTCTGCTGAGTGCCAGTTCCCGGGGAGTGCACACTGCAAGTTCCATTCCTGGCATGTCATGTGAACCTACCAATGCTGGCTTGCCGAGGAGCGCTTCCTTCGGTCACCCAAAATCTGTAACCAAAATTTGAATTGGTGGTGGATGTCAGGTGGCAGAAGGAAGGGCTTTGGTCAACACAACATTTGTGGATCCACATGACACACTGGGAGTGGAACCTGTGGCTAGAACTGGGTGTGTGTGCTTGCTGGAAATCAGTGATTGGCAGAACCGGACTTGCTACTCTGACATGTGAAGCCACCATGAAAAAATTGTGGTTCCAACTATTTACAAGAATGGTCCCCATGTTGTTTCCAAATTATCCGTACCAGCAGTATTCATCTTCACTTGGAATCACTTGAGAGGCCTGATGGCATACCTGGAAACTCTGCCATATCCTAAAATCTTCTGTAGAAATGATAAGCTGGATAAGCATAAATCAACTATACATTCCTTTTTTCCTTTGAGGAACAACAATTTTAAATTTCAATGAGAGACTCATCCCATTACAGATTTTTAAAAACCCAAAGCCAACGTTAAATAAACACTTCTCTCTTAAATCAAATGCCAGCACACACTAGGTAGCTTCTACATACCCAGAAGGTCAGATTGCTGGAAACAAAGCAGTCTACCATCTGGGGATTGTTGATAACTCAAACAAGTTGATTTTCACCTTTTAGCAGTGGCTTTCCAGATGTAATCAAACACAGATCTCATTTGTATACTGCAATGAATCCTAAACTGTTGCCTGAAAGTAAAGGAAAAGCCCTTTTCCCATGACACGGATGGTAGGGCAAGGACACAAGGAGGCGAGTCTCACGATCAGTGAGACTCGCTTCTAGGGGGGTTGCAGGGAGAGTGGGCTTAGTCCGCCCTCCCCGCAGATGAGCAGGAAAGCAGCTCTGGGCAGGCGGATCGGCCGCCCACATGACTGCCAGCCCTATTATGGAGCCGGCGGGGACTGTGGGGATTGGGGGCCGTGTGGCCCCCGGAAGTTCCAGGATGCCCCATGCAAGCACGCGGGGCATCCTGGAGAGACCTGCTTGCAGCCTCCTTGCCGGGGTGTCCCTGTGTGTTGCTATGGTGCAGAACCGCGCCGTGGCAACACATGGCCAAAAAACCTGGGTTAGCAGAGTCCTCGCTCCGCTAACCTGGGCTAAGGGGAGGGGGGATTAGTGAGGTTTGCTGCCAGGAGCCGTGCGGCTCCCGTTGCAGCACACGACTGCCAAAAAGCGGGCTAGCCTCCCTTAGCCCTCTTTTTGGCAGTTGTGAGAATTGCCTCAAGAAATCTTAACCATTGAAGGTTTCATCTGACAAGCCTTCAGCAGTGAGCTGCATAGATTGGCAGCTGCCCCTGTATTTTTTATCTGTACTACCATAAACTGGTGCAGGGGCGTAGCAAGGTTGGAGTGGGCCCAGAGACAAGATTTTAAAATGGGGGCCCCCCACTCAAAGTCCAGGGCCTCCGCACACCCCAGGCCCCCACGGATTTAAGTCTGATATTCCAGAATAAGTATGCTGCATGGAAATACATTTCACTGAATACACACACGCACACGTCACAATATATAGTGATATACATTGAGTACTATACATTTGTTTTACTTTTAATGCCTAGAACACACTAGAAAGATGAATGATTAAAATGGGCCCCTCGCTGCAGATTAGCCAAGGCGACTTTCAACCATGCAGGGTGAGCCTATGTTTGTTTTCTCAGAATTCTGAACAAATTCAGTAAAGTTTGATTCCAGGAGGTTTTTCACAGGAGGCTTTTAAAGCCCTTTAAGACACATCTCCTCTGGAATAGAGGTGCTGCATTCACATGCTGGCCAGATTTACCCTGAAGTCCCTGCAAGTTATTGGGGAGCAGTTCACACACAAGAAAAATAAAATAAAATAAAAGCACAAGACATGCTTCACAGTTCTCACTCAGACCTTCTGGGTTGCAAAACAACTTGAACATAAGTGCATTTATAAATGAATGAATAAAATAAATATAATACTGTTTCTTCCAGAAGTTTTTGTAATTTTCTGCCATGAAACAAGCCACTTATAGGGCTTTTTAGATAGTTTTTTTTAAGCCAGCAAATTTTCCAAGCTGTTTCAAAATAAATATTCAGAGACTTCTCAGTCCCTCCCCCCCATATCAAAGCCCTATGGCAAGCAGATCCCTATATATCTGGGTGGGGTGGGTGGGGAAGGTAACCACAAAAAGGAGTTCACACTCTACCTGGCAGCAGGGGGTCTTCTGCTGCAGAGAACGGTGGAGGCCTCTCTGGCTGCCTCCTCCTTCCTGGCTGGCTTGGGCCCTACTGGAGTTCAGGCTTCACTGCTGCCTACACGGAGGCCTCCGTGGAAGCCCCGCCCACCCGCCGATCAGCTGAGAGGCAGGAGAAAAGTTGCTCTTTGCAGCGTGTCTGCTGCTCGATTGCCGGCCAGGAGAACAAGCTGGAGAGACAGCGAACAGGGCAAGTGGCTGAGGAGCCTTGGGGCTGGGCAGGGGGCAATGGGGAGTCACGTGAGGTGCCTCTGGGGGGCCCCTCCAGGCAGTGGGGCCCCCAGACAACTGTCTCCCCTTGCCCTATCGTTGTTACGCGCCTGAACTGGTGCTTTTTGAGGAAACTGGATTATTTTGTGAGATGGATCTAAATTAAACCCATTATTTTCAGGAGAATTGCTCGTCCCCACCATGGATGCAGCTGGAGACAAAAAATATAGAAGAGAGAATTCTCCCTGCACCATGGATGCAGTAAATCTCTCCTATTGCAGGATGTCACCAGAGGTGGGAAAGAGGGGTATATTATAAATATAAGGTGTTGCCACATGTTTGTGAGCCACTTTATAAAGCAAGTTTGGGTGTACCCACCCCTTCCTCTGGCATGGTTAGACCTGGGCTTTTGACGGGCTCCCCAGGAACCATAAGGGAATTCCCCCCATTTCCTCATTTGCCCTAATTAGCCATAAGCGTGGCAGAAGGCGGGTTCATCTTCATCAGACTTATCCTGCCCAAAGCTGGACTATTCTACCTTGTCAGTTGTGAGGGGCATATGGATCTGGAAGGCAGGATCATATGAACAGCACAGGCTATGTTACTCAGGTTACAGAGGTCTGGGTGAAAGCAAACCTGGCTTCTTATTTAGCTGAAGTTAAGCTTTGAATTTTTTTGTTATCATGCTATCGATAATTTTGAACCTGCCCCCAAACCTAAGGGGCTGGGGAGGTTATACTCTGCGGAGTCTACTCTGGGGAGATTATACTCTTATTTTAGGCCCAGGTAGGCTCATCTGCACTTGGAAACAGGTGGGCTACCAAGGGCTAGGTTCATTAGACACAACCTATGGCCCTGCCTTCAGGCTACCTAGACTCCACCCATACTGTTAGTGCCACTGTTAACAGGTTGGTAAATAAAATTGGGGTCAGACATTTGTCCGACATAAAGCCCCCTTTATTCAGAGGTTTGTGAGTTGCCTCTTCATTGAGCTCAGTGCAATGCACTTGTAAAATTGAAGTTTTATGTAGGAGAAAGGGCTGTGCGATAATAACGCTATGCACATGATTGCCAGGTTGGCGAGTGGTGGGGAGAAGCTGTGTGGAACTTACCTTCTCCCCAGATGATCCTCCCATATGATGTACTGGATCCCCCTTTAGGAGTAGACCCCTGAAAGGCTCCATAATCCAGTTCAAACCAGTCTGGCAGGTTAGCTCTGGTTTGCAAGTGGACCGGGAAGGGTTGGTTTGTTCTGGTTTGCATTTGAACCCAAACTGACCTGGTTGGTTCCATGCACATCCCTACCTAGGTGTACTTCTGCAGATAACTTGCACCACTAGAATTCTGCTTAGGTTGTAACAAATGATTCAATATAGATGGTTATCTTCCATCACATTGGGTTTTTGAGCTCTGAAGAATCCCAGAGTGCTTGAGGTGGCCTAACTGCAGTGTCCAGCCTATCTTGGCATTGCAAGGAATGAGCCATCATAGATCTAACGTCCATATATAATCACACATCTCTTCGAACAAAATGCTGTTTGGGGATCATTTCACTTTTTTAGCCATAAGTCCTCAAGGATTGGTTTGCATACATGTGTACGTCACATAATGGCTCCAGCATCAAGTGGTGATTTTCATCTGTCAATGAGCTAATACAAATCGCATGCCACATATAGAACTAACCTGCCATCACCTCAAAGAAAATGCTCAATGTAGTCAAATCACTCACTTGATTACATCAAGTACATGTAATCAAGTTATGAGAAATCAGTTGGTCTACATCCAGGCCTGAATGACCAGGCAGTTAATTATTTTTGTTGTTGCTTATTAACCATGAATAAGCCCTCACCACATATTAAGAGCAACTAATGCACCCTGCTCTTGTTTTCCTCCCCTCACCCCATATAGATGTATCTTTTAAGATGCTTTTCATTTGAAAAAAGTTCTTTCTTCCTCTCCCTTCTTCCCCATCAGGGATTTTTTTTTTTTTTTAACCTTCAGTCTAGTTAATGTTTTATACTACCCTCCAGTAAAGTTCAAGTTACAACAGAGCTTGTCTGGGTTTTGCTAGGATAATCCCTCCTGCTAGACCTGCACAGGAGACACCCATCATAAGGCTATCTGCCCAAGTTCACCAGAGCATTGCATGATCTGGTGTCAGACTGATGGCAAGATTTCATCAATAAGCAACATAGAGCCATCCGATCAATACAAGTCTAGATAACCTTATGCTATTTTCCCCAAAGGGATGAAGAGGAATGGTGTGTGCGTGCATGCGTGTGTGTGTGTGTCTATGTATATATTTAAGATTGGTACTTGAAAGTGAAGCACAGGAAAGACAGTCACCATACAGAGAAAGGTTTTTGGTGGGTAAAGCATATAAATAAGTTAATCCAGCACTCATTCTGCTGCTGCCATCATATACTGTAGGTTCTGCATCAGAGTGTTATTGAACTAACGTTGGAAAGGGAAAGCTTCTCTTTGGGCAGAAATGGGGGGAAATCCAAGTTATGGTCATTGTATCGGACTGATCCAATAACAGAATTCAAGAATATATTGTGTATAATTCATTAACACCAAAAGGAAAGGAATAGTTAGTTGCTTTCTTTCAGTTTTCTTGCTGACATACTGTGTAATGCTCCCTCTGCCTTAGAAAATTGCACAAATGGAGTTCCATGAAAGAGGGACATTGGAAATAATGGCCCTCTTTTATGAAACTGCATTTGTACAAGTTTGTGGTTTTGTGCAAGAGCACTATTGCACAACTGCACAAATGCTCTATTCCAAGGTAGATGAAGCATTTTATGATTTGCCCGCCACTTCCTTCTGTACTGTCTCTTTGTTGCCACTATGGCTGTGCAAAATGCATGACAAATATTGCTCCAGCCTTATCAAAACATGCTTGCTTCCTTTCAAATTAGTCAAATGTTTTGCTCCAGCAAGAATAATTATGTAGTGCTCTCCCTAAGTACCCCAAAAGTGTAATATGCATTATTTCAGTCAATTTTATAACAACCCTGAAAGTTAGAACAACCCTGACAGATAGACTGGTTTTGCTTGCACAACTGGAAAAAGCACAATGGAGAATTAATATAAGACATAATAGATATTCTTGCAGCAGGGCCCAGTAAGGGTGGGCATTTGTTTCATAACAAAGGGGAACTGGCCACATAGGGTCCATTCATTTCATTGGTCACAATTAAAGAAATGAATGCAAGAGTTCCAGAACAATTTCAAATGTCATGTATTAATTTGTTGCTTACTTGGAACTCATTCAGAGCCATTGTAAGCTTTTGGTGTGTTGGTCATACAATGCCGGCTTTAGCTGTCTTGCCTCTTTCTCCAACTTTCAGTCTCTGTGGCCAATTCTGTGCCCTGTCAAAGTCTGTTACTGATGCCTGGCTCCCATATGTGCCTGCCTGTTCATTCATCTGACATGTCATTCCTCTGTTCATTCTTCTGACATGTCAAAGTCTGCTGTTGAAGCTTGGTGCCCAGATCTGTTCATCTGCCATGCCTATGGTTTTTAGTTCTATTTATAGTTAGTCTATATAATAGATGAAGAGGTCATTCTCACGACTTCCCTGGGGAGGGCAGGTGAGGAGGCAGGCTCCTCCCCACACATGATCTGGTCTTGTGGTAGCAAGCATGACTTGTCCACTTAGCTAAGCAGGGTCCACCCTGGTTGCATATGAATGAGAGACTAGAAGTATGAGCACTGTAAGATATTCCCCTCAGGGGAAGAGCAGAAGGTTCCAAGTTCCCTCCCTGGCATCTCCAAGACAGGGCTGAGAGAGACTTCTGCCTGCAAACCTGGAGAAGCCACTGCCAGTCTGTAAAGACAATACTGAGCTAGATAGACCAGTGGTCTGACTCAGTATATGGCAGCTTCCTAAGTTCCTCTCTGCCTTACCTGACTGTTCTGCCATGGTGCGTGGCAGAGGAGGAAGCCAGAGGAAGAAGTCCTCCAGCACTCAGCAATGCACCATGCCTGAAGTGCAGTGCATTGGGGGATTCCCCACTGCCAGGACCTTTTGCCAGGCAGTCCAAGCATTCACACAATGGGGAGTGGGGTAGAAGGGTGTGCTCATCCCCTTCTACCGCACTATTAGCCCGGTAGCTAATAGTGTCACAGAGCACCAGGATCAGGATCAGGTGCTTTTCACAACTCTGCTTAGGGCAGCCCTACTTGGGTAGAGGCAATCATGAGAATGACCTTTGTGTGTGTGTCCTTTTAAAAAAATGTTGATGGCAATTTTTCCCCTGTCTGTCTAAAATTTAGCAGGGCTGATCCTTGGAAAGAAGTCGAGTGCATGAAAAATTCATGCCAATTCAATGAAAAACCAGAAGTTACTGACAGTCAGAAAATGAGTGGGTCTCCCTTTGAAAGCAATGGAATGAAATGAAAACTAACAAAAATGAATGTCCTTATAATTAAGGACTAAGTGAACGTTTTAATAACAACAATGAATGGAATGAAATAGTAACAAACATTTTCTTGCACTGCCTGAAATCACAAAAATCTGGCACCCAACGCAGGCCACTCTATTCTTGACTAGCAAGGGACATCTTTGGTGACAAAAGTTTAGGCCTGTTTCAGGTTTGCATTAAAAGAAGACTTTGCCGGCATTCTTCTACAGAAACAGATCCAGTATTTGTATCTATTTTCATCAGGATTTTCACATAAGGTTATGGCCAATTAAAATCCATCTCTACCTCTCCTTTGTCTTTGCCTTTAGAAGAGGTATAGAAATAATCAGTACTAGATAAATGGGATCAGCATTGCTTGGAGAGATAACACCCTGAAGATACCTGCTAATGAATCTTTGGGTTTCTCCCCTTGCAACCTGCCCTACAGGTACAAATAGCTTGCTCACTAAAAGTGCCCACAAAGTAAACTTATTATTCACATATTATTTGCTGAGAAGTTTGGTCGGGTAAATGTCCGTGAACCTGAAGCAAAGACATTTAACTTTTTATGTCTCAGTGACTTCTGTGAAATGTCTTGGGGCATAGATAACCAAGATCTTCTAAAGCACTAATTCCCAAACTCTGTGCTGCAAGATAATGGCTAGTGAGATGTGAGGAATAAATTCATTCAATTACTAAAGGCTTCTTGGACTCAAAGCACCCATCTGCAGAGGAAACTGGCTGCTACATTTTTCATGATTTGCTGCTCTGACCCAACTTACACTTAGAGGAGGTCTTGTGGTAGTAAGCATGATTTGTCCCCTTAGCTAAGCAGGGTCTGCCCTGGTTGCATATGAATGGGAGACTAGATGTGTGAGTACTGTAAGATATTCCCCTCAGGGGATGGAGCTGCTCTGGGAAGAGCAAAAGGTTCCAAGTTCCCTCCCTGGCTTCTCCAGAGATTCCTGCCTGCAACCTTGTAGAAGCCGCTGCCAGTCTGTGAAGACAATACTGAGCTAGATAGACCAATGGTCTGACTCAGTACATGGCAGCTTCCTTTGTTCCTATGGTTATTAATTATGTGCATATTCCTATTTGCAATGGTCATGAACTTCTTGCCTTGGCTATCATTTGGAACATATGTGTTCAATCACCAAGAATCCCCGCAAAAGTGATATAACATCTGAGAGTCTACCACATAATTTTTTTAATTTGTAAGTAAATAATTGGATAATTAAAGAAATAAATGCATAGGCAGGCGGGCAGATAGATGGAAAAAGCTCACACACACACACACACACACACACACACACCCTGCCGCAGCCGCCCAGCCACAGCTGAGGAAAAATGCAGATTCCATTTTGTATTTTGGCCATTTTGTACTCCAACATCCAAAAAATTTACAAGAATGTTACCAAAATCATATTGGATAATTCCAACCTGATATAGGCTTCCCTATTTCAGATCAGAATTATCTCCAATATCCTCCAAACTGGCTGTTTCTAGGCCACTTCTGAAACCAGATCTCCAAAACTGCACAGGCCTGGTATCCATACATAGAACAAAAGAGGTATACCGACTGCATTGGAAACCTGTTTCTATAATACAGCCTAAGGGAAATGAGTAAGGATACCAGAAACATACACATGGGTAATGAATTCTCTACCTTCATCTGCAGTATATCTGAAGTTTACTTAATTTGGTTCCACCTTTTGAAGCCCTTCGACCCCCTTATTTCTGTTTGTTATTATATTGTGTTTATAATATTTATATATCGTCTTTCTTTCATTCCACAATGAAGGCAATGTACATTTATTTATTGAATTTATATGCCACCCTTCTTCCAAGAAGCTCAGGGGAGCACACATGGTTCTTTTATCCCATTTTGTCCCTGTGAAGTGACTTACACTGAGAGGCAGTGTCTGATTCATGGTCACCCGATGAGCTTCATGGCTGAATAGGAATCTGAACCCTCATCTCTCAGGTCCTAGTTCAACACTTCAATCATTACAGCATGCTATCTCTATCAGGCAGTCTCCCATTCTTAGCTTCAGCAAGGTAGTTGCATCATGCTCCTTCAGGCAATGTCCTGGGGCTTATTGGGGCTGGTATAGATAGATAGATAGATAGATAGATAGATGCCTTGATGACTGTAGCATCAAGTGGTGTATTGTCATCACAAGTATAAGATTATCTCTTCAGCTGGAATGTTTTTCAATGGGCACATAGTCATCAAGTGGAGAGAACTCATATGCACAAACAAATCAGCCTTTGATCACTGGCAATTGAATGCAAGAACTGACACCACTTAAAATAAATCTGAGGCGACATCAGCTAATACAAAAATGGTGTGATGGTTCATTCACACATGTCAGTCACCATCACTGCCTGTTGCACTCATCCAGTCATGAGCATGCATCTGTCTGGACTTGCTCTTGGTGTTATGTGTTGCATTCATTTCTTGTCCAAGAATTGGTGCCATCTGCTAATTCTTGTCATCATCACTTGAATCTTCTTGCTACCGTTCTACGTCTGTAATGGGCGAAAATGTTGTTTTGCTTTTTTGGTCTTTTTAAAAAAATCAGCATATTCTATAGAAAGAAAAAGCTTGCTGTGAAAGAGCGTAAAGAGGAAGTTAATTGCCCCATAAAATATGCATAATGTTTTAGTGAGAATCCATCTTCTTTTAGAAGCTCCTTAGAATTTAAGGTCTTAATGGGGTCGAGTATTTCTTAAGAGAGAAGAGAGGGAAACACCGAAGAGAGTTATCTTTTCATTTTTAGAAAGACATTATTTTCTTGTAATTGCAGCTTTCTGTGGTGATTAAAAAGCAATGCAAAATCATTGATTGAATAGATCTGTCTTCTTGTCTGAAAATTTTAGTTCTGATGGGTATACTGCCTTATAAAGTTCATTAAAAAATTATCAAAACTTATATGGGTGCCCATTAAAGTCCTTAATAACTGTGTTACATTGATAGAATAAGTACCATCTGTTTTTCCCTCAGCACACCAGCTGAGTGGTAATCCAATTTATGCATACTATTTAATACATTCTTCTTACCACTCTAAATAAAATGCATTTTCTCTTTGGTGAAGCCTTACTAATTGCAACCTGGGTGTGAGACTGATGCCTCATACAGATATGGGCTTTCAATTTTATTAACATTTAGAAAGAGCCTTTAATTATTTTAATTGCTTTTTTAAAAACTGTGCTTTTTATTCAAACTTCAAGACTTCTTTCTTTGAGAGTACTGAAAGCTTACAGGTATTACATGTTACAAGGCACACAGGGCTGCAACTCAAAAATATCTCCCACTCTTAACACCCATGGCCTGACCTCATGAGGATATGCATTTCCCTCAGCTCTGCTCAGAACCCTGCCTATCATGGGGAGGGCACTAAACACACAGCAGAATTACTGTTTAAAACAATAGCCCAGAAGAGTTAAAACAACAAAAAGAACTTATACATTTCCATTTTTGAAATCAAGACTATCCAGTTTAAAAGAAGTCTCCACTCAAAATTTAGGGAGACAGTCCCTAAAGTGGACAAAATATGCTTGTCACTTATTTTTGCATTAATCCCATGAAAGTATTTGTATTTGTATTTTTACATTTATATCCCACTCTTCCTTCAAGGAGCCCTCAAGTACTACATATTTGAGTTTCTCTTTCACAACAACCCTGTGAAGTAGGTTAGGCTGAGAGAGAAGTGACTGGCCCAGAGTCACCCAACTAGTTTTATGGCTGAATGGGGATTTGAACTCGGGTCTCCCCGGTCCTAATCTAGCACTCTAACCACTACACCACATCGACGGGCAGGTTTTCACAATCCAGAGATTGTAGTTATACCTTTAAATGTTGGGTGGTGGGAGGAGGAGATGTGTGTGCTCTTGATTCCCTGTCGTATGTGCATTGAAAATTACCGGGAAGTGCTTGTGTGCAAGGGTTCAATCATGTTTGCTTGGCACAGGCAATTGATATAGATGATCTGATATTTGAAGTTGGGTAACCTTCCAGCTATAGGCCAATCAGCCTTTTAAATATTATAAGTAAACTCTACGCTAAGCACTTAGGAGTCAAACTTTGTGCTTGGATAGAGCATGAGTGTATAATTGAAGATGATCAGGCAGGGTTTAGATCCAATAGATCTGCTCTAGATCACTGTTTATTCTTGCAATATCTTGTGGACAAACAAATTAGGATCAGTAAAAGACCCCTGTATGCCGCCTTCGTGGATTTTAAAATGGCTTTTGATACGGTCCCTAGAAGCCTATTATGGACCAAACTGGCTGATACATCTATTGATCAAAGGCTTTTGCTCTTGCTTATTAAATTGCATGAGAATTCCTCCTTAAGAGTGCGTTTGTATTCTGCTGGTAATCTTACCTGTTCCGGTCACGAAAGGTGTGTGTCCAGGGTGTGTTTTGACTCCTTACTTATTCAATTTTTACGTTAATGATTTGATCAGGCGCCTGCAGAAGTCTGATACTCATGCCCCCAAATTGGCCAGTAAGAAGATCCCAATCCAGATGTATGCCGATGATGCAGTTATTTTATCTCAAACCAGGGTTGGGCTCAAAAGAGCTTTAGATGTTCTAGCCTCATATTGTAATGAAGTGCAGTTAAAAAGTAATTATGATAAATCAAAAATTATGTGTTTTAAGAACAAAGCAAAGAAATTTATATGGACACTGAACGAACATCAGTTAGAACAGATCACTCAAATAAAATATCTGGGGGTAGTTTTTCAACAAAATGCCAGGAAATCTGCACATATGAGAATGGTAGCCAAGTCAGCAAAACACAGCGTGGTAGCAATTAATAGATTCTTTAGAACACAAGGCGCAGGTTTTATCCCCGCAGCTTTAAAGTTATATTCAGCCAAGGTAATTCCTCAGTTATTGAATGGCATTCAATTGGGTCCATACTCAAATTTTGATATGCTAGGAAAAAATCAATCTGGGTTTTTGAGAACTTTATTTGGTACCCCAAGATGCACTCCAAATGTGGTCCTGTGTATGGAGGCTGGTTTTCTAAAAATTGAATCACATGCTTGGCTCTTAATTATTTATTTCTGGCTGAGAGTACACTTGCGGCCGACTGGGCTAATTCCCGAGTTCTTATCGGCTGTTCCTCAGCCGGTTTGGTGTTTAGCGCTAAGCAATAAACTTACCTCTTTAGGAATAGTTTCTGAACAGCAGGACAATTCCAACAACAGGAGTTGGGCCAGGCAAATGCTAAAAGAGCAGTGAGACAAGGTCTGGTAGATAATTGAGTTGCAAAATAAGTGGGCCTCTCTACCAGAGTTTTATAAAGGAATAAGATCCGAGATGGCTCTCTCACCTGCTAACTATTTGTCCTCCATTGTCCTTAGGAAATTCCACTGGGCATTCACAAGAGCTAGGGTTAACTCCTTCCCTTCAGCGTTATTAGTAGGGAGATACCAAGGTATCCCTGTAGAAGAACGCTGTTGTAGCTGTGGATCCGGAGAAGTAGAAAGCATTGGCCACCTTTTATTGCATTGTAAACAACATCTAAACCCAAGGACATGCTTTATTTTTCCTTTGATACGTAGATTGTCAAACCAGTCTGATGAATATCTTGTTAAATTTTTACTTTCATATGAGGATGCCTCCGTTTCTAACTCTGTAGCTAAAATTTGTTATATTGCTTCCAGGATGTATGTAGGGGAACTGTTTTTAGGATGTTAATGTATTATTGTATAGATGCAATTGTATCCACAGATGGTATATGTTTTCTGTTTGGGTCTAAGACCATAAATAAAATTTGAACTTGAACTATCCAGTTTAAAAGAAGTTTCCACTCTGCAAAATTTAGGGAGACAATCCCTAAAGTGGACACAATATGCTTGTCACTTATTTTTGCATTAATCCCATGAAAGTAGTCGACGGGCGGGTTTTCACAATCCAGAAATTGTAGTTATACCTTTAAATGTTGGGTGGTGGGAGGAGGAGATGTACGTGCTCCTGATTCCCTGTCGTATGTGCATTGAAAATTACCGGGAAGTGCTTGTGTGCAAGGGTTCAATCATGTTTGCTTGGCACAGGCAACTGATATAGATGATCTGATATTTGAAGTAGGGTGTTTTATGCCAATTGCCACACCAAGCAACCATACTGAACCCTCACACTCTGAGCCAGGTCTCATGATCAGTGAGACCCGATTTGTGCAGCAGAGCAGGGAGAGCGGGCTAAGCCCGCTCTTCCCGCACACGAGCAAGTGGGAGACTTGGGCGGCTGGATCGGCCAACCACACGATTGCCAGCTCCGTGACGTAGCTGGCCGGGGCTGGGGGGAGCAGGGGCCGATTTGCCACTGGAAGCTCCAGCATGCCCTGCACAAGCATGCAGGGCATGCTGGCAAGACCCCTAGAGCTGGGAGGTGGCTTTTTGCCTCCCCTCCGGGGGTCTCCTCATGAGTAGCCACGGTGCGGAGCTGCACCACGGCTACTCACAATTTTAAAAACTGGGTTTGCGGAGCACTCGCTCTGCAAACCCAGTTTTAGGGGAGGAGTCCTTGAGCAGGTTACCTGCTCTAGAACCACCGGGCTCACAGCTGAGCCCGGTGGTTCTCACTATTGCAGAAAATCGGGCTAGCGGAGGTTAGCCCAATTTTCTGCAATCGCAAGAATAGCCTCACAATCACTTTTCCTGTAATTTTCACCAAGCAGACTGAGAATTGGGAGCACGTGTGCCTCCTCCTCCTGCCACAGCCCAACATTAGGCAACAAGAATGATTGTGAGACCCAGCCCAATATGTATTATTCAAAGTGACAAAGTTGGGAAAGATTCATGAGTAACTGTGCCCAGGACTGCTCCCTAAACTGCAACTTCCTAAACTCCCTAAACTCCACTTCCGCTTCAGGAATACTTTCAATTGCACTCAGTGGAATATACTTCAGAGTAAGCACACTCAGGGTGCTTCCACGTCAGCCCTGGATTAACCATAAGGTAAAACAAGCACATGCTTAGGGCATCTAGGGAAGGGGGGGCAGCACCGCGTTTCCACCCTATCACACCCTTAACTCTTTCACTGAACATAAGAACAGCCCTGCTGGATCAGGCCCAAGGCCCATCTAGTCCAGCATCCTGTTTCACACCGTGGCCCACCAGATGCTGCTGGGAGCCAGAGGCAGGAGTTGAGGGCATGCTCTCTCTCCTACTGTTACTCCCCTGCAACTGGAACTCAGAGGGATCCTGCCTTTGCAGCTGGAGGTGGCCCACAGCCCTCCAACTAGTAGCTGTTGATAGACCTTTCCTCCATGAAGTTATCCCTCTTAAAGCCATCCAGGTTGTTGGCTGTCACCACAGCTTGTGGCAGAGAATTCCACAAGTTGATTATGCATTGTGTGAAAAAGTACTTCCGTTTGTTGATCCTAAATTTCTCGGAAGAGCTCTCCCAGCAGTTTCATGTAGATGTCAAAGAGCATTGGAGACAATAGCCTTGTGGAACTCCACACTTCAGTTCTCGCTTAGTAGAATAACAGTTTCCAAGTGACACCATTTGGAATCTGCCGGAGAGGTGGAAATGGAACTACCACCCAATCCCACCTCCCTCCAGTGGTCCAGAAGGATACCATGATCAGTGGTATCGAAAGCTGCAGAGCGATACAAAAGGATCAGCAGAGTAACACACCGAGGCTATTCTCATGATCAGCTAAAATCGGGCTAGGGGAACCTAGCCCGATTGTAGAAGAACTTGAGAACCACTGGGCTCGCAGGCAAGCCTGGTTGCCTCAAAGCGGGTAATCCATTTGCGAAGCCCTCCCCTTAGCCCAGGTGAGCGGAGTGAGCATTCCGCTAACTGGGTTTTCCAGATCGTGTGTTGCCGTGGCGCGGCTCCACACCATGGAAACTCACGAGGAGACTTGGACTGGGAGGCTAAAAAGCAACTTCCTGGCTCAGGGGTCTCACCAGCATGCTCTGCGCACTCATGAAGAGCATGCTGGAACTTCCGGGGCCCACATGGCCCCCAAACTCCCATGCCCCTGCCGGCTCCGTGACAGAGCCGGCAGTCGTGTGGGCAGCCGATCCAGCCCCCCAGGACTTCCCCTCTGGTAATCTGTGGGGAGAGCAGGCTAAGCCCGCTCTCCCCACAAACCCGCTCTGGGAGAGTCTCACCGATCATGAGACTTGCCTCACCCTCTGTTGATAGCCAGTTAGAAATCATCCATCAGGCCGACCAAGGCAGTCTCAACCCCATATCCCACACAAAAATCAGTTTGAAATGGGTCTACATAATCTGCATCATCCCAAACTGCCTGGAGCTGAGAGGCCACACTACCCGCTCAACCACCTTGCCCAACCATGGAAGATTAAAAACAGGTCTATAATTAGCTAACTCTGAGGGATCCAGTGTAGCTTTCTTCAAAAGTGGTCCAATAATAGCCTACTTTTGAGGAGATAGCATGGATGCCTTTTTTAAAAATGTTGTGAGTGTGCCCATGTATGTGCTGTGCTTCTTCAGGATGCAGTTTTTCCCCTGGGTTTCTAGAAACTTAAGTTTTGGAATACCTCTCCTTCACTCTATTGCATGTGAATGTGTTAAGCAGGCCTGCCCAGCTTACAACCCACTACAGCGATGCAGACAGAGAGGCTATTCTGATGATCAGGCGAAATCGCAGGTGAGCCCAGTGGCTTCCAGGTGGTTAACCCGCCTAACTACCCCTCCCCTTTAACTGGGTTTGCGGAGCGAGCGTGCCGCAAACCCGGTTTTCAAAACCCGCACCACGGCTACTCACGAGTAGACCCCCAGCTGGGAGGCTTAAAAGCAGCTTCCCAGCTCAGGGGTCTCTCCAGTATGCCCTGCGCGCTCATGCAGGGCATACTGGAGCTTCCGGGGGCCACATGGCCCCCAATCCTCCCAGTCCCCGCCAGCTCCGACACGGAGACTGGCTGCTCATATGCAAGGAGAGCGGGCTTAGCCCACTCTCCTCGCAACCCCCCTAGAGGCTCTTCTCACCAATCATGAAAAGAACCTCAGAGAGAAGGTCTGATGAGCAACTCCTTACTTAAATTTTATTGAGGATGAAACATACATTTTGGGTATTAAAGATATGAGTTATTAGGGTTGATGGGGAAGAGTTCAGTAAAACGAAGGGGTGGGGCTGCACCCCAACCCATCAAGCTGAACTCACTGAACTAGTCACGTGTAATAGGCTGTCCACCTAGGGCTGGATAAATGTACTGCTTGCCTGAGATAACAAAACCATGAGGGTTCACAGGTACCTAACAAACCAGCATGGTGTAATGGTTAGAGTGCTGGATTAGGACCGGGGAGACCCGAGTTCAAATCCCCATTCAGCCTTGATACCAGCTGGGTGACTCTGGACCAGTCACTTCTCTCTCAGCCTAACCTACTTCACAGGGTTGTTGTGAGCCTAAGTACGTAGTACACCACTCTGGGCTCCTTGGAGGAAGAGCGGGATATAAAAATGTAATAAATAAATAAATAATACATGGCTGGTGAGCTGTACAGGGCTGAAGTAAACACACCCACCAGTGTTCCCTCTAACAGAAAATCCCAGAGGTTGTGGACTACAATTCCCAGAATACTCAGCCTAAGCCCGCTGCCAGTAGGGATTCTGGGAGCTGTAAACAATATCTGGGGTTTCTTCTTACAGGGAACACTGACCTGGACAAAACATGCCAACTCACTTCTTCCCTTCCACTACCACTACTCCCAGGAACCACCTCTCAAATTAACAAATGTTGCTGAATGTGTTTGAGCTGCAGCTAACCTATAAGCACAACCAGGTCTATTGAAAAATCATATCATTCATAGTTCCTTTAAAAAAATGAAAATGCATTGGGTAGTTTATTCACATAGCCTGCTTCAGGAGCAAGGGCAGGAGTGATCACCAATATTTGAAAGTGGGGCTACGGGAATGGGGGGGTAAAGACTCAGGAAGTGAATAACCCCTGCCATGATAATAGGTGCTAAAAGAACACAAAACCCCTTATTTTCATTTGTGCAACTGCAAAAATGCTGGAAAGTGGGGAAAGAAATACAGCATTTCAATCATTTTAATTCTAGAGAATAAATATTATTTTTATTTATTTATTTATTTATTTATTTAACCTATTTTTATACCACCCAAAACTTACATCTTAACCACAAGGCTACTAAGAATAAGTTATAGGAGAACTGATGGTCTCCTAAGGAACTTACGAACTAGTCTTCTGAAGATAAGGCAGCCATTTCCACACAGGTGGGACAGCTTCATGCATAAAGAAAACAAGCCTGTCGCTCAGAGCAGCAGTGGGCCTTAGTAACCCCTCAACATGTGGTGGTGGTGGTGGTGGTGGTGGTGGTGGTGTTGTGTTGGGCAGCTGGAGAACAGGCAAATACCAAGCTGGTGCTGAAACCCCACAGTACTTTGTTTTGTCTTGAATAAAATTTCACCTATCAGCTATTCTAGCAAAATAATAGCACGACAGGTCCAAAATGCACTATTAGTAGCCACAGAACTCTTGGCAAACATAATGTGCATAAAACCCTTTCCCTTACATTCAATGCCCACAGTTTATAGTTCTTTCTCATATTAACTCATTTCTCAATCCTGATATAGTTCTTACAAATGGCAGACTTAAACACTGAAGTCATTCACACAATCAAAAACTGAGGCTATTCTCATGACCGCTCGAAAGTGGGCTAAGGGAGCCCAGCCCGGTCTTGTGGGCGAGCCTGGTGGTTCGGCGGTGGCTAGCCCGCCTAAATACCCCTCCCCTAAAATGAGGTTAGCGGAGTGAGCACTCTGCTAACTCCATTTCTGTGACCATGAGTCACCACAGCATGGCTCCGCACTGCAGATATTCATGTGGAGACCCCCAACCAGGAGGGTCTAAAAGAAGCCTCCCGGCATTGGGGGTCTCCCCAGAATGCCCCACACACTCATGTGGGGCATTCTGGGACAGGCGGCCCCCGATCCCCACAGCCCCAACGTGTGGGGGGCTAGCCCAGGGCTAGCTCCCTGATTGTCTGTGGGGAGAGCTGGCTTGGCCCACTCCCCCCCCCCACTGCAGAACCCTATTAGGCTCTACACACCGATCGTGTGTAGAGTCTCACAGAGTTCTACCTGGGCTTGGGAGCTATGTGTGCTCCCAATTTTCAGTTGTGTGGAAGCCAGGTAGGAGGGAAACCTGGGTAGCTTTTCCTCCTTCCTTGCTTTCACACAATCACATAAGGTTTTTCTCTTACACAAGTGAAAATTGGGAGCACACGGAGCTCCCAAACCTGGGTAGAATGCAGTTTTTGATTGTGTGAATGACTTCATCAGCTTGTCTCCCTGCTCTACAAACATGATTTCTATATGTCTTATTTATAAAGCCTCATTTCAGGTATAAATCATATGTGTCTTTCTAATAGTGGGCAATAGAAATAGAATTCCATTAATGCTTTGGGCTGGCAACTGACCAGAAAAATGACCGAACCTGCTCCTGTGCCTTTAACGGCAACTTGAAGTGCAGAAATCAAAGGGCAAAGCTTTCCACAGAGGGGAGATCAGCACTGTCAGCTGCAAAAAAATAGAGCTGCAGTGGCTGGTTCAAACGTTGGCAACCATACTGACATTACATTGCGGTTTACTTTTTAAAAGAAGGCAATATACACAGCATCCTGAGAATACCCCTGCAAACCCCACCCCTGTGCTGACATGCTCAGAAGCCCCCCCCCCACACACACACACACTCTCTGTGCTTACAGCATTGGTCTGAAGAGATAAAAGCTGTAACTGTGACCAGGTTAGTCCTTTGATCTCTTTGAATGCTGGAGCACGCCAGCATTCTGATCATGGGCAAAATCTGACCACAGTTTCAGCATTTGTCTCTTCAGATAAATGCCATAAATGTGGATAGAAGGTGGGTAGGGCTAAGCACATCAGCCTGAGGGTGGGTCTGGTGAGTGTGCTTGCTGGACACCATACAGTGCACACAAATACAGTTCCCTTCCTTTTTTTTAACATATGAGGGGTCTATAGTGAATGGGGATGTCATGGCACCCAGTAGCCAATCAGATTTGGCTGTATGGTAACATGACTGAGGGCATGGCAGCAGTTCTGAGGTTATTTGCATAATTTTGCGAGGAATACCAGTACATTGCTGAGACAAGGAAGTGTTTTGGAACGGCTGACAATGTTTGTTAAAAACCCCAGAGTGAGTGGTTTTGGAACAGCCCCTGTGTTAGGGTGGCCCTTTTCAAGGTATAATGCAACCAATGTCGCTACATGCTACAGTGATGAGCAGTGATGAGTCTGGAAACCCTTTTTTAAAAAAGTCTTTATCCATTGTCTCAGACCAATAGCTCAAGTGGCAATATTTCTTGTACCCACTAATGAGAACATTTATTCTTAGAAACAGACGAGCAGCTCAGTAAGTGTAGGTGGTGACCTGTGCATGTATCTTGCTTGGTGGGGGAGACTTGATATCTCTGCCAACATATTATTGAACCTTTAACTCCCACGCTCAGTCTCCACTAATTTCATTTAGTGAGTGAAATTCAGCACAATGTTCAAAATGAAAGATTTATTTTATGAGCTATCAGTAATAGGTGCCAAAGGCACTTTCTCTCCCCCCCCCCCCCGCTCAGTCTTTCTCCTTGCCCTGATGGAGTAAGAGAGAGAGGTTTTCAGGTCTGTTAAACATGCACATCTCTTTCTCAGTCCGTTCCCCAGCAACATTCCTGTCTCCTTTTACATATTGTTACAGTTCAAAAAGATTTTATCCACATCCAAGATATAGATCCAACAAGGTGCTTGCCAAATGGAGTGGGAATGTATATGAAAACCTGGCTACATGCTCTTCCCTATTCTCAGTAAGCTGTGCTCCACTCTCATTCACTTTATCTCTGATTCCTCCACTCCTTGGCCTTCTTGTCTGTCCCCTGCTCCTTTGCTTCACTTCTGCTACTTTTCCTTGCCTCCAACTTCCTCTTCCTTTTAAGAACTCCCAAACACTATCTGAATACGAATACGAATACGAAGAATATTTATATACCACTTTTCAACAAAAGTTCCCATAGACGATAGATAGATAGATAGATAGATAGATAGATAGATAGATAGATAGATAGATAATGGCTCCCTGCCCCCTCCAAAAAGGGCTCACAATCTAAAAAAGAAACAGAAGATAGACACCAGCAACAGCCACTGGAGAGATGCTGTGCTAGAGATGGAAAGAGCCAGTTGCTCTCCCCCTGCTAAATTAAGAGAATCACCACTTAAAAAGGTGCCTCAGTTAGCAGGGAACCTGCTTCCTGACCGAGCTTCTCTCTGGCATTTCCCCCCTCCATATTTGCTGTGACGTTCATAGAGTCCCTTGAACAGTCCTCACCCCTCCCTTTACCCTTGAAGCCCAGGAGTTCACTTGGTAAATTGGATTAGCTAGATATCTTGTTGCTCCAGCTTCACCCTCTCATATAGTCCTGGGGTGAAGATGGAGTAACTAGACACTCACCAAATCTGGTTTAGTTGCACACACACTAAGTAGCTGCTACCCTTGGCCTGAAGCACCAGAGGTTTCCTGTATTATGGGAGAGTTTTCAGTGGCAGAGCCAGCAGAACGGGGGCCCAGGTTCTCCCACATCCTTGGCGGCCATGCTGGGTTCACACTGCACACACGCCAGTGACACTCTTTGCATGTGATATCATGTGCAAAGGAAGTAGGCTGAGCTCTGGAGGGCCCATGCAAGCCCTCCAGGGCTCATGGTACTTGCATTTCCCTTTCTCTCCCTCCAGTAAGGGAGAGAAAAGGAAATAAATGCACCCAGCTAGCAAATGTCGGCTGGGAATGAGCTCCCAGGGCTTGCACAGCCCTTCTAGAGCTCTAGCCATGGGGGCTCCCAGGAGCTGGGCAGCCCTAGTTCTTTGAAACCGCCCCCCAATTGTTGCTCCACCTCTAGGAGTGATCTAACTTGGATACCAAATGAAACTATCAGCGTCTAGTCTCTGTCAACCAGCTCCCTTAAAGGGTTGGTGTACACTTTCTCAGTAACTCCGTCAAAAGGGCAGGGGCATGAGCATGAGGTGAGATCACGTTAGTTAGAATTTCTCCCAGGACAAAACACATAGGTACACGTAACTAAGAAATTTACACAAGGAACATGGATTTCAATTATGCAAATTTGAAAAGTAAGATGATTCTAATTCCATATACAGGTACATGCACTAGCTGATGTAATAGGCAAGTAGGCTACATCTTCCAAGACCATTGAAGATTTATAGCATAAGGTAGTTGTTTTCACTGAGAAATAAAATCCCTCTTTTTCCTCTTGACAAATGATATAGAGTGGAATTCAGGGAGCATAATTTCTGCTACATTCAGAGCAAAGATCTCTAACAACAGATGTGACTGTCAATTTAGTATGAAATTGACTCAAGGGTATGCACAGATTTAGGAATGGCACTGGTACACGTGATATGGTAGGGCAACTCTAGATTTGTCCCAGTCTTGGTTAATAGGGCTGGGATGAAACAACGATCAAAATGATAGCTAGCTGTAATCTTGCTCCTGAGAAATTGAGATGTGTTGGCCAGTTCCGATAGAGACTATAAGAAGGTTGCCAGTGGTTAGAGTGCTGGACTAGGACCGAGGAGACCAGGGTTCAAATCCCCATTCAGCCATGATACTTGCTGGGTGACTCTGGGCCAGTCACTTCTCTCTCAGCCTAACTTACTTCACAGGGTTGTTGTGAAGAGAAACTTAAGTATGTAGTACACTGCTTTGGGCTCCTCGGAGGAAGAGCAGGATATAAATGTAAATAAAATAAACATAAATACAATAATGTATTTAACTCCTTCTAACCAATGTTCCCTCTAACAGAGATTCTCAGAGGTGATGGACTACAACTCCCAGAAGCCCCAGCCAAAAGCCACTGCAGCTAGGGATGCTGGAAGTTGTAGTCAACAACATCTGGGAATCCCTGTTAGAGGGAACAGTGCTCCTACATAACTCTCCACAACCCCACCTTTCTTTGGCTGCCTGTTTCCTTCACCCCTCCTTCCTTTATTCCTTGCTTCTGTCTGGTGCCTTACTCCTTACCTCCTGGGCATGGGTCCTTCATTTCTTCTGTACCCTCTGTGACTATTGCTGGTGTCTATCATGTTTCTTTTTAGGGGTTCATCTTTATTTTTTATTTCTCTGTGTAAACTGCTTTGGAAACTTTTGTTGAAAAGTGGTATATAAAGGTTTGTTGTTGTTTCATCCTACATGTGTTGAGCTCTATAGCCCTTCTTCAAGGAAAGACAGAAAAGCCATATGGCACCCCCAGGTAAAAATATAATAGTATATATTTGATTCCCTTTAATAGCATCTCAGATATGCTACCTGAGGCAGTTGCCTCATTCTTTTTTCATGCCAGAGCTCACCCAGTGCAGGGCTTTCCTATGAAGCCACTTTCTCTAGCACTCTCATGTTTTTCCAATGAGCAACTGCTCTGGTGAGGAAAGCAGTACTTCCAGATAATCAACTGGCAAAAATAATGATGGTTTCAATCACTCTGATGATGTTGATGATGGCAATGATTAAATTGGCTACTTAAGACATCATCCTGATTAACATTATATTAAGAGTTCCCTCTACTGTGTTGATGATTCCTCATGTCTTCACACTCCATGATAGACTTTTAAAAAATGTTCCAAAAATAATGGAAATGACTCAATTTTACATCACCTCTCCCTGTGTTATTCTTCTGGAGCATGGCATGGGGTAGATTTTTGTCAGCTTGGGGAAACAGATGACAATCAAGAAGACAAGTATTTCATTTATGCATTTAGAATTTTTTAAAAAATAGATAACTGAAAGTTATGCTAGGTGCCTACATTGTACTCACTCATATAACTATTACAATGAAGCTAGAGTACTTCAAAATTTAGCTGTTGATCCTAAACCAAACCTATTGAAATAAACAAAAACTCATCTATTGATTCTGACAAGCATCAAGTCCAAAATGTGCATTAAGCAGTTAATTCTTGAATCCAGAATAGGGAGATTAGTATCTTTATATATAATTCTCTTAAATGTACCCGTCGCTAATCCCATGCATGACAGCTCTCACAAGAGTTCATCAGCATCTGCTGGATAGGATAGCAATGGGGAGAGGGGAGAAAATAGGGATGCTGGTCATGGGAGCAGGAGGTGGTGGTAGGCCGGCCTGGCTAGGCTGGTGGGGGGAGGTGGCCACTGCCGGGAGTTGGCAGGCATGTGGGAGGAGATGGCAGGCTGGCTTTCTGGCCAGCCGGCTGGCCAGAAAGTGCCGAGGTGCGGAGAAGGGGGGAAGAATAAGCCAGCTGGCCCACCAGTCTGAAAGCACGGGGGGAGAAGTGGGTGGAGGAAGAAGCAGGCCAGCCAACACTCTAACCACTATACCACACTGGTTCCTGAGACATTTCATTTGCCTTATAGAAACTTGTTTAGCTGCCTTTGGAAATTTTAAGATGTTTCTCCTTGGAAGAAACTGTGAAATTCACTTTGAGCTCCCAATTTTTGAAAATTTGGTGCCACACCTAATTAATTTTGCTTTGTTAGAGTACCAAAAGTAGCCTTTGCATCTAGATCTGCTCTATCCCCACTGAAAAAGTCTTGGGGAGGTGCACCTTGCTGTAAATATTTGGTTATCCTGCAAAATACAATCTAAAAAGTAACATTATATTTAATTGGATTCCCGCCCCCCCCCCCCCGTTTCCCTCTCTCATGAGACATGTATTTAGAGCAGACAGACTAACAAGTGTAAGAATCTCTTAGAATCGCATGAATCATAGTTTTGAATTAGGGATAACAGAAATGGAAATGGAGTTCAGAACCAAATATTTCTCTCAGTATTGGAACACAGTTTTACCTTGGGCTGTTTTAGGCTAACAACACTGCCTAGTTAATAGCCCAGTATAGTATCGTGCTAATAAAGTTAGCAATAGTATCCAAAGGGCAGTGAATAAATTTAATTGGATAGGAAGAATCAGTTTATAGTCGAGAAATTGTATTTCTACAGCTACCCACAGGTTATTTCATATACCTAGGTTTCAGCCAATAGCACATCACGCTGGGCTGGACTGTTACATAGTATAGAATGATACTAAATAACACTCCTAGATACCCAAGCAAAAGGGAATTCCAGGGCCAGTTTTATAAGGTCAATCTTTGTGAGGAGAGAGTACTGTTTGTAATAACTGTTTATGTGTTGAGTGGAAACGAAGCAAAGCTACATACAGGCAGTACTATTCCTCTATCAATATCAGCCTAGAATTCCAAAAGCATGGCAAGCCACTTCTGCATGTTAGAAATCTCTTATCCCAGAACCAGATATTATGGCAGACATGTAGCTTCTGCAGAAAACAGCAGCATTTTTAACATCTAATAATACAAAATAGGTGATTTGATATCATTGCACTCTGTACTCCCTCTCTCCTGCAAGCAAGCCGCAGTCAATGAAACAGAGTAGGGTGCAGAAATGCAAGTGTGATGACATCACACAATGCATTTGGTAATATTAGACATGTTCTGTACTACAAGAAAGAGAAGAGGAGGAGATGCGGGCTGTTGGTTTGGGTGGCAGCCATGCATCTGCCACTCCTGCCTTAACAACCTTTCTTTTCATAGGCTTCAAAGTCACTAAGTTTTTTTCTTCTCTGTCACGGTCAACTTGCAAGAACTATTTCTGTCAATCTCCACCCAGGCAGGACAAATCTCACCCAAACTGCAGTGGCATGGAATACCCACTGGCCATCAAATACAATGAATCAAAGCATTATCATCTACCACAAAATGTCAGGACATAAAAAAGTATTATAGAGGGGGTCATTTTCCAAGACCAAATACTAGATTCTGCATGAAGGTATCATCTCAAAACAACCATATTGTTTCCAAGAGCAGCAACCTCTATCAGGGTCCTTTCCTAATCAGATTCAGTGTGATTCGGTCAAGAGCACTACACTCAGGAGTACTAGACAGGAGCGGGTAAAGGTCAACCATTATTACTGGTGTTTAGATGCAGGTAGAGTTCTGTGCTAATAAGCCCTTGGAAGAATTTAAATAATAAAGGGGCAATTGACATGGACCAGAAGGATGTGAAGATCAGGCTACAATTTCCCTGGATTTAACTGTGGTGTGTTTTTTGTGGGGTTGTTTTTTTTAGCTACGGGAAGAGAAGTCTGTTCCTAATGCATTTGTGGGATGGACATATTCTTATGAAAGATCAGATTCCTATGTCCTATTACTTCTACAGTCATTGTCTCATTTATTTTTTATAAGTAGATCCTGCTCCTTCAAGAAAGGTTGTATATATGTTTGGTTTCTACCTTCTCAGGCCTCTCTGTGCACTCCTGCCTTTGTTATCTGTATATGTAGGAGCAGAAACAGACTCCCTCTTGGATCACACCAATACACAACACTGGTTTTCTTGAAATGAACAGTAAAGACAAGGCACTATTCTAACAGAGATGCCACTGAGAAGGACAACCCATGATATCACATTGCGATGACTCTAATGCTCAGTTTCCTTTCTCCAGATTCTGCCAACATTAATTTTTAAGCAACAGCACTTTAATTTCTCTGCTACCCAGCAATTCTTTTTAGTTTCTCTGCTATCCAGAAATTCTCTTAGTTAAAGAGAGCATGAAGAAATGAGTAGTTGGGGGCATCTTTCTAAGTCTTTGTCATATTCTCATGAACATTTTGCTTGCAAAAGATTGCACTGCTCTTTGTAAGAGGCTAATTGATACAGAACATTGCCTGTAGAGGGAATTACTGTCATTGGTCTACAAACCCCTGCTAACTTTGCAAAGAGGCACCTTTTAACGTGGTGATTCTCTTTATTTAGCAGGGGGAGAGTAACTGGCCCCATCCACCCCCAGCACAGTACCTCCAGTGACTGTTGCTGGTGTCTATCATGTTTCTTTTTTAGATTGTGAGCCCTTTGGGGACAGGGATCCAGCTTATTTATTTATTATTTCTCTGTATAATCCACCCTGAGCCAATGTGGAAGGGTGGTATAGAAAATGAATTAACAACAACAACAACAAATTGAAATTGAAAGGCTGTGGCAGAAGAAGAACAAAATAATCCCAGTAGAGGCCACAGAAATCACCATCAGCCAATCAAAAAAAGCAGCTTTACTAGGAACAGCCTATACTTTGCAATGATATCTACAATAATAACGATGACGCCATGACTCGGATAGGGGAGGTTCGTTCCCAGGCGGATGGAGCCCAATAATCAGCCCAGGCGAGAGGACTTAAGATCAAGATTTTATTTGCCCTTAAGTAGCAAAGTTGCTGCTTGGCTCATGCTCAAAGCAGGACAGAGGCTTGACACAAAAGCAACACATTTTTACACTAAGTTATTCTTAAGAAAACAATTACACAAGAAAGGCAGTTATATGTCATAACTCGTGTTTAGCCAAAGTTCCTGTTTCTTGGGAGTAGGTTACAAAATATGCATGCAAGCAGCTGGCCGGTCTGGGCCAGTCGTATCTTGCTCCCTCAGCACTTGCGGTTTCCTTGCTAAATATGATTTCTGCTAACTAGGAGAAAACAACTACCATATTGGGGGGGGGGGGGTTGAAAGGTTTAGCAGCATACTTTAGATTTTATAGCAAACTCAGACAAAAATGGCGAAGCTTATGTCAAGCATTTGATTTCAACCCTTATGGCCTACATATCAATATTAATAATAAAATTCAGCTATCCCAGGTCCTTGGGAAGGTCTCGATGTCTGGATAAAACAAACCAGTCAATAACACCTGTGTAAACAGAAATAATAATAATGTGCTATTAAAAGTCCCTACACATATGCCCTTAATGGTATAGCTGCTGCTTCCTGTATGCTCCCAATCTGGGTGGTATAAGGTCTTCCATCTTGTGATTCCATTTTCTGTCATATTAACAAACCATGCAATCAATGCCCCTGCCCTTGAAAGGTATGTCACTTGGGAAGTACATAAGCATACCAGGCAGATAAACTGTGGGAGGGAGGATTTATTTATGCCATGGCCATGGCAGCCACATCAAGAGGTACACATTAAGGGTGCCCAAGCTTACCTTCTTACACTTACTTGGGAGTAAGACTCATTGAACCGAGACGTATATGCTTCTGATAGAAACAGAATAGGATTGGGTTGTAGGATAGGTAGGATAGGATCCTGTCCTCTGGCAAGAAGGGTGCAAAATTGATAGAATCTAATCTATTGCACCATACAATTTCATTTGTTGTAATATTATGTTGGTATAGTCAGAGACCTCAGACTACAGAGGCAGACCTGAGCTATTGCATTCTGCAACAGCCCTTTTCTGAGCAGTGCAAAGCCTTGAAGAATGCAATAGCTCAGGTCCACCACTGTAATGTCTGAGGTCTCTGACTATACCAGTACAATGAAAAATGTGGTGGAGAGAGAGAGAGAGAGAGAGGTGATAGTCACAATTCTGTCCACACTGCCAGGATGGATCAGGACTTCTCTATGTAATACTGAGAATAGCAAAAATGAGTGTTGAGTAGAGCTCTCACTGACAATTTCCTTAACACTAAATTTTAAGTGAATTTGGGTATTTCTCCTCAGGTAAAGTATCTAGAGAATCTCAAGAGAACTCTAATATGTTTCAGTTGCAAAATCTCTCAGGGCAATGGGGGCAGGCTCCACATATCTCTAAGCTATCTGGTCAATTATCCCTAATGCAAATTTCAAAATGAATCTGAAGGTTGCTCTCCAGGTGAAACCTCAAAGATTTGGTAAGACTAACACCATTTCTGAATGAAAAAGAAAATATTAAGACATCTTTCCTAACAATGAGTAGAGATTTGTTTAATAAATAATTGAGTGTCCACATCTTACCATTACAATTTCTCATGATGGCATACTGTAGGGGTGTGCACAAATCATTCACTGCCAAACCAGTTCACTGGGTTGATTTGGCAGCTTGATCATGAATCGAACTGGAGATGGTTCAGTCCGTGATCAAACAGGACAAAACCCATTTTGATCAAACCGGTTCAGCAGAAAATAGGTGGCAAGAGAGGTAATAAGGTTCTTACCTGGCCAGCGTGGATGCAAACACCTCCACTCGCCTCCCTGGCATGGCCCCAAGCATATGCAATGCCTTGTTAGGAAGCTGACTGCACAGCAGTGGCCCCAATAGCACTTGGGGCCACACTGAGGGGAGTGAACGGTGGCACCGGCAGCCATGCCATCCAGTTAAAAACCTTGCTAACTCTCTCGCCACCCTGCCTGGTCACCCCTTAGCATTCCCAGGACCTCAACCTCCAGTTTCATCCTCACTGGACCTCCAGTTTCATCCTCACTGGATTCCCCTTTACAAGTATTAGCTGCCCAAACTGGCAAATTGGTTTGGTCAAAAGAACCAGACCGTTTGGTTGGCAGCATATGACTTAGCTCGAATTTGATTCAAATTTGAATTGAACTGTGATTTTTGGTTCATGCACACCCCTAGTATACTGAAGTTTCTCATACTGAAGTTGTCATATTGCCCCTGCATTTGAAAATGAAGAGGCATTGGCAAAACTCCGGTTGGGGATGAAATAAAAGGCCACAACCATGATTAACTAGTAGCAATTAAATAACCTAGTTAATAAGCCCCAAGCTAGTGAAGGTTACTATCAGCCTGTGGTGAGGAAGTTCTCTTCTGCCATCCACATCCCAACCCATTTCGAGCAAGTCTAGCCTGGCTCCATGCTTAAGACCAGTATCTTCCCTGATCATGGCACTTCCTAGCTACACTTTCTAAAGTGCCCTGAGAGAGCTTTTTATCATTGCACAAACTCTATGGTCTTGAGTGTGTGAATCCTTCATTAAGATATTCCATTCCTTCTCTCCCACTCCAAAGCCCAATTATGCTGAGGAATTAATGTGCAAATTTATTCAAATGTAATCCATTAAATCTCTCTCTCTCTCTCTCTCTCTTTCTCTCTCTCTCTCTCTCTCTCTCTCTCTCTCTCTCCTGCAAATTCTGCCTCACATTGGGCATTGGCTAGTTTGTCCTGGAACAAGCAGACACTCACGTTGTAGGCATTTTTGAGGTAATCATAGGACTGGGCTGTAAGTTTTCATCTTGGAGATTGGTACATTACAGGACTCAAATTACTTGCAACGCCTGAGCAAAGTTTCACTTCCCACAGCCAAGTGGACAAGAAAAATGCTTAGACTTATTGTCACAGGACGTTTTGGAAACCATATAACATGCACTGTAGTCTTGCTTGAGGGGGCACTAATAATTAATGTGCTTTTAACGATGGAAAATAGAATTCCACGAGCAAGCTAAATTTTAACCAAGTGTCATGCCTGATTCTAAATTGGAGTTTTATGAACCGCTTGCACTACATTCCTATTTCTTCCAACTTAAATAGCCCCGTTGGAAGTCAGCCCAGTGCTTTGCCATGCCAGAGGCCAAGCATTTTCATGGATGGCTCAACTCAGGGTGATGCCTGTCATGGTCATCAATCACCCTCAAAATAAGTATCATTTTTCTAAGCTGGAAAGTGACAAGAAGAAGCCTATGACTTGCTCCTGGGTGGAAGGGAAACAAACATTTATGTTCTTTCTGTGGTATGAAAGTATTCTTGCAGAAAGCTGAATAAATTCAGTAGAAACTGTGGTGCCATTTTTGTCCCATGTGCTCCATTCTACTGAATGTGGCTTATCATGCAGGAACAAATATGTTGATATGGGACATGTTAAGAACAGAGCTTAAGGAAAGATTAAATAAAACAAGTCAATGTAAATTTGAATATGCTGTTTTCTCCCTAGTTTCAAATTTGTGTGCTCTAGCCTTACTGGCATCTCATGATTGTGTTGATGTTGGTATAAGGAGTTTTTTTTTTTTCAAAAAATCATTCCACAAATTCATAGTAAGAAAACATTTGTATTTATACATTACAATGGTTGACACCCAGAACAGCCTTTTGATAGTGCAAAAAGGAGACACACTGGTGTGAGGAAGAGCTTTCCCAGTTGCACTGGGACCATGTAGTCTTGGGTGCACAGCAAAGGGCAGCAAATGTTGATGATCCACTCTGTCTCTTGCAATGCCCTGTGTCACCCAAAATTGTATCCCTGAGGGTTGCACAGACCTCAGGGACACATTTTCAAGTTGTAGGGAACATTCAATGTAAGTAAATGTCTTCTATGGAGTCAACTCATTGGTCCATCTAACTCGGTATTGTCTACACAGTACTGTGTAGACACAGCAGCAGCTCTCCAGAGTTTTGTCTTTTTCTAGCCCTACCTGGAGATGCTAGAGTTTGGAGATGCTAGAGATGCTAGGACCTTCTGCATGCTAAGCACGTTTGGTACCACTGGCCTACAAACCCTCTGCTTCATTTCAGTCATAACCCCCCCACCCCACCTGCACAATGAAGTGGTAAAGTCCAGGAACAATTTTACCAGATGATCTGCTGCTTGTGTAGTCCAGGCTTAGATCTGTGGACATTAGAAGTCAGCTTTCCTTAGGACTTGTAGTAGATCCCAAACTCACCTTACGAGCTCAAAGTCATTTTGCTCTTGACGTGTGGCCCCTATATAAAATGCAGTGAAGCTGTGGAAACAAAGATCATCTTTACTATTTTCCATGAATATAATTGTACAGATACCCACTCTATCAAGCATAAACCACCATCTGGGCACCAATTCCATGGAATATGCCAGTGTGAGTGTATGAGAGAGAATTCAGCTCGAGGATGAAGGCAATAACTGTCCTACAAACAGGCAGCCTGGAGCTAAATTAGTTTATCAAACAACTTTCCTGCTGGCTGCAAAACCACTGCAGTCATAAAAGGACTTTAGGTGGCAGCGGTAGCAGCGGTAAAGGTCAAAACCATGGCATTCATCAATGCTGGCCGTCACATTAATGACACACTCATATACTGTACAGGGCAGGCTGTGTATTTACAGACATAGATGTTCTGTCAGTTTTAATTTGCACAGGTATTTAATATGGGCTGTGTTTCACCTACTCCAGAGGGCAGAAGATGGAGACTCTGTGTACGGAAGATGGGATACCAGCATGGCAAGGGGTGAGTGGCAGGCAAGAAGTGGAGTGAAGAGGAAGATAACTGGCCGCCCAGCTGCTTATTCCTCCTCCATATCCCCTCTTCTGTCTCTCACCACTCTATCATAGTATGAACACCTTCTCTGAACACACCCAGGAGCCAACTTGCAGGCCACTTGCACAAGGAGGAGGAATAGTTCAGTGTATGGACCGTCATCACTGGAGCAACCTATAAAGCTGCCTTAGTCTGAATCAGACCATTGGTCCATCTAGCTCAGTATTGTTTATGCTGAGTGTCAGCACCATAGTTCTTCAGGGTTTCAGACACAGGTCTTTCCCATCTCTATCAGGGTTTGAACTTGCAAATCATGTGCTCTACCACTCAGCTACAGCATCTACGTCTCTCCCCAACCTTGAAAATGGGTAATTCTGCTGTGTCTCTACATCAGGAGTGACTTATTGGTCTAAACACATCCAGTGGAGTGACATAGTAAAATTATTAGCTCTGAGTTTAGGCTAATTGGATAGAAGCACGGCCAGATGAGTAAACTGCACAGATACAGTGAGTAGCCTCCTCTGTGCATGGGCACTTTGTACTCTCAGGACACTTGAGTTAATTTATTATTCATGGTACATTCACATTCTCCCACAGCACATTGCCCCATCCCTTCGTTTCATGCGGAGAGATGGGTCTTTTGTCCTACCCTCTTGCCCAACAGCCCCAAGGTAGGGATGTGCAGTTCGACAGTTCGGGGTCAAACCGAACCACCCGCTGTTCAATTCAACCCTGGATTGAACCCCCCCCAGGCCATTTGGGGGGGGGGGGTTCATGAGTTGTGTCTTTTAGTTTTTTAAAAAATAAACTTACCTCTTCCAGAGGTGTTCTCCAAGGCAGCAGCAGCGAGTCGGTGGAGATTTCCCCTGTCCCTGCAGGCCTCCCTAATGTTCAGAACTGGCCTGTTTGGCTGGTCTTTGGCCCATTAAGACCGTTCCCCCAGTGTGGTGGCCATTTTGGAAGCTGCCACACCTGCACAATGGGCTTCTATTTATTGTTTGTTTGTCATGCCAAGCCATGGGTCATGCCAAGCCATGCAGAGGCTCATTGCGCATGTGCGGCAGCCTCCAAAATTGCCGCTGCACCAGGGGGAAACCAAATGGGCCGGTTTTGAACAGAAAGGAGGCCAGCAGAGGAGGGGGAACCTCCACGGACCTCCTGCCACCACCTTGGATAACACTCCCAGAGGGTATGGGGGGGTTCCCCAAAGGTTTTTTAATTTAATTTTTGTTTGTTTGGGAAACCTTCCCTGGACCAGACTGAGGGGGGATGGTTCAAGGGGATGCCGGAACAAATTGGCCCCTTCTGGTTCGCGTCCAGTTTGGACTCAAACCAAACGAGACCATCCAGTTCAGTGCGCACCCCTACCCCAAAGGGCCCGTGTGATTGGCCAGGGGTGGTTGATGGGGCGGGGTCAGATTGCTGTTCAGTAGCTCCCCACCTCAGCATCATCAGTCCTGGCAGTTCAGCATCAGAGAAGGAGCTCACTTTATCATCTCCTCTCTCAGCGCTGGGTGGTGGTGTCGTTCGGTTGGCGTTCAGGAGAGGTGGCGTTTTCGGGGCAATCCCATACCCAGGCTGTTGTGCTGCACAGAATCTGGCAGTTTAGGGGTGAGAGCAGGGACTTATAGGCACTGGGAGCAGTGTTTGGGTGGCATTCAGCTGGGGTGGCCCTGCCAAGGGGCTGTACTTGGGGGTGCCTGCCTGCTTTTAGGTGTGTTACATGGGGGAAAGCAGCTGGGAGGTTGTTTGGCAGCTGGTGTGGGTGTGTGAGCATTGGTTTTGAGCCCCTTTTCATTCCTTTTGTTAGGGGCTGGTTATTTCTGGGTGTTTGCTGCTTATTTATTTATTTATTTTTCAAATTTGTACACTGCCCCAAATATTTGTCTCTGGGCACATTAACAAAACAAGTTAAAACATACTCAAAAAGCTCAAAACAATTTAAGCAATCTAAAAATTAAAAACAGATTTTAAACCTGAAAAAGCTTGGGTGTAGAGGTGGGCTTTCAAGAGCTTTTAAAAAATTGTCAGAGATGGGGAGGATCATATTTCAGTAGGGAGCACAATCCACAGTCTCGAGGCAACAACCAAGAAGGCCCGTCCCCGTGTGGCCACCAGCCGAGCTGGCAGGCGGCAACTGGAGACGGACCTCTCCAGACGACCTCAGTGAGCGGTCGGGCTCATAATGAAGAAGACATTCTCTTAAATACCCAGGACCTAAGCTGTTTAGGGCTTTATAGGTTATAACCAGCACTCTGTGTTTTGCCTGGAAACCTACTGGCAGCCAGTGTAGTTCTATCAGCAAATGGATGATGTGGTCTCTCTGAGATGACCCAGAGAGCAACCTGGCTGCTACATTCTGTACCAACTGGAGTTTCTGGACTACATACAAAGGCAGTCCCACATAGAGCACATTGCAGAAGTCAAGTCTGTAGGTTACCAACATATGTACCACTGTATTGAGGTTGTTCATCTCAAAAAACAAGCTTTTACTGCTTGTTCTTTTTTTTGGGGGGGGTGTTCTTTGCTCCCATCACTCCTTCGTGTCTGGGGTTGTGTTGCTTTACAGGGTATGCTTATATTATGCTTTGGGTGCCGGTGGCATTCTCTCTTGGGACCATTTAGCTGAGAGTGGGATTGTTGGTTATCATGCCCCTGAAGAAGGCAAAAGGGAATACTGGGGCTTGCCCCATTTACCCCCCTCCATCTGAGCCCCAATCCTCCAAACTCAGATGAGAACAATGATATGGTGCAGATTAGGGCTTTAATTCACGGAAAAGAGGCATTGGATCGCACTAAGAGGGTCCCATCTGATAAAGGGGCAGGCCCATCTGATGTGGCCCCCAAAGAGAAGAAGCATACTCAGAATGCAGTCTGAGCAGAATTGTTGAAATCTCTGTCTGCTAGGTTGGCTTCCTTGGAAAATGATAATGTGCCAGCGGTGCCCGTCCTGGTTGAGCCTTCTGGTCTTGCTCCTCCTACACCTGCAACGCCGATGTCTGTGGATCTCCCTGTGCCATTGCCGGCTGAACCTGTTACAGTGGACCCTATTCCGGCGGAACTGCCTGTGCCTATTCCATCAGGTGATCTTGACACAAACACACCAAAGGAGGGTACTGGCCAGTGGCCTTCATATCCCTGGCTGATGTCACCTTTTGGCAGCTGGGGCTGCAGCCCCTTTTGGCTGGTGCGGCGCAGCTGTGGGCACTCGGAGCCTTTCCAAGCATGCCGGTGGGGCCCCTTACACAACACGGTTCAGTAGAGCAAGTAGAGTGGTGGGGGTTGACATCTCAGGGCACTGTAACTTTGCCCGCTTGGGCAGACGGTAGCTATCCTATGGGAGTTCCTTCCCTGCAACACTCTCTATATGTGGCTTTGGGCCCTCCCCTTGATGATCACCTCTTGCTGATTACGAAAGAAAAAAATATTCAAAGGGGAATATGTTGACATCTTCAGTCTTCTTTTCCGTGATCCAGAGTTAAAACAGAAGGAGGGTGAAGCTCCCAAAAGGAAATTGCTGGAGCGGATGTGGAATAACTGGTTGTCTGGCTTCAGTATATATATGGGGGTCATACTTAAGGTGCAACAAGCCAGGCATCCAGCATTGGTCAAATATGTAGATACTAGCTGATCCGGCACAGACCATCTCTGCTCCTAGTTCTCACTGTCATTTCGCCCCTTCCCTTCAGCCCCAGTCCGTCCTCCATCGTCCCCCCTCCCTTCAGCCCCAGTCTGTTCTGCACTTTGCTTTGCTTTCCTTCCCTGCCCACTGGTGGTGGTTTCCCTTGCTGGCTGGCATGGCCAGCACTTTCCCACCCCACCAGCCGGGCTGGGCTATGTTTCCCACCCCACCAGCTGGGCTGGGCTATGGGAGCTTTCCCTCCCTGCCGGCCGGGTTGGGCTGCGGGAGCTTTCCCTCCTTGTTGGCTGGGTTGGGCTGTGGGGGCTTTCCCTCCCCACTGGCTGGTGGTGCTTTCCCTCCTGCTGCCATTTTCTCCCCATCCATGTCACTGTCCCCCTGGCAGCTGCTCGCAAACTCTAGCGAGAGCTGCCACACATGGGATTAGCGACAGGTATGTTTAGGAGAATTATATAGAGAGATTATCCACCAGGCAGTGATGGATTTTGCAGGCACGTCATGGGCTAGGTACAATGAGAATTTTTATATGTGGGCAGCTCTTGACCCAGCCCTCCCATGGGACACGCCTCTTAACGGACACTGGCTGCTGAGCATGTCACCTTCATGGCCGGTAGAGGGGGATTGGGCTGATAGCAGGCACTTGCTGTCCAGGAATCCTGCATCTAGTAGTTCTGCTAGTACCAGCCAGCAATGGGTTCAACTCCACCTGGTATGTTGGGAATTTAATAACAGTGGGGCACTGTAACAGATCTCCATGCAGATTGTGGCATGCGTGTGGCTTCTGTGGAGCCAAGCACTGGGCTCAGCTTGTAGCAGGGCGATGGGCTGGTTCACTGGATATTGGAATTGCCAGCCTAACCAGAAGAAGGGAAATCCACCCTCTCCATCTCCAGGAAAGGGGGTCCAACCCAATTAGGTTGGGTTTTTTGCATCAGCTGCTTGTTACTTATTCAGACTGCCATGCAGCTGGCTATTTAGACCAGGGGTTTGGCGATGGTTTTCAGATCCCTTCAGCATCCATCAGGGTAGCCTTTGTTGCACGTAATCTCACAACTGTGAATGTGAAAGAAGATGTTGTGGTTAGGAAAACCACAAAGGAACTTTCTACGGGTAGAGTCATTGGCCCTTTTGACACCCCTCCTTTCCCTAATCTTCATGTCTCCCCACTGGGTGTGGTTCCCAAGAAGACACCGGGTGAATTTCACCTAATTCATCAACTTACTTATGCTAAGGGGTCTTCTGTGAATGATGGGATACCAGAGCACCTTTGTTCGGTGTGCCATCGATGAGGCAGTGAAGATGGTTAGAGGTGTGGCCCGGGGGACCTGCTCACGAAGTGCGACATTGAGTCTGCCTTCTGCCTTCTGCCCGTGCACTCTTCAGACTTTGATTTGCTGGGCTTTTTGTTTGCTGGCAAGTTTTACTTTGACAGAACGCTCCCTATGGGCTGCTCCATCTCTTGTGCGGCCTTTGAGGTGTTTAGCACCTTTTTGGAGTGGGCAGTTAGGAGAAGGGCCTGGATTATTTTCTTTTTTCTGGCCTGGGAGGTTCCACCATTTGCCATCATCTTCTTTGCTGCTTCATTCAGTTGACTTCAGAATTAGGAGGACCATTAGCAAAAGATAAGACAGAAGGGCCCGTTACTCGCTTGTCCTTTTTGGGAACTGAATTGGACACTGTAACAGGCTGTAGTCATCTCCTGGGGGAGAAGTTAGAGTTGTTGGGAGGGCTTCTTTGGGCTTTAGGGCTACCTAGGAAAACCACCCTTAGGGAGCTGCAGGTAGTTTTGTGCCACTTGAACTTTGCCTGTAGGGTTGTGACCCCTGGCAGGGCCTTACTGAGATCTCTTTGTGATGCTGTTGTTGGGGTATGGTAACCTCATCATAGGATAAGGATATCTGCGGGCATGCAATCTGACCTGGCTGTTTGGGAATCATTCCTGAGAGGTTTTAACAGGGTGTTCTTTTGGAGAACAGACCAGTTGATCAAAGCTGAACTGCAGGTACATTTTGATGTTGCAGGTGGTATAGGCTTCAGAGTCTTTTTCATGAGTGCGTAGTGTTCTGCCTGCTGACCATCGATCTGGGTTGCTCAGAGAGTTACTAGGGATCTCACATTCCTGGAATTGTCTCCTTTCATTGTGGCTGTACACCTGTGGGCGGGGAGGTTCTGTGACACCACTGTCCGTTTTTGGTGTGACAATCAGGCGGTAGTTCAGGTTGTGAATTCTCAGACCTTCTGCTCACCGCAGGTTATGGGTTTGCTACGGATCTTTGTACTCCAGTGCCTCAGGTTTAAAATCCTTTTCGTTGCTAGGCATGTCCTTTTCAGGCAGCCAGGATCAGGATGCTGGCCCCAGAGGCCAATGTAGACCCAGCTCCTATGCCAGAAGCACTGTGGCAGCATGACAAGTAGAAGCCCAAGGGCCATTGATGCCTCTTTGGCCGCTGGTATGAGGGCTAGCTATTCATGTAAGGCAGCCTCTTTTGGTGCTTTACATCTGGGAGAGGGCCTCGTGGACAGTGGGCCTATTCCGCCTGACCACCTCATGTAGTTTTTGGTGTCCTTACATGCTTCTGGGCATTCTGTTTCTACCATGTCAGATTATCTGGCCACCCTGTCATTTGAGGCACAGGCCCGGGGTGCTTCCGATTCTACAAAGGATTTCAGGGTACAGTGCATGCTTGAGGGTTGGTCGAGGGAGCGGCCCAGGGCCCCAGACAAGAGGAGGCCATTGATGATAGAACTAGTGTCTGTGTTGCTAGTTCAAATCTAAGCCCTGTGTAGTTCCCCTTGGGAGATCATGCTTTATAAAGTGGCAGTGACAGTGGCTTTCTTTGGGGCCTTTCACCCAGGCGAGGTTCTCCCTTGAAGTGCCCGGGCTCCCAGGGATCAGTGCTTACAATTTACTGACCTCTCCTTTATGGAGTCAGGGGTGCAGTTGTTTCTATGCTAGTCTAAGACTGATCAGCGGGGCAGGGGGTAACTGGTACAACTGTCATCAGCTGGGGGCACCTCGTTTCCCCCTGTCACTGCCTTCCTGTGCTATTTGGCTCTCCAGCCTGCTTCTACAGGGTGCTTATTTGTATATGCTGATGGTACGCCCCGACCCAATATCAGCTCTGGGCAGTCTTGTGTAGTTGGGCGAGCCATTTCTTCTGTTCAGCTTGCAATCCTTCCACATTGGCATGGCAACCACCACTAGTTGGTTGGAACTGGAAAATCCGGTCATTCAGCAGATTGGATGCTGGAAATCTAAAGTATTTTTGCTCTTTGTGCACTGAGGCATAGTTATGTGGCCTGTCTGTTACTGGTTGTTCAGTTTTGTTGTTTTCTTGACAGGTGCTGGCGGAGCAGTGGGTTCTGTATGTGTGTTAATCTGCAACCACTCCCTGGTCTTCTGGACCTTCAAGTGTGCCAGCAATTCCTTCTTCAGTATCCAACTTGGTTTGGGGAGGCTCGCCAGGGTGTGCTGCTTGGGGATGAGAGGAATGCTGTGGAGCCAGCTGCTTCCGGCCTTTTGGGAGTATTTAGTTGTTAGTGCCCCCGCACATGGTTCTGGTTATCCATTTGGGTGAGAATGATTTGGGAAAGTGAGTTGGGCTCTCCTTGGTGCAGCAAGCCAATTCTGACATTGACACTATTCGTGGTCGGATTCCTGGGGTTGTCATTGTTTGGGTTGATTGGCTCCAGCACAGGGTTTGGAGGTGGGTAGCCAACAGGGGTGTATCTAGGGTAGGGCAGGCAGGGCACATGCCCCGGGCGCCACTTAAAGGGGGGGCGTAATTTTTAAAAATTAATATTTTTTTTTGAAAAAAATGGCCACTGAATACAAAATGGCCACTGCACATGCTCAAATGGCCTCTGTGAGGCCCTAGGCCATGCCAGGCCTTGCAGAGACCATTTGAGCATGCGCAGTGGCTATTTTTTTTAATGGCTATTTGAAAAAAATTAAAAATGGCCACCACACATGCTCAAATTGTTCCTGCAAGGCCCTAGAGGCCAGCAGGGGAGGGGAAACCTTTGCAGACCGCCCCCCCACGGCCTTTAGGAAGCCCCTGAAGTGGCTACAGGTAATTTTTTTAAAAAATAATTAATATAATATAAGTCACTGTACTCATATTCAGTTTGGCACTATGTACAGAGAATCAGGGCTTGTGAATACTGAGCTGAAGCTTATGAGCTAGGATTGTATTCATTTGCTCTTACTTTGCTTCTTGTGATAAGTGAGTTAAATGTGATGTCTTAATAATATGGCTATTAACGGTGAGTGTGTTTTTGAATCAGTGTGAAATCTTTAGTATTAAGGCCCACTGAGAGTTTCTTGCTCTCTTTCTCTCATTTTAACTGTCTTTCTGAAATAGTAGAATACTAGCTGACCCGTGCGGCCGCCGCCGCCCTGCGGGGGCCGAGTGCAGCCGCCGCCGCCTCGCCTCCGCGGCCGGGCCCGGCCAGTCCCGCCGCCTCGCCTCCGCTGCCGGGCCAGTCCCACCGCCTCGCTTCCGCGGCCGGGCCCGGCCAGGCCAGGCTACCTCTCTCTCTCCTCCCGCCCCCTGTCTCCGGCGGGGCAGAGTGCGGCCGCCGCCGCCAGTGGGCCTGGCCGGCCCCAGAGTACCGCCATCGGGCCTGCCGCCTCGCCTCCGCGGCCGGGCCCGGCCCCGCCGCCTCGCTGGGCCCCGCCGCCTTGCCCCGCCTCGCTGGGCCCGCCGCTCGCTAGGCCCCGCCACCACAGCCTGGCCCGCCGCCATCGCGCTGGCCCCGCCGCCTCGCCCCGGGGCCGCCGCCACCTTGCTGGGCCCACCGCCTCGCTGGGCTCCGCCGCCGCGGCCCTGGGCCCGCCGCCTTGCCTCCGCAGCCGCCCAGCAAGCGAATTCTCCTGGGTGTGCTGCCAGCCAATCAGGCGCCCCCTGCAGCCCAGCCAATCAGCTGGGCTGATGGGACGCATTTCTCCTGGGCACACCCAGGAGAATTATATATATAGATATTCCAATCAGTGACACAGTTTACTCTGCATATCTTTTAATTATTTTCAGAGTATCTGGGGAAAGTCAAATTCTTCATTTTTTGGTCTGTCTACGTCCACTGCTAAATAGTTTTTGAAATATTAAAAAGATTAATGAACTTGACTTGTATTTTTCAGCAGATATTATGGTAAAGTTATCTGAAAGATGGGTGTCATTTGTTTGGACATGGGGTGCAATTTCAGTGCTTGCCCTAGGCACCATTTTCCCTAGATACGCCTCTGGTAGCCAATGTATATGGAGTCAAACGGGCCAGGCAGACACTCACTGTGGCTTTGGGAAGGCACACCGTGGCACATGGAGGTGCAGTCATTTTACAGCCAGGCATTGAGCATTCACTGCCTCACCTTTTCCATCCGGATGGGCTGCATCTGTCCACGGTTGGATGTGACATCTATTTGCCCAATATTCGGAAGAGGCTTGCTGTGATTCTGGACAGTTGTGGGGCAGGAAGGCCAACCTAGGCTGACCTCCCTTTTTGGCAGGTACAGTGTGGGCTGGGTGGTGGTTTAGTTAGGTTGCAAATCGGTGAGCACCCTGGGGCAGGTATATGGGTGGGCTGGTCAGTCACTCCCTAGTGGCTGTGTGGCACAGGGACCTGATTCACCATGAAACCTGCTTCGGGGCTTTACAAACCTCAATGGCTGTGCGGTTAATGAGGTATGAAGTCTTGAAAGTTGCCCTGGCCCTATAGGGGTTCACTATGAAGGGGGAAAAGTGACTTCATCCTGCTTCTACCCTGCATCAGGGTGTGTTGCCCATTTAAGGCATGGGAGAGGACAGTGATATTTTGGTTAGGCCCACACAGTTGGTGGGTGGATTTTTTTTTCCTTTCAATCAAGCTCACTTGATCAATAAACTTGTAGCCCTTTTATTCCAAACTGTTGTTGTCAGTGGTTTTCTTGGGACTGGGTTGTGGAGACAATAGTGTGCCCCAGCATACAGGATGGGAATTATGCTCCAGATTATTTGTGTCAGGAATAAAGATTTCACATCAGGCCTCTTGCCCACCATGGACTGGATAACCCACCTTTTGGCTTAATCCTATAAATTATTTTCATGATCTGGAGTTGAATTCCCCAATGTTTTCAGCTGCTACCAATGACAAGGGTGGAAGATAACCAGATGCATCCAGAGAAACTTTGAAATAAGTGGCTCTTGTAGTCCCTGAATTGGCCATGCTGTTGAAGTCATGCTGTCCTGATCTATGGAAATTTTTCAGTAAGATCTTGACAGGTAAGTCTCTCTATAGATAATTTTACGCAGTGCATGGTTGGTAGCTTTTCATACTGTACACAGAGCTGCCTGTCAAACATTTCATGCTGTCTGCATAGTAAGTATTAAAACCACTGGGGTCCTCCCTAGAATCCTTGCTATTTGAGAAATTAGCTCTGCATAAAAAAGCTCTCTCTCTTTTCCTAAAACTCTATAACAATGCATTAATTCAGATGCATTAATCCCAAGAGATTCTGCAGGTTTGATTTATTCATTTTGCCACCACATCAACATATTCTTATTAAGCCAAGCCTTTCAAGATATATTAGCTGACATCATCGGCAGCCCTCCAGCAACAGAAAGAGGTCTGCAGGTCTGCAAGGAGCCTTGGGTGTCCCTCCCTGCTCTGAAGGTTTCATTGCACAGAAGACCAGTTGTGGATTGGGAGATGGGGAGCAATTTTCTCATCAATCCATTCCCTCCCAAGTCCCTTCCCACTTCTATAAGTATGTTCCTAAGGGTCACACAGCTTTCCATGACATATTTATACAGGTGGACAGGGCTTTTGGAGGGAGGTGAGATATGCAAACATAGCTTCCCCTCCCCCTCCACCCAAGTCCTTCTTTTGCAAATCAAGTCAGCTATTGCTGATAGTTCAAGGGTTCAGCTATGTACTACAGTAAGCAGAGAGATACCACTGAAAATAACAGCTTCATGTTGGATCCTCCTCCTCCTTTCTCCTCCTCCTCCTCCTCCTCCGTAATGTCTCGTAAAACATACCCTGTCCTAAACTAGTGATGTTTTGCCTTTTCCCACCCCTGGCTTTGGAGAGCCAATGGTATGGAGCTGGGTAACAGAAATGCATAATGTTGTGATGTCAGGACACAGATCTGTTTTACTACATATGTTTGAGGAGGAAAACAGTAGATAAACCAAGGCTGAAATGTTGGGTAGTAGCCCCCATCTATCATAATGCACTATTCTGTTTTGGCTTACTGATCTAAGGGATTTTTAAAATGCTGCTCTATTGAGTGTTGAATTGAACCATAAATAATGTATATTGTGTTCCCTAGTGTTCTACATGTGTGGAAGCTAGCTGGAGAAGGAGCCATATGCAAAAGTGAGTGCAGTGACTTAATTCCCCTCCCTGATCCAGATGTCAGGACTAAAAGCCTTCTAAAAAAAGAAGAAGATGAAATCTCATTGATCACCTGAGGAGAAAAATGGAAGCTGCAGGGTCATTGCCACCTGGGCACATAGATCCATTTTGTGTGTGTGTCCTGGATGTCCTCTGTACTGCCTGATGATCTAGGTGGACTGTTGTAATAGCCTCAGTGATGACATTGCACCATTACTCTTAGCAGCCTCTGCTGTGCACCCTACATGGCATCTGCATTCTCTACAGGAACCCCCACCCCACAGCATGATGGCAGAGAGTAGCGGTCTCTTTACTATGCAGTGTCTGCTCCCGGCTCAAGTAGGAAGTGCCTGCTATGTCTATTTGTGATGATGAATGGAAGGCAGTGGCCCCTTCTTGCCACCAAGGCAAGTGGCAGCTTGGACAATGCATGCTGAGCTTTCCTGCATCACGTTCAGGCAGAGGAGTGAGTGTGACAAAGCCAAGAGACCCTCTTGTGGAGGGCCACAGAATGAAGACTGCTTGAAAAGACTATATAAGCAGCTTCAGCTTGCTCTCCCTGGAAATATTTGGCTTCACCAAACAGAAGAGAAATCATGAATTGTTCCCTTTGCTAAGCAAGGTCTGCCCTGATGTACATTTGAATGGGATACTACATGTGAGCACTGTAAGATATTCCCCTTTAGGGGATGGGGCCACTTGGAAAATCACTTGCATGCTTGCATGTAGAAGTTTCAAGTCACACACACACACACACACACACACACACACACACACACACACACACACACGACATCTCCAAGACAGGACTGAGAGAGAGACTCCTGCCTGCAACCTTGGAGAAGCTGCTGCCAGTCTGTGTAGACAAGAAGATTTAGAAATCATGAAAATAGTTAATAGTTAGAATAGGCATGGGGCTGTGGTTCTGGGCCCCAGATCTTTAAGGTACTTAGCAATCCCCCTGGGAATCTGGATTTCCCAACTGCCACTTCTGTGAAAAACCAGTGAGGGGCAGGATTTCAGCCTTTTGAAAAGGACTCAATAGGCAAAGCAATAGCTTCCCTGTGAACACTCTAGGGCTATTCTCACGATCAGCAAAGATCAGGCTAGGAGAGACTAGCCCAATTTTTGCTGATTGTGTAAACCACCGGGCTCGCAGGCAAGGGGCTTACAAGTGGCTAGCCCGGGTTTGTGGAGCGAGCGCTCCGCAAAAGTGAGTAGCTGCAGCGTGGCTCCGCACTATGGCTACTCATGAGGAGCTGCCTCCCGGCTCCAGGGGTGTCAAGTTCCCCAGCCCCTGCTGGCTCCATCACGGAGCCAGCAATCGTGTGGGCGGCTTATCTGGCCGCCCAGGGCCCCCTCCCTGCTCGTGTGTGGGGAGAGCGGGCTTAGCCCTCCCTGCTAAACCGGGTCTCACTGATCGTGAGACTCGGCTCTCTTTTGGATTGGAGCCTTTATGTTTTGTGAACTAGATGCACCACCTTTAACAGAGTACTGCCTTGGCCATTTTATAAATGCATACACAATACATACACCCCTCTCTATACTTAGTTCCAAGTTTCCTGAATGAATCAAATTGTGCTTTATTACTCAAGCACAATTCTGAGGAATTAAGTGGGAAATAGGGGATGGGATGGACAACATTTCCACATCAGGCTGCTGGCACTTTTTGGCCTCCTCCAAAGAAAGGGTGTGTAGGAAATGGGAATCAGTTGAGATCTGATGGAATGTGGAATAAGATAATTCTGCTTCACCAAAACCCTGGTGGGAGGGGAGAGTCTAGTATACATTTATTTATATAAAAACAGAATGCGCAAGCTTTGGCAATTCACAGAACACATACACAGTGGGCTGGTGTATTAACTGCACCCTTTTTGCATCTATAATGGACTACAGAGTGCTAGCCAAGTCCCTGGCCACTGCTAGGGCTCCATAACCCACCTGAGATGCAAGAAGGGGGCAGTTCAAAGATGGCCTGGTTGTGGTATTCAACTATGGGGATGGAAGAGTCTCAAAACCCTGTGCTGCTGTCTTGGCTTCCATCGCAATGGCCCCGGCTGCAGCAAAGGGAAGGTGTT